>NC_088411.1:47407805-47680305 GCF_034236695.1 Oncorhynchus nerka
GTACTGAGCTTCCTCTCAGTACTGAGCTTCCTCTCAGTACTGAGCTTCCTCTCAGTACTGAGCTTCCTCTCAGTACTGGGCTGCCCCTGTCCCGGGCTGCCCCTCTGTCCCGAGCTGCCCCTCTGTCCCGAGCTGCCCCTCTGTCCCGAGATGCCCCTCTGTCCCGAGATGCCCCTCTGTCCCGAGATGCCCCTCTGTCCCGAGATGCCCCTCAGTTATGTGGGGATCTGGGTGAGGACTATTAGGCCATGGTCGGCGGAGAAGGTGGATTATCCCAGGACGCGTAGGGGAGGAACAAGGACATTAATGGAGTGGGGTCCACGTCCCGAGCCAGAACCGCCACCATGGACAGACGCCCACCCGGACCCTCCCTATGGTTTTGAGGTGCGTCCGGGAGTCCGCACCTTAGGGGGGGGTTCTGTCACGCCTTGGTCATTGTATTTTGTGTTTTGTTAATAGTTTGGGTAGGCCAGGGTGTGACATGGGTATATATGTTGTGTTTCGTATTGGGGTTTGTATTATTTGGGATTGCGGCTGATTAGGGGTGTGGTATAGGTTTGGCTGCCTGAGGCGGTTCTCAATGAGAGTCAGGTGCTTCTCTTTGTCTCTGATTGGGAACCGTATTTAGGTAGCTTGAGTTCGCGTTGTATTTCGTGGGTGATTGTACCTGTCTTTGTGTATTCACCAGATAGGCTGTATAGTTTCACGTTCCGTTTGTTGTTTTTGTATTCTCACAGTTATTTCATGTATCGCTATTTCCTTTATTATAGCTCATGAGTAACCTACATGCTGCATTTCGGTCCGACTCTCTTTCAACAGACGAACGCCGTTACATACACCCTCTCCAGAACATTCTGGCACAACTCAAACCCCTTTCATTTCCTGATTTTAAGAGCAGGCGTTGGCTTGCTTTTAAAAAAAAAATACACTCTGCATTCTCTGTACAACTCAGCCTGTTATCAATTTGTGTCCCTGTGTATTTAAAACACTGGTTGGGACGTTGGTAAATTGTTGCCATTGATGATCAGCTCCTTTGTCTTTTCCACATTGATGTGGAGGGCACTTGACCGACACCATTCTTGAAGGTGGTTGGTCTGTTTTAAAATAGCTGTTCCCATCTGACGTAGCATCTTTAATAAAGAGCCCTACCAGAGCCATGTCATCCACATACTTAAAAAGGCTCACATTGTTTCCTTGGATTTTCATCTCGTTAGTGTAGATAGAGAACAACAACGGAGAAAGGACACACCCCTGGGGCGCCCCTGTGTTCATGGTCAGTTCATCAGAGTATTAGTTAATAAAGTGCTAAGTATTAGTTTATATTCATGAGGACCCACTGTGGGCGGTAAATTAAAAAGTCCTTGATCCAACCAAGGAATGATGCCTGTATCGTGGTAGTGACTGGGTGTATTGATACACCATCCAAAGTGTAATTAATAACTTCACTATGCTCAAAGGGAGAGGTAATGTCTGCTTTTTGTTAGGTGCCCCTTGTGAGGCATTGGTCTTTGTATCTGTGTTTGAAATTCACTGCTTGACAGAGGGACCTTAAATGTCTTTGTGCATGTGGGGTACAGAGATGAGGAAGTCACTCAAAAATCATGTTCAACACTTATTGCACACGGAATGAGTTCATACAACTTATGTGATTTGTTTTTACTTCTGAACTTATTTTTGTCATAACTAAGGGGTTGAAAACTTATTGACTCAAGACATTTCAGCTTTTCATTTTTATTAATTTGTAAACATTTTGAAAAACATAATTCCACTTTGACATTATGGGGTATTGTGTGTAGGCCAGTGACAAACGGCCTTTGGGTGACCACATATCCCGATAGGTGCGGGACAATCCTGCATTTTGTCCCTTTGTCCCGCAAAGAAACAATTAAGTCCCAGATTTTATCAACAAACACCAGTAATTTATATATATATATATATTATTTTTTGTCCCGTATTTCAGTTAGACATTCCAAGCTGTCACTTGCAGTCACATTGTGCTTATGTAAAGATATATATATATATGCAGATAAGGAGGTGGTAGCGGGGATGTTAAACAATTCTCCAATCGTTGCTGAGATCTGATATTCTGCGCAGCGCAAGAGGAGATGTAGGCCAATGTCATAGACATCTCTCCATCCAATCACAAGAGGAGATGTAGGCCAATGTCATAGACATCTCTCCATCCAATCACAAGAGGAGATGTAGGCCAATGTCATAGACATCTCTCCATCCAATCACAAGAGGAGATGTAGGCCAATGTCATAGACATCTCTCCATCCAATCACAAGAGGAGATGTAGGCCAATGTCATAGACATCTCTCCATCCAATCACAAGAGGAGATGTAGGCCAATGTCATAGACATCTCTCCATCCAATCACAAGAGGTGATGTAGGCCAATGTCATAGACATCTCTCCATCCAATCACAAGAGGAGATGTAGGCCAATGTCGTAGACATCTCTCCATCCAATCACAAGAGGAGATGTAGGCCAATGTCATAGACATCTCTCCATCCAATCACATTTCTCAAATCCTTTCGGGCTAAATTCCAGCTAAACTTTTGAGAGGACAGTTGCCTATAACTTCTTACAAAAAAAGCGTGCTTCTGAACAAAGAGCTATAAAAGTTACTAAATAGCCATATTAGACTGAAAGATATGAGGTAATTTCGTCAAACTTGTGAGACTCTCTACGCTCATTGAACATATGTGCTGCTACTTCACTCAATTCGGGCGGCAGGGTAACCTAGTGGTTAGAGTGTAGAGGTGGCAGGGTAACCTAGTGGTTAGAGTGTAGAGGCGGCAGGGTAGCCTAGTGGTTAGAGTGTAGAGGCGGCAGGGTAGCCTAGTGGTTAGAGTGTAGAGGTGGCAGGGTAACCTAGTGGTTAGAGTGTAGAGGTGGCAGGGTAACCTAGTGGTTAGAGTGTAGAGGTGGCAGGGTAACCTAGTGGTTAGAGTGTAGAGGAGGTAGGGTAACCTAGTGGTTAGAGTGTAGAGGTGGCAGGGTAACCTAGTGGTTAGAGTGTAGAGGAGGTAGGGTAACCTAGTGGTTAGAGTGTAGAGGAGGCAGGGTAACCTAGTGGTTAGAGTGTAGAGGTGGCAGGGTAACCTAGTGGTTAGAGTGTAGAGGTGGCAGGGTAACCTAGTGGTTAGAGTGTAGAGGTGGCAGGGTAACCTAGTGGTTAGAGTGTAGAGGTGGCAGGGTAACCTAGTGGTTAGAGTGTAGAGGTGGCAGGGTAACCTAGTGGTTAGAGTGTAGAGGTGGCAGGGTAACCTAGTGGTTAGAGTGTAGAGGTGGCAGGGTAACCTAGTGGTTAGAGTGTAGAGGTGGCAGGGTAACCTAGTGGTTAGAGTGTAGAGGAGGTAGGGTAACCTAGTGGTTAGAGTGTAGAGGAGGCAGGGTAACCTAGTGGTTAGAGTGTAGAGGAGGTAGGTAACCTAGTGGTTAGAGTGTAGAGGCGGCAGGGTAACCTAGTGGTTAGAGTGTAGAGGAGGCAGGGTAACCTAGTGGTTAGAGTGTAGAGGAGGTAGGTAACCTAGTGGTTAGAGTGTAGAGGAGGTAGGTAACCTAGTGGTTAGAGTGTAGAGGTGGCAGGGTAACCTAGTGGTTAGAGTGTAGAGGAGGTAGGTAGCCTAGTGGTTAGAGTGTAGAGGAGGTAGGTAACCTAGTGGTTAGAGTGTAGAGGTGGCAGGGTAACCTAGTGGTTAGAGTGTAGAGGAGGTAGGTAACCTAATGGTTAGAGTGTAGAGGAGGTAGGTAGCCTAGTGGTTAGAGTGTAGAGGTGGTAGGGTAACCTAGTGGTTAGAGTGTAGAGGAGGTAGGTAACCTAGTGGTTAGAGTGTAGAGGAGGTAGGTAGCCTAGTGGTTAGAGTGTAGAGGCGGCAGGGTAACCTAGTGGTTAGAGTGTAGAGGCGGCAGGGTAACCTAGTGGTTAGAGTGTAGAGGCGGCAGGGTAACCTAGTGGTTAGAGTGTAGAGGCGGCAGGGTAACCTAGTGGTTAGAGTGTAGAGGCGGCAGGGTAGCCTAGTGGTTAGAGTGTAGAGGCGGCAGGGTAACCTAGTGGTTAGAGTGTAGAGGTGGCAGGTAGCCTAGTGGTTAGAGTGTAGAGGAGGCAGGGTAACCTAGTGGTTAGAGTGTAGAGGCGGCAGGGTAACCTAGTGGTTAGAGTGTAGAGGTGGCAGGTAGCCTAGTGGTTAGAGTGTAGAGGAGGCAGGGTAACCTAGTGGTTAGAGTGTAGAGGAGGCAGGGTAGCCTAGTGGTTAGAGTGTAGAGGAGGCAGGGTAACCTAGTGGTTAGAGTGTAGAGGTGGCAGGTAGCCTAGTGGTTAGAGTGTAGAGGAGGCAGGGTAACCTAGTGGTTAGAGTGTAGAGGTGGCAGGGTAACCTAGTGGTTAGAGTGTAGAGGCGGTAGGTAACCTAGTGGTTAGAGTGTAGAGGAGGCAGGGTAACCTAGTGGTTAGAGTGTAGAGGTGGCAGGGTAACCTAGTGGTTAGAGTGTAGAGGAGGCAGGGTAACCTAGTGGTTAGAGTGTAGAGGAGGCAGGGTAACCTAGTGGTTAGAGTGTAGAGGTGGCAGGGTAACCTAGTGGTTAGAGTGTAGAGGTGGCAGGGTAACCTAGTGGTTAGAGTGTAGAGGAGGCAGGGTAACCTAGTGGTTAGAGTGTAGAGGAGGCAGGGTAACCTAGTGGTTAGAGTGTAGAGGTGGCAGGGTAACCTAGTGGTTAGAGTGTAGAGGAGGCAGGGTAACCTAGTGGTTAGAGTGTAGAGGAGGCAGGGTAGTCTAGTGGTTAGAGTGTAGAGGAGGCAGGGTAACCTAGTGGTTAGAGTGTAGAGGCGGCAGGGTAACCTAGTGGTTAGACTGTAATGTTTATAGGGGAGGTGTTGCTGTATATATTCAGAGCCATATCCCTGTAATGCTTATGGGGGAGGTGTTGCTGTATATATTCAGAGCCATATCCCTGTAATGTTTATAGGGGAGGTGTTGCTGTATATATTCAGAGCCATATCCCTGTAATGTTTATAGGGGAGGTGTTGTATATATTCAGAGCCATATCCCTGTAATGTTTATAGGGGAGGTGTTACTGTATATATTCAGAGCCATATCCCTGTAATGTTTATAGGGGAGGTGTTGTTGTATATATTCAGAGCCATATCCCTGTAATGTTTATAGGGGAGGTGTTGCTGTATATATTCAGAGCCATATCCCTGTAATGTTTATAGGGGAGGTGTTGCTGTATATATTCAGAGCCATATCCCTGTAATGTTTATAGGGGAGGTGTTGTATATATTCAGAGCCATATCCCTGTAATGCTTATGGGGGAGGAGTTGCTGTAGATATCCAGAGCCATATCGCTGTAATGTTTATAGGGGAGGTGGTGCTGTATATATTCAGAGCCATATCCCTGTAATGTTTATAGGGGAGGTGTTGCTGTATATATTCAGAGCCATATCCCTGTAATGTTTAGAGGGGAGGTGTTGCTGTATATATTCAGAGCCATATCCCTGTAATGTTTATAGGGGAGGTGTTGCTGTATATATTCAGAGCCATATCCCTGTAATGTTTATAGGGGAGGTGTTGCTGTATATATTCAGAGCCATATCCCTGTAATGCTTATAGGGGAGGTGTTGTATATATTCAGAGCCATATCCCTGTAATGTTTATAGGGGAGGTGTTACTGTATATATCCAGAGCCATATCCCTGTAATGTTTATAGGGGAGGTGTTGCTGTATATATTCAGAGCCATATCCCTGTAATGTTTATAGGGGAGGTGTTGCTGTATATATTCAGAGCCATATCCCTGTAATGTTTATAGGGAGGTGTTGCTGTATATATTCAGAGCCATATCCCTGTAATGTTTATAGGGGAGGTGTTCCTGTATATATTCAGAGCCATATCCCTGTAATGTTTATAGGGAGGTGTTGCTGTATATATTCAGAGCCATATCCCTGTAATGTTTATAGGGGAGGTGTTGCTGTATATATTCAGAGCCATATCCCTGTAATGTTTAGAGGGGAGGTGTTGTATATATTCAGAGCCATATCCCTGTAATGTTTATAGGGAGGTGTTGCTGTATATATTCAGAGCCATATCCCTGTAATGTTTATAGGGGAGGTGTTGCTGTATATATTCAGAGCCATATCCCTGTAATGTTTATAGGGAGGTGTTGCTGTATATATTCAGAGCCATATCCCTGTAATGTTTATAGGGGAGGTGTTGCTGTATATATTCAGAGCCATATCCCTGTAATGCTTATAGGGGAGGTGTTGCTGTATATATTCAGAGCCATATCCCTGTAATGTTTATAGGGGAGGTGTTGCTGTATATATTCAGAGCCACATCCCTGTAATGTTTATAGGGGAGGTGTTGTATATATTCAGAGTCATATCCCTGTAATGTTTATAGGGGAGGTGTTGCTGTATATATTCAGAGCCACATCCCTGTAATGTTTATAGGGGAGGTGTTGTATATATTCAGAGTCATATCCCTGTAATGTTTATAGGGGAGGTGTTGCTGTATATATTCAGAGCCACATCCCTGTAATGTTTATAGGGGAGGTGTTGTATATATTCAGAGCCATATCCCTGTAATGCTTATGGGGGAGGTGTTGCTGTATATATTCAGAGCCACATCCCTGTAATGTTTATGGGGGAGGTGTTGCTGTATATATTCAGAGCCATATCCCTGTAATGTTTATAGGGGAGGTGTTGTTGTATATATTCAGAGCCATATCCCTGTAATGTTTATAGGGGAGGTGTTGCTGTATATATTCAGAGCCATATCCCTGTAATGTTTATGGGGGAGGTGTTGCTGTATATATTCAGAGCCATATCCCTGTAATGTTTATAGGGGAGGTGTTGCTGTATATATTCAGAGCCATATCCCTGTAATGTTTATAGGGAGGTGTTGTATATATTCAGAGCCATATCCCTGTAATGCTTATGGGGGAGGAGTTGCTGTAGATATCCAGAGCCATATCGCTGTAATGTTTATAGGGGAGGTGGTGCTGTATATATTCAGAGCCATATCCCTGTAATGTTTATAGGGGAGGTGTTGCTGTATATATTCAGAGCCATATCCCTGTAATGTTTAGAGGGAGGTGTTGCTGTATATATTCAGAGCCATATCCCTGTAATGTTTATAGGGGAGGTGTTGCTGTATATATTCAGAGCCATATCCCTGTAATGTTTATAGGGGAGGTGTTGCTGTATATATTCAGTGCCATATCCCTGTAATGCTTATAGGGGAGGTGTTGTATATATTCAGAGCCATATCCCTGTAATGTTTATAGGGGAGGTGTTACTGTATATATCCAGAGCCATATCCCTGTAATGTTTATAGGGGAGGTGTTGCTGTATATATTCAGAGCCATATCCCTGTAATGTTTATAGGGGAGGTGTTGCTGTATATATTCAGAGCCATATCCCTGTAATGTTTATAGGGGAGGTGTTGCTGTATATATTCAGAGCCATATCCCTGTAATGTTTATAGGGGAGGTGTTCCTGTATATATTCAGAGCCATATCCCTGTAATGTTTATAGGGGAGGTGTTGCTGTATATATTCAGAGCCATATCCCTGTAATGTTTATAGGGGAGGTGTTGCTGTATATATTCAGAGCCATATCCCTGTAATGTTTAGAGGGGAGGTGTTGTATATATTCAGAGCCATATCCCTGTAATGTTTATAGGGGAGGTGTTGCTGTATATATTCAGAGCCATATCCCTGTAATGTTTATAGGGGAGGTGTTGCTGTATATATTCAGAGCCATATCCCTGTAATGTTTATAGGGGAGGTGTTGCTGTATATATTCAGAGCCATTTCCCTGTAATGTTTATAGGGGAGGTGTTGCTGTATATATTCAGAGCCATATCCCTGTAATGCTTATAGGGGAGGTGTTGCTGTATATATTCAGAGCCATATCCCTGTAATGTTTATAGGGGAGGTGTTGCTGTATATATTCAGAGCCACATCCCTGTAATGTTTATAGGGGAGGTGTTGTATATATTCAGAGTCATATCCCTGTAATGTTTATAGGGGAGGTGTTGCTGTATATATTCAGAGCCACATCCCTGTAATGTTTATAGGGGAGGTGTTGTATATATTCAGAGTCATATCCCTGTAATGTTTATAGGGGAGGTGTTGCTGTATATATTCAGAGCCACATCCCTGTAATGTTTATAGGGGAGGTGTTGTATATATTCAGAGCCATATCCCTGTAATGCTTATGGGGGAGGTGTTGCTGTATATATTCAGAGCCACATCCCTGTAATGTTTATGGGGAGGTGTTGCTGTATATATTCAGAGCCATATCCCTGTAATGTTTATAGGGGAGGTGTTGTTGTATATATTCAGAGCCATATCCCTGTAATGTTTATAGGGGAGGTGTTGCTGTATATATTCAGAGCCATATCCCTGTAATGTTTATGGGGGAGGTGTTGCTGTATATATCCAGAGCCATATCCCTGTAATGCTTATGGGGGAGGTGTTACTGTATATATTCAGAGCCATATCCCTGTAATGTTTATAGGGGAGGTGTTGCTGTATATATTCAGAGCCATATCCCTGTAATGTTTATAGGGGAGGTGTTGCTGTATATATCCAGAGCTATATCCCTGTAATGCTTATAGGGGAGGTGTTGCTGTATATATTCAGAGCCATATCCCTGTAATGTTTATAGGGGAGGTGTTGCTGTATATATTCAGAGCCATATCCCTGTAATGTTTATAGGGGAGGTGTTGCTGTATATATTCAGAGCCATATCCCTGTAATGTTTATAGGGGAGGTGTTGTATATATTCAGAGCCACATCCCTGTAATGTTTATAGGGGAGGTGTTCCTGTATATATTCAGAGTCATATCCCTGTAATGCTTATGGGGGAGGTGTTGCTGTATATATTCAGAGCCATATCCCTGTAATGTTTATAGGGGAGGTGTTGCTGTATATATTCAGAGCCATATCCCTGTAATGTTTATAGGGGAGGTGTTGCTGTATATATTCAGAGCCATATCCCTGTAATGTTTATAGGGGAGGTGTTGTTGTATATATTCAGAGCCATATCCCTGTAATGTTTATAGGGGAGGTGTTGCTGTATATATTCAGAGCCATATCCCTGTAATGTTTATAGGGGAGGTGTTGTATATATTCAGAGCCATATCCCTGTAATGTTTATAGGGGAGGTGTTGTTGTATATATTCAGAGCCATATCCCTGTAATGTTTATAGGGGAGGTGTTGCTGTATATATCCAGAGCCATATCCCTGTAATGTTTATAGGGGAGGTGTTGCTGTATATATTCAGAGCCATATCCCTGTAATGCTTATGGGGGAGGTGTTGCTGTATATATTCAGAGCCATATCCCTGTAATGTTTATAGGGGAGGTGTTGCTGTATATATTCAGAGCCATATCCCTGTAATGCTTATGGGGGAGGTGTTGCTGTATATATTCAGAGCCATATCCCTGTAATGCTTATAGGGGAGGTGTTGCTGTATATATTCAGAGCCATATCCCTGTAATGCTTATAGGGGAGGTGTTGCTGTATATATTCAGAGCCATATCCCTGTAATGTTTATAGGGGAGGTGTTGTATATATTCAGAGTCATATCCCTGTAATGTTTATAGGGGAGGTGTTGCTGTATATATTCAGAGCCACATCCCTGTAATGTTTATAGGGGAGGTGTTGTATATATTCAGAGTCATATCCCTGTAATGTTTATAGGGGAGGTGTTGCTGTATATATTCAGAGCCACATCCCTGTAATGTTTATAGGGGAGGTGTTGTATATATTCAGAGCCATATCCCTGTAATGCTTATGGGGGAGGTGTTGCTGTATATATTCAGAGCCACATCCCTGTAATGTTTATGGGGGAGGTGTTGCTGTATATATTCAGAGCCATATCCCTGTAATGTTTATAGGGGAGGTGTTGTTGTATATATTCAGAGCCATATCCCTGTAATGTTTATAGGGGAGGTGTTGCTGTATATATTCAGAGCCATATCCCTGTAATGTTTATGGGGGAGGTGTTGCTGTATATATTCAGAGCCATATCCCTGTAATGTTTATAGGGGAGGTGTTGCTGTATATATTCAGAGCCATATCCCTGTAATGTTTATAGGGGAGGTGTTGTATATATTCAGAGCCATATCCCTGTAATGCTTATGGGGGAGGAGTTGCTGTAGATATCCAGAGCCATATCGCTGTAATGTTTATAGGGGAGGTGGTGCTGTATATATTCAGAGCCATATCCCTGTAATGTTTATAGGGGAGGTGTTGCTGTATATATTCAGAGCCATATCCCTGTAATGTTTAGAGGGGAGGTGTTGCTGTATATATTCAGAGCCATATCCCTGTAATGTTTATAGGGGAGGTGTTGCTGTATATATTCAGAGCCATATCCCTGTAATGTTTATAGGGGAGGTGTTGCTGTATATATTCAGAGCCATATCCCTGTAATGCTTATAGGGGAGGTGTTGTATATATTCAGAGCCATATCCCTGTAATGTTTATAGGGGAGGTGTTACTGTATATATCCAGAGCCATATCCCTGTAATGTTTATAGGGGAGGTGTTGCTGTATATATTCAGAGCCATATCCCTGTAATGTTTATAGGGGAGGTGTTGCTGTATATATTCAGAGCCATATCCCTGTAATGTTTATAGGGGAGGTGTTGCTGTATATATTCAGAGCCATATCCCTGTAATGTTTATAGGGGAGGTGTTCCTGTATATATTCAGAGCCATATCCCTGTAATGTTTATAGGGGAGGTGTTGCTGTATATATCCAGAGCTATATCCCTGTAATGCTTATAGGGGAGGTGTTGCTGTATATATTCAGAGCCATATCCCTGTAATGTTTATAGGGGAGGTGTTGCTGTATATATTCAGAGCCATATCCCTGTAATGTTTATAGGGGAGGTGTTGCTGTATATATTCAGAGCCATATCCCTGTAATGTTTATAGGGGAGGTGTTGTATATATTCAGAGCCACATCCCTGTAATGTTTATAGGGGAGGTGTTCCTGTATATATTCAGAGTCATATCCCTGTAATGCTTATGGGGGAGGTGTTGCTGTATATATTCAGAGCCATATCCCTGTAATGTTTATAGGGGAGGTGTTGCTGTATATATTCAGAGCCATATCCCTGTAATGTTTATAGGGGAGGTGTTGCTGTATATATTCAGAGCCATATCCCTGTAATGTTTATAGGGGAGGTGTTGTTGTATATATTCAGAGCCATATCCCTGTAATGTTTATAGGGGAGGTGTTGCTGTATATATTCAGAGCCATATCCCTGTAATGTTTATAGGGGAGGTGTTGTATATATTCAGAGCCATATCCCTGTAATGTTTATAGGGGAGGTGTTGTTGTATATATTCAGAGCCATATCCCTGTAATGTTTATAGGGGAGGTGTTGCTGTATATATCCAGAGCCATATCCCTGTAATGTTTATAGGGGAGGTGTTGCTGTATATATTCAGAGCCATATCCCTGTAATGCTTATGGGGGAGGTGTTGCTGTATATATTCAGAGCCATATCCCTGTAATGTTTATAGGGGAGGTGTTGCTGTATATATTCAGAGCCATATCCCTGTAATGCTTATGGGGGAGGTGTTGCTGTATATATTCAGAGCCATATCCCTGTAATGCTTATAGGGGAGGTGTTGCTGTATATATTCAGAGCCATATCCCTGTAATGCTTATAGGGAGGTGTTGCTGTATATATTCAGAGCCATATCCCTGTAATGTTTATAGGGGAGGTGTTGTATATATTCAGAGTCATATCCCTGTAATGTTTATAGGGGAGGTGTTGCTGTATATATTCAGAGCCACATCCCTGTAATGTTTATAGGGGAGGTGTTGTATATATTCAGAGTCATATCCCTGTAATGTTTATAGGGGAGGTGTTGCTGTATATATTCAGAGCCACATCCCTGTAATGTTTATAGGGGAGGTGTTGTATATATTCAGAGCCATATCCCTGTAATGCTTATGGGGGAGGTGTTGCTGTATATATTCAGAGCCACATCCCTGTAATGTTTATGGGGAGGTGTTGCTGTATATATTCAGAGCCATATCCCTGTAATGTTTATAGGGAGGTGTTGTTGTATATATTCAGAGCCATATCCCTGTAATGTTTATAGGGGAGGTGTTGCTGTATATATTCAGAGCCATATCCCTGTAATGTTTATGGGGAGGTGTTGCTGTATATATTCAGAGCCATATCCCTGTAATGTTTATAGGGGAGGTGTTGCTGTATATATTCAGAGCCATATCCCTGTAATGTTTATAGGGGAGGTGTGTTGTATATATTCAGAGCCATATCCCTGTAATGCTTATGGGGAGGAGTTGCTGTAGATATCCAGAGCCATATCGCTGTAATGTTTATAGGGGAGGTGGTGCTGTATATATTCAGAGCCATATCCCTGTAATGTTTATAGGGGAGGTGTTGCTGTATATATTCAGAGCCATATCCCTGTAATGTTTAGAGGGGAGGTGTTGCTGTATATATTCAGAGCCATATCCCTGTAATGTTTATAGGGGAGGTGTTGCTGTATATATTCAGAGCCATATCCCTGTAATGTTTATAGGGGAGGTGTTGCTGTATATATTCAGAGCCATATCCCTGTAATGCTTATAGGGGAGGTGTTGTATATATTCAGAGCCATATCCCTGTAATGTTTATAGGGGAGGTGTTACTGTATATATCCAGAGCCATATCCCTGTAATGTTTATAGGGGAGGTGTTGCTGTATATATTCAGAGCCATATCCCTGTAATGTTTATAGGGGAGGTGTTGCTGTATATATTCAGAGCCATATCCCTGTAATGTTTATAGGGGAGGTGTTGCTGTATATATTCAGAGCCATATCCCTGTAATGTTTATAGGGGAGGTGTTCCTGTATATATTCAGAGCCATATCCCTGTAATGTTTATAGGGGAGGTGTTGCTGTATATATTCAGAGCCATATCCCTGTAATGTTTATAGGGGAGGTGTTGCTGTATATATTCAGAGCCATATCCCTGTAATGTTTAGAGGGGAGGTGTTGTATATATTCAGAGCCATATCCCTGTAATGTTTATAGGGGAGGTGTTGCTGTATATATTCAGAGCCATATCCCTGTAATGTTTATAGGGGAGGTGTTGCTGTATATATTCAGAGCCATATCCCTGTAATGTTTATAGGGGAGGTGTTGCTGTATATATTCAGAGCCATATCCCTGTAATGTTTATAGGGGAGGTGTTGCTGTATATATTCAGAGCCATATCCCTGTAATGCTTATAGGGGAGGTGTTGCTGTATATATTCAGAGCCACATCCCTGTAATGTTTATAGGGGAGGTGTTGTATATATTCAGAGTCATATCCCTGTAATGTTTATAGGGGAGGTGTTGCTGTATATATTCAGAGCCACATCCCTGTAATGTTTATAGGGGAGGTGTTGTATATATTCAGAGTCATATCCCTGTAATGTTTATAGGGGAGGTGTTGCTGTATATATTCAGAGCCACATCCCTGTAATGTTTATAGGGGAGGTGTTGTATATATTCAGAGCCATATCCCTGTAATGCTTATGGGGGAGGTGTTGCTGTATATATTCAGAGCCACATCCCTGTAATGTTTATGGGGGAGGTGTTGCTGTATATATTCAGAGCCATATCCCTGTAATGTTTATAGGGGAGGTGTTGTTGTATATATTCAGAGCCATATCCCTGTAATGTTTATAGGGGAGGTGTTGCTGTATATATTCAGAGCCATATCCCTGTAATGTTTATGGGGGAGGTGTTGCTGTATATATCCAGAGCCATATCCCTGTAATGCTTATGGGGGAGGTGTTACTGTATATATTCAGAGCCATATCCCTGTAATGTTTATAGGGGAGGTGTTGCTGTATATATTCAGAGCCATATCCCTGTAATGTTTATAGGGGAGGTGTTGCTGTATATATCCAGAGCCATATCCCTGTAATGCTTATAGGGGAGGTGTTGCTGTATATATTCAGAGCCATATCCCTGTAATGTTTATAGGGGAGGTGTTGCTGTATATATTCAGAGCCATATCCCTGTAATGTTTATAGGGGAGGTGTTGCTGTATATATCCAGAGCCATATCCCTGTAATGTTTATAGGGGAGGTGTTGCTGTATATATTCAGAGCCATATCCCTGTAATGCTTATGGGGGAGGTGTTGCTGTATATATTCAGAGCCATATCCCTGTAATGTTTATAGGGGAGGTGTTGCTGTATATATTCAGAGCCATATCCCTGTAATGCTTATGGGGGAGGTGTTGCTGTATATATTCAGAGCCATATCCCTGTAATGCTTATAGGGGAGGTGTTGCTGTATATATTCAGAGCCATATCCCTGTAATGTTTATAGGGGAGGTGTTCCTGTATATATTCAGAGCCATATCCCTGTAATGTTTATAGGGGAGGTGTTGCTGTATATATTCAGAGCCACATCCCTGTAATGTTTATAGGGGAGGTGTTACTGTATATATTCAGAGCCATATCCCTGTAATGCTTATAGGGGAGGTGTTACTGTATATATTCAGAGCCATATCCCTGTAATGTTTATAGGGGAGGTGTTACTGTATATATTCAGAGCCATATCCCTGTAATGTTTATAGGGGAGGTGTTACTGTATATATTCAGAGCCATATCCCTGTAATGTTTATAGGGGAGGTGTTGCTGTATATATTCAGAGTCATATCCCTGTAATGTTTATAGGGGAGGTGTTGCTGTATATATTCAGAGTCATATCCCTGTAATGTTTATAGGGGAGGTGTTGCTGTATATATTCAGAGTCATATCCCTGTAATGTTTATAGGGGAGGTGTTGCTGTATATATTCAGAGTCATATCCCTGTAATGTTTATAGGGGAGGTGTTGCTGTATATATTCAGAGCCATATCCCTGTAATGTTTATAGGGGAGGTGTTGCTGTATATATTCAGAGCCATATCCCTGTAATGCTTATAGGGGAGGTGTTGCTGTATATATTCAGAGCCATATCCCTGTAATGTTTATAGGGGAGGTGTTGCTGTATATATTCAGAGCCATATCCCTGTAATGCTTATAGGGGAGGTGTTGTTGTATATATTCAGAGCCATATCCCTGTAATGTTTATAGGGGAGGTGTTGCTGTATATATTCAGAGCCATATCCCTGTAATGTTTATAGGGGAGGTGTTGCTGTATATATTCAGAGTCATATCCCTGTAATGCTTATAGGGGAGGTGTTGTTGTATATATTCAGAGCCATATCCCTGTAATGTTTATAGGGGAGGTGTTGCTGTATATATTCAGAGTCATATCCCTGTAATGCTTATAGGGGAGGTGTTGCTGTATATATTCAGAGTCATATCCCTGTAATGTTTATAGGGGAGGTGTTGCTGTATATATTCAGAGCCATATCCCTGTAATGCTTATGGGGGAGGTGTTGCTGTATATATTCAGAGCCATATCCCTGTAATGCTTATAGGGGAGGTGTTGCTGTATATATTCAGAGCCATATCCCTGTAATGTTTATAGGGGAGGTGTTCCTGTATATATTCAGAGCCATATCCCTGTAATGTTTATAGGGGAGGTGTTGCTGTATATATTCAGAGCCACATCCCTGTAATGTTTATAGGGGAGGTGTTACTGTATATATTCAGAGCCATATCCCTGTAATGCTTATAGGGGAGGTGTTACTGTATATATTCAGAGCCATATCCCTGTAATGTTTATAGGGGAGGTGTTACTGTATATATTCAGAGCCATATCCCTGTAATGTTTATAGGGGAGGTGTTACTGTATATATTCAGAGCCATATCCCTGTAATGTTTATAGGGGAGGTGTTGCTGTATATATTCAGAGCCATATCCCTGTAATGCTTATGGGGGAGGTGTTGCTGTATATATTCAGAGCCATATCCCTGTAATGCTTATAGGGGAGGTGTTGCTGTATATATTCAGAGCCATATCCCTGTAATGTTTATAGGGGAGGTGTTCCTGTATATATTCAGAGCCATATCCCTGTAATGTTTATAGGGGAGGTGTTGCTGTATATATTCAGAGCCACATCCCTGTAATGTTTATAGGGGAGGTGTTACTGTATATATTCAGAGCCATATCCCTGTAATGCTTATAGGGGAGGTGTTACTGTATATATTCAGAGCCATATCCCTGTAATGTTTATAGGGGAGGTGTTACTGTATATATTCAGAGCCATATCCCTGTAATGTTTATAGGGGAGGTGTTACTGTATATATTCAGAGCCATATCCCTGTAATGTTTATAGGGGAGGTGTTGCTGTATATATTCAGAGTCATATCCCTGTAATGTTTATAGGGGAGGTGTTGCTGTATATATTCAGAGTCATATCCCTGTAATGTTTATAGGGGAGGTGTTGCTGTATATATTCAGAGTCATATCCCTGTAATGTTTATAGGGGAGGTGTTGCTGTATATATTCAGAGTCATATCCCTGTAATGTTTATAGGGGAGGTGTTGCTGTATATATTCAGAGCCATATCCCTGTAATGTTTATAGGGAGGTGTTGCTGTATATATTCAGAGCCATATCCCTGTAATGCTTATAGGGGAGGTGTTGCTGTATATATTCAGAGCCATATCCCTGTAATGTTTATAGGGAGGTGTTGCTGTATATATTCAGAGCCATATCCCTGTAATGCTTATAGGGGAGGTGTTGTTGTATATATTCAGAGCCATATCCCTGTAATGTTTATAGGGGAGGTGTTGCTGTATATATTCAGAGCCATATCCCTGTAATGTTTATAGGGGAGGTGTTGCTGTATATATTCAGAGTCATATCCCTGTAATGCTTATAGGGGAGGTGTTGTTGTATATATTCAGAGCCATATCCCTGTAATGTTTATAGGGGAGGTGTTGCTGTATATATTCAGAGTCATATCCCTGTAATGCTTATAGGGGAGGTGTTGCTGTATATATTCAGAGTCATATCCCTGTAATGCTTATAGGGGAGGTGTTGTTGTATATATTCAGAGTCATATCCCTGTAATGTTTATAGGGGAGGTGTTGCTGTATATATTCAGAGTCATATCCCTGTAATGCTTATAGGGGAGGTGTTGTTGTATATATTCAGAGCCATATCCCTGTAATGTTTATAGGGGAGGTGTTGCTGTATATATTCAGAGCCATATCCCTGTAATGTTTATAGGGGAGGTGTTGCTGTATATATTCAGAGCCATATCCCTGTAATGTTTATAGGGGAGGTGTTGCTGTATATATTCAGAGCCATATTCCCTGTAATGTTTATAGGGGAGGTGTTGCTGTATATATTCAGAGCCATATCCCTGTAATGTTTAGAGGGGAGGTGTTGTATATATTCAGAGCCATATCCCTGTAATGTTTAGAGGGGAGGTGTTGTATATATTCAGAGCCATATCCCTGTAATGTTTATAGGGGAGGTGTTGCTGTATATATTCAGAGCCATATCCCTGTAATGTTTATAGGGGAGGTGTTCCTGTATATATTCAGAGCCATATCCCTGTAATGTTTATAGGGGAGGTGTTGCTGTATATATTCAGAGCCACATCCCTGTAATGCTTATAGGGGAGGTGTTGCTGTATATATTCAGAGCCATATCCCTGTAATGCTTAGAGCAGATCTTATGTCAGGTGTTATTGAAGTGTTGTGGTTGCAGGTTCACCTGGCACATCTAAAGCCTTTTCTTTTGGGGTGTTTCTATAGGCCACCAAGTGCTAACAGTCAGTATCTAAATAATATGTGTGAAATGCTTGCTAGTGTATGTCATGTAAACAGAGAGGTCTACTTTCTCAGGGACTTGAATATTGACTGGTTTTCATCAAGCTGTCCACTCAAGAGGAAGCTTCTCACTGTGACCAGTGACTGTAATCTGGTTCAGGTTATTAATCAACCCACTCAAGAGGAAGCTTCTCACTGTAACCAGTGTCTGTAATCTGGTTCAGGTTATTAATCAACCCACTCAAGAGGAAGCTTCTCACTGTAACCAGTGTCTGTAATCTGGTTCAGGTTATTAATCAACCCACTCAACAGGAAGCTTCTCACTGTAACCAGTGTCTGTAATCTGGTTCAGGTTATTAATCAACCCACTCAACAGGAAGCTTCTCACTGTAACCAGTGTCTGTAATCTGGTTCAGGTTATTAATCAACCCACTCAACAGGAAGCTTCTCACTGTAACCAGTGTCTGTAATCTGGTTCAGGTTATTAATCAACCCACTCAACAGGAAGCTTCTCACTGTAACCAGTGCCTGTAATCTGGATCAGGCTTTTAATCAACCTACCAGGGAGTTTACAAACACTACAGGAACAACATCATCCACATGTATTGATCTCATGTTTACTAATAATGTAGAGCTTTATTCTATAGCTGTATTCGTACCCATTGGATGCAGTGATCACAATATAGTGGCTATGTCCAGGAAAGACAAAGTTACAACAGCTGGGCCTAAAATAGTGTACAAGAGATACAAAAGATTTTGCAGTGACTCTTGTGGACGATGTTACAAATATTTGTGTGTCTGATGTGATTAATGAGGAGCATCCAGATGCTGCAGTTGATGAATTTATGGAATTGTTTCTTCCAATTATTGATAAACATGAACCTGACTGTTAGAACTGTTAAGGCTCCATGGATTGATGAGGAATTTAAAAAAAATGTATGGTTGAAAGAGCTGGGAGCAAAAGGAAGTGGCTAATACTGTCTGGCTGCACATCTGACCGGCTGACTTACTGGACATTGAGAAATGATGTGACTAAACTCAACAAAAAGAAGAAGAAACTGTATTATGAAGCCAAGATCACTGTTATAAAGAACAATGGAAAAACACTTTAAATGAAATTATGGGCAGAAAGACATTCAACTCCATCTTTCATCCAATCAGATGGCTTATTCATCACAAAACCATTTGATGTTGCCAATTATTTTAATGATTATTTCATTGGCAAATTTAAGCAGGACATGCCAACAACGAACAGTGAGTCATCGTATTCATGCATAAAAATAAAAAAAATAATGAAAGAAGTTTACATTTTGTAAAGTTAGTTTGGGAGAGGTGGAAAAATTATTGTTAATGATCAATAATGACAAACCTGCTGGCATTGACAACTTAGATGGAAAGCTACTGAGGATGGTAAGCTGACTCTAAGGCCCCTCCTACTGACTCTATAGCCACTCCTACTGACTCTATAGCCACTCCAACTGAGGATGGTAGCTGACTCTATGGCCACTCCTACTGAGGATGGTAGCTGACTCTATAGCCACTCCTACTGACTCTATAGCCACTCCTACTGAGGATGGTAGCTGACTCTATAGCCACTCCTACTGAGGATGGTAGCTGATTCTATAGCCACTCCTACTGACTCTATAGCCACTCCTACTGAGGATGGTAGCTGACTCTATAGCCACTCCTACTGACTCTATAGCCACTCCTACTGAGGATGGTAGCTGACTCTATAGCCACTCCTACTGAGGATGGTAGCTGACTCTATAGCCACTCCTACTGACTCTATAGCCACTCCTACTGAGGATGGTAGCTGACTCTATAGCCACTCCTACTGACTCTATAGCCACTCCTACTGAGGATGGTAGCTGACTCTATAGCCACTCCTACTGACTCTATAGCCACTCCTACTGAGGATGGTAGCTGATTCTATAGCCACTCCTAATGACTCTATAGCCACTCCTACTGAGGATGGTAGCTGACTCTATAGCCACTCCTACTGACTCTATAGCCACTCCTACTGAGGATGGTAGCTGACTCTATAGCCACTCCTACTGACTCTATAGCCACTCCTACTGAGGATGGTAGCTGACTCTATAGCCACTCCTACTGAGGATGGTAGCTGATTCTATAGCCACTCCTACTGACTCTATAGCCACTCCTACTGAGGATGGTAGCTGACTCTATAGCCACTCCTACTGAGGATGGTAGCTGACTCTATAGCCACTCCTACTGACTCTATAGCCACTCCTACTGAGGATGGTAGCTGACTCTATAGCCACTCCTACTGAGGATGGTAGCTGACTCTATAGCCACTCCTACTGACTCTATAGCCACTCCTACTGACTCTATAGCCACTCCTACTGAGGATGGTAGCTGACTCTATAGCCACTCCTACTGACTCTATAGCCACTCCTACTGAGAATGGTAGCTGACTCTATAGCCACTCCTACTGACTCTATAGCCACTCCTACTGACTCTATAGCCACTCCTACTGAGGATGGTAGCTGACTCTATAGCCACTCCTACTGACTCTATAGCCACTCCTACTGAGGATGGTAGCTGACTCTATAGCCACTCCTACTGAGGATGGTAGCTGACTCTATAGCCACTCCTACTGACTCTATAGCCACTCCTACTGACTCTATAGTCACTCCTACTGAGGATGGTAGCTGACTCTATAGTCACTCCTACTGAGGATGGTAGCTGACTCTATAGCCACTCCTACTGACTCTATAGCCACTCCTACTGACTCTATAGCCACTCCTACTGAGGATGGTAGCTGACTCTATAGCCACTCCTACTGACTCTATAGCCACTCCTACTGAGGATGGTAGCTGACTCTATAGCCACTCCTACTGACTCTATAGCCACTCCTACTGACTCTATAGCCACTCCTACTGAGGATGGTAGCTGACTCTATAGCCACTCCTACTGACTCTATAGCCACTCCTACTGAGGATGGTAGCTGACTCTATAGCCACTCCTACTGACTCTATAGCCACTCCTACTGAGGATGGTAGCTGACTCTATAGCCAGTCCTATCTGTCATATCTTTAGTCTGAGCCTAGAGGAAAGTCTTTGTCCTCAGGCCTGGATGGAAGCCAAAGTCATTCCGCTACCTAAGAATGGTAAAGTGGACTTTACTGGTTCTAACAGCAGACCTATCAGCTTGCTGCCAACTTTTAGCAAATTATTGGAAAAAATGGTTTGACCAAATACAATGCTATTTCTCTGTAAGCAAATGAACAACAGACTTTCGGCATGCTTATAGAGAAGGGCACTCAACATGTACTGCACTGACACAAATGACTGATGATTGGTTGAAAGAAATGGATAATAATAAGATTGTGGGAGCTGTACTACTAGCCTTTGATATCATTGACCATAGCCTGTTATTGAGAAAACATATATGTTATTGCTTTTCAACCATATCGTGGATTCAGAGCGATCTATATAATAGAACTCGAAGGGTTTTCTTTAATGGAACCGTCTCTAATGTCAAACATGTCAAATGTGGTGCACCGCAGGCCCTCTACTCTTTTCTATTTTTACCAATGACCCGCCACTGGCATTAAACAAAGCCTGTGTGTCCATGTATGCTGATGATTCAACAATATACCCATCAGCAACCACAGCTAATGAAATCACTGAAACCCTTAACAAAGAGTTGCAGTCTGTTTTGGAATGGGTGGCCAGTAATAAACTGGTCCTGAACATCTCTAAAACTAAGAGCATTGTATTTGTTAAAAATCATTCCCTAAGTTCTAGACCTCAGCTGAATCTGGTAATGAATAGTGTGGCTGTTGAACAAGTTGAGGAGATAAATTACTTGGCGTTACCTTAGATTGTAAACTGTCATGGTCAAAACATATAGCCTCAGGAGGCTGAAGAAATTCGGCTTGTCACCAAAAGCACTCACAAACTTCTACAGATGCACAATCGAGAGCATCCTGGCGGGCTGTATCACCGCCTGGTACAGCAACTGCTCCGCCCTCAACCGTAAGGCTCTCCAGAGGGTAGTGAGGTCTGCACAATGCATCACCGGGGGCAAACTACCTGCCCTCCAGGACACCTACACCACCCGATGTTACAGGAAGGCCATAAAGATCATCAAGGACATCAACCACCCGAGCCACTGCCTGTTCACCCCGCTATCATCCAGAAGGCAAGGTCAGTACAGGTGCATCAAAGCTGGGACCGAGAGACTGAAAAACAACTTCTATCTCAAGGCCATCAGACTGTTAAACAGCAATCACTAACATTGAGTGGCTGCTGCCAACACACTGACACTGTCACTGACTCAACTCCAGCCACTTTAATAATGGGAATTGATGGGAAATGATGTAAATATATCACTAGCCACTTTAAACAATACTACCTTATATAATGTTACTTACCCTACATTATTCATCTCATATGCATACGTATATACTGTACTCTACATCATCGACTGCATCCTTATGTAATACATGTATCACTAGCCACTTTAACTATGCCACTTTGTTTACATACTCATCTCATATGTATATACTGTACTCGATACCATCTACTGTATGCTGCTCTGTACCATCACTCATTCATATATCCTTATGTACATATTCTTTATCCCTTTACACTGTGTATAAGACAGTAGTTTTGGAATTGTTAGTTAGATTACTTGTTGGTTATCACTGCATTGTCGGAACTAGAAGCACAAGCATTTCGCTACACTCGCATTAACATCTGCTAACCAGGTGTATGTGACCATTAACATCTGCTAACCATGTGACCAATAACATCTGCTAACCATGTGTATGTGACCATTAACATCTGCTAACCATGTGTATGTGACCAATAACATTTGATTTGATTTGATTTAGATTCAGTGGTTGTAAAGATGAGGAGAGGTCTGTCTGTAATAAAGAGATGGGGAGAGGTCTGTCTGTAATAAAGAGATGGGGAGAAGTCTGTCTGTAATAAAGAGATGGGGAGAGGTCTGTCTGTAATAAAGAGATGGGGAGAGGTCTGTCTGTTATAAAGAGATGGGGAGAGGTCTGTCTGTAATAAAGAGATGGGGAGAGGTCTGTCTGTTATAAAGAGATGGGGAGAGGTCTGTCTGTAATAAAGAGATGGGGAGAGGTCTGTCTGTAATAAAGAGATGGGGAGAGGTCTGTCTGTAATAAAGAGACGGGGAGAGGTCTGTCTGTAATAAAGAGATGGGGAGAGGTCTGTCTGTAATAAAGAGATGGGGAGAGGTCTGTCTGTTATAAAGAGATGGGAGAGGTCTGTCTGTTATAAAGAGATGGGGAGAGGTCTGTCTGTAATAAAGAGATGGGGAGAGGTCTGTCTGTAATAAAGAGATGGGGAGAGGTCTGTCTGTAATAAAGAGATGGGGAGAGGTCTGTCTGTAATAAAGAGATGGGGAGAGGTCTGTCTGTAATAAAGAGATGGGGAGAGGTCTGTCTGTAATAAAGAGATGGGGAGAGGTCTGTCTGTAATGAAGAGATGGGGAGAGGTTTGTCTGTAATAAAGAGATGGGGAGAGGTCTGTCTGTAATAAAGAGATGGGGAGAGGTCTGTCTGTAATGAAGAGATGGGGAGAGGTTTGTCTGTAATAAAGAGATGGGGAGAGGTCTGTCTGTAATAAAGAGATGGGGAGAGGTCTGTCTGTTATAAAGAGATGGGGAGAGGTCTGTCTGTAATAAAGAGATGGGGAGAGGTCTGTCTGTAATAAAGAGATGGGGAGAGGTCTGTCTGTAATAAAGAGATGGGGAGAGGTCTGTCTGTTATAAAGAGATGGGGAGAGGTCTGTCTGTTATAAAGAGATGGGGAGAGGTCTGTCTGTTATAAAGAGATGGGGAGAGGTCTGTCTGTAATAAAGAGATGGGGAGAGGTCTGTCTGTAATAAAGAGATGGGGAGAGGTCTGTCTGTAATAAAGAGATGGGGAGAGGTCTGTCTGTAATAAAGAGATGGGGAGAGGTCTGTCTGTAATAAAGAGATGGGGAGAGGTCTGTCTGTAATAAAGAGATGGGGAGAGGTCTGTCTGTAATGAAGAGATGGGGAGAGGTTTGTCTGTAATAAAGAGATGGGGAGAGGTCTGTCTGTAATAAAGAGATGGGGAGAGGTCTGTCTGTAATAAAGAGATGGGGAGAGGTCTGTCTGTAATAAAGAGATGGGGAGAGGTATGTCTGTAATAAAGAGATGGGGAGAGGTCTGTCTGTAATAAAGAGATGGGGAGAGGTCTGTCTGTAATAAAGAGATGGGGAGAGGTCTGTCTGTAATAAAGAGATGCTCTGCTTTTTTGACACCACACTCCAAAAAGAAAATCTATTTTGGTCTAATCTTGATTATGGTCCAATTGTGTGGTCTAAGGAAAGACCTGGCCCAGAACAGAGCAACAAGTAATCAGAAAGAATGGAGATCAATGTGGTGATTGTGATCAGGAAGAATGGAGATCAATGTGGTGATTGTGATCAGGAAGAATGGAGATCAATGTGGTGATTGTGATCAGGAAGAATGGAGATCAATGTGGTGATTGTGATCAGGAAGAATGGAGATCAATGTGGTGATTGTGATCAGGAAGAATGGAGATCAATGTGGTGATTGTGATCAGGAAGAATGGAGATCAACGTGGTGATTGTGATCAGGAAGAATGGAGATCAACGTGGTGATTGTGATCAGGAAGAATGGAGATCAACGTGGTGATTGTGATCAGGAAGAATGGAGATCAATGTGGTGATTGTGATCAGGAAGAATGGAGATCAATGTGGTGATTGTGATCAGGAAGAATGGAGATCAATGTGGTGATTGTGATCAGGAAGAATGGAGATCAACGTGGTGATTGTGATCAGGAAGAATGGAGATCAACGTGGTGATTGTGATCAGGAAGAATGGAGATCAATGTGGTGATTGTGATCAGGAAGAATGGAGATCAACGTGGTGATTGTGATCAGGAAGAATGGAGATCAACGTGGTGATTGTGATCAGGAAGAATGGAGATCAACGTGGTGATTGTGATCAGGAAGCAACCACGCCATCTGTAGATGTGAATAAAAAAGCATATTTTCATGGTGCTTAACGACTGCTTGGTTTTGAATGTGTAACAGCAGAACCAGTCCATCATTACTGTCAACATGTCTGCTTAGATGTTTAAAAAGATGAGCATACAGGAAACAACACACACTGGATGTATCAAACCTTCAGACCTCCTCTCTAACCCCAGTACCAGACCTCCTCTCTAACCCCAGTACCAGACCTCCTCTCTAACCCCAGTACCAGACCTCCTCTCTAACCCCAGTACCAGACCTCCTCTCTAACCCCAGTACCAGACCTCCCCTCTAACCCCAGTACCAGACCTCCTCTCTAACCCCAGTACCAGACCTCCTCTCTAACCCCAGTACCAGACCTCCCCTCTAACCCCAGTACCAGACCTCCTCTCTAACCCCAGTACCAGACCTCCTCTCTAACCCCAGTACCAGACCTCCACTCTAACCCCAGTACCAGACCTCCTCTCTAACCCCAGTACCAGACCTCCTCTCTAACCCCAGTACCAGACCTCCTCTCTAACCCCAGTACCAGACCTCCTCTCTAACCACAGTACCAGACCTCCCCTCTAACCCCAGTACCAGACCTCCTCTCTAACCACAGTACCAAACCTCCTCTCTAACCCCAGTACCAGACCTCCTCTCTAACCACAGTACCAGACCTCCCCTCTAACCCCAGTACCAGACCTCCTCTCTAACCCCAGTACCAGACCTCCTCTCTAACCCCAGTACCAGACCTCCTCTCTAACCCCAGTACCATACCTCCTCTCTAACCACAGTACCAGACCTCCTCTCTAACCCCAGTACCAGACCTCCTCTCTAACCCCGGTACCAGACCTCCTCTCTAACCACGGTACCATACCTCCTCTCTAACCCCGGTACCAGACCTCCTCTCTAACCTCGGTACCAGACCTCCTCTCTAACCCCGGTACCAGACCTCCTCTCTAACCCAGGTACCAGACCTCCTCTCTAACCCCAGTACCATACCTCCTCTCTAACCACAGTACCAGACCTCCTCTCTAACCCCAGTACCAGACCTCCTCTCTAACCCCAGTACCAGACCTCCTCTCTAACCACAGTACCAGACCTCCTCTCTAACCCCAGTACCAGACCTCCTCTCTAATCCCAGTACCAGACCTCCTCTCTAACCTCAGTATCAGACCTCCTCTCTAACCCCAGTACCAGACCTCCTCTCTAACCCCAGTACCAGACCTCCTCTCTAACCCCAGTACCAGACCTCCTCTCTAACCCCAGTACCAGACCTCCTCTCTAACCCCAGTACCATACCTCCTCTCTAACCCCAGTACCATACCTCCTCTCTAACCACAGTATCAGACCTCCTCTCTAACCCCAGTACCAGACCTCCTCTCTAACCCCAGTACCAGACCTCCTCTCTAACCCCAGTACCAGACCTCCTCTCTAACCACAGTACCAGACCTCCTCTCTAACCCCAGTACCAGACCTCCTCTCTAACCCCAGTACCAGACCTCCTCTCTAACCTCAGTACCAGACCTCCTCTCTAACCCCAGTACCAGACCTCCTCTCTAACCCCAGTCCCAGACCTCCTCTCTAACCCCAGTAGCAGACCTCCTCCCTAACCCCAGTACCAGACCTTCTCTCTAACCCCAGTACCAGACCTCCTCTCTAACCCCAGTAGCAGACCTCCTCTCTAACCCCAGGACCAGACCTCCTCTCTAACCCCAGTACCAGACCTCCTCTCTAACCCCAGGACCAGACCTCCTCTCTAACCCCAGTACCAGACCTCCTCTCTAACCTCAGTACCAGACCTCCTCTCTAACCCCAGTACCAGACCTCCTCTCTAACCCCAGTACCAGACCTCCTCTCTAACCCCAGTACCAGACCTCCTCTCTAACCCCAGTACCAGACCTCCTCTCTAACCCCAGTACCAGACCTCCTCTCTAACCCCAGTACCAGACCTCCTCTCTAACCCCAGTACCAGACCTCCTCTCTAACCCCAGTACCAGACCTCCTCTCTAACCTCAGTACCAGACCTCCTCTCTAACCCCAGTACCAGACCTCCTCTCTAACCCCAGTACCAGACCTCCTCTCTAACCCCAGTACCAGACCTCCTCTCTAACCCCAGTACCAGACCTCCTCTCTAACCCCAGTACCAGACCTCCTCTCTAACCCCAGTCCCAGACCTCCTCTCTAACCCTAGTCCCAGACCTCCTCTCTAACCCCAGTACCATACCTCCTCTCTAACCCCAGTAGCAGACCTCCTCTCTAACCCCAGTACCAGACCTCCTCTCTAACCCCAGTAGCAGACCTCCTCTCTAACCCCAGTACCAGACCTTCTCTCTAACCCCAGTACCAGACCTCCTCTCTAACCCCAGTAGCAGACCTCCTCTCTAATCCCAGGACCAGACCTCCTCTCTAACCCCAGTACCAGACCTCCTCTCTAACCCCAGTACCAGACCTCCTCTCTAACCCCAGTACCAGACCTCCTCTCTAACCCCAGTACCAGACCTCCTCTCTAACCCCAGTACCAGACCTCCTCTCTAACCACAGTACCAGACCTCCTCTCTAACCCCAGTACCAGACCTCCTCTCTAACCCCACCCCAGTACCAGACCTCCTCTCTAACCCCAGTACCAGACCTCCTCTCTAACCACAGTACCAGACCTCCTCTCTAGCCCCAGTACCAGACCTCCTCTCTAACCCCAGTACCAGACCTCCTCTCTAACCCCAGTACCAGACCTCCTCTCTAACCCCAGTACCAGACCTCCTCTCTAACCCCAGAACCAGACCTCCTCTCTAACCCCAGTACCAGACCTCCTCTCTAACCCCAGTACCATACCTCCTCTCTAACCCCAGTACCAGACATCCTCTCTAACCCCAGTACCAGACCTCCTCTCTAACCCCAGTACCAGACCTCCTCTCTAACCCCAGCACCAGACCTCCTCTCTAACCTCAGTACCAGACCTCCTCTCTAACCCCAGTACCAGACCTCCTCTCTAACCCCAGTACCAGACCTCCTCTCTAACCCCAGTACCAGACCTCCTCTCTAACCCCAGTACCAGACCTCCTCTCTAACCCCAGTCCCAGACCTCCTCTCTAACCCTAGTGCCAGACCTCCTCTCTAACCCCAGTACCAGACCTCCTCTCTAACCCCAGTACCAGACCTCCTCTCTAACCCCAGTACCAGACCTCCTCTCTAACCTCAGTACCAGACCTCCTCTCTAACCCCAGTACCAGACCTCCTCTCTAACCCCAGTACCAGACCTCCTCTCTAACCCCAGTACCAGACCTCCTCTCTAACCCCAGTCCCAGACCTCCTCTCTAACCCTAGTCCCAGACCTCCTCTCTAACCCCAGTACCAGACCTCCTCTCTAACCGCAGTACCAGACCTCCTCTCTAACCCCAGTACCAGACCTCCTCTCTAACCCCAGTCCCAGACCTCCTCTCTAACCCTAGTCCCAGACCTCCTCTCTAACCCCAGTACCAGACCTCCTCTCTAACCCTAGTCCCAGACCTCCTCTCTAACCCCAGTACCAGACCTCCTCTCTAACCCCAGTACCAGACCTCCTCTCTAACCCCAGTACCAGACCTCCTCTCTAACCCCAGTACCAGACCTCCTCTCTAACCCCAGTACCAGACCTCCTCTCTAACCCCAGTACCAGACCTCCTCTCTAACCCCAGTACCAGACCTCCTCTCTAACCCCAGTACCAGACCTCCTCTCTAACCCAAGTCCCAGACCTCCTCTCTAACCCCAGTACCAGACCTCCTCTCTAACCCCAGTACCAGACCTCCTCTCTAACCCCAGTACCAGACCTCCTCTCTAACCCCAGTACCAGACCTCCTCTCTAACCACAGTACCAGACCTCCTCTCTAACCCCAGTCCCAGACCTCCTCTCTAACCCCAGTCCCAGACCTCCTCTCTAACCCTAGTCCCAGACCTCCTCTCTAACCCTAGTCCCAGACCTCCTCTCTAACCCTAGTCCCAGACCTCCTCTCTAACCCTAGTCCCAGACCTCCTCTCTAACCACAGTCCCAGACCTCCTCTCTAACCCTAGTCATTGTTCATGGTTCCAATTAATCCTTTACATTTGTACCCGTTTAGGGGTTGGTTGCATATTTAATCACCTGGAACACAGTGGCTGTAGAGGAACAAGCTGTACATGACGTCAGAGCTCAGTTTCTCCACTTCACAGCTCTGTATGTGTTTTGACTGACAGCTGTTCTGAACTAGAGCGCTGTGAGTGACAGGAAGATGTCCCCTTCCCCTGACTGGGAAACTGTTGAACATGTGTTGTTGTCTGAGTGAAGGGGAACTACTGTAAATCGAGAGGAGAAACTGTTGAACATGTTGTCTGAGTGAAGGGGAAATACTGTAAATCGAGAGGAGAAACTGTTGAACATGTTGTCTGAGTGAAGGGGAAATACTGTAAATCGAGAGGAGAAACTGTTGTTGTCTGAGTGAAGGGGAAATACTGTAAATCGAGAGGAGAAACTGTTGTTGTCTGAGTGAAGGGGAAATACTGTAAATCGAGAGGAGAAACTGTTGTTGTCTGAGTGAAGGGGAAATACTGTAAATCGAGAGGAGAAACTGTTGTTGTCTGAGTGAAGGGGAAATACTGTAAATCGAGAGGAGAAACTGTTGTTTTCTGAGTGGAGGGGAAATACTGTAAATCGAGAGGAGAAACTGTTGTTGTCTGAGTGAAGGGGAAATACTGTAAATCGAGAGGAGAAACTGTTGTTTTCTGAGTGGAGGGGAAATACTGTAAATCGAGAGGAGAAACTGTTGTTGTCTGAGTGAAGGGGAAATACTGGAAATACTGAGTCGATGTATTTTGAAAAATGAGACATTGAGGATTATAATAAATACAGCTCTGATGTAATACAAACACTTCAAAACACATCCTAAAACTCACGTCGTACACAGTGCCAACGTTTAGGATCACTACGTGTGATGTACAGTTACCAGATGACACAATGTCATTGTTGTTCTGGACAGAATGTGTTTGTTTATTGTGAAGAAAGTTTGGCGCGTCACACGCACCTGAATGCACTCCTGACTCCTTCCTTTAGTTGGAAACTATTCTTTGAGTTATACAAGTGCATTGAAATGACTAAGGAACTGTGAACACTTTTGGAGAAGTGTGTGTGTCCACTTGGAGACACCAGTTAGTCCTCTCACTCAAACCGTTGTCATTTTCTTGTCTAATGTTGCACCTACCCCAACGTTTTCCAGGAATATTCCTATCATGTTTTCTGAATGTATCCAGAGTATTTTCAGATTTCATTATTTTAACAAATGTTGTGAAAAGTACAGTACATGCACATCAAATCAACAGTGTAATGTTTGGATTCAGTCTTGTGCCAGGTGAACTATTGTGTCCTCGCATTTTGTCTATCGCCACACGGCACAGCCAGAAGAAGACTGGCCACCCCTCAGAGCCTGCTTCCTCTCTAACCGGCACAGCCAGAAGAAGACTGGCCACCCCTCATAGCCTGGTTCCTCTCTACCCGGCACAGCCAGAAGAGGACTGGCCACCCCTTATAGCCTGGTTCCTCTCTAGGTTTATAATCGCCACACGGCACAGCCAGAAGAGGACTGGCCACCCCTCATAGCCTGGTTCCTCTCTAGGTTTATAATGTGCATGTACTGTACTTTTCACAACATTTGTTAAAATAATGAAATCTGAAAACAGGGCTCCGGGCAGCCGAGCGGAAATGGAGGAAAACTCGCCTCCCTGCGGACCTGGCATCCTTTCACTCCCTCCTCTCTACATTTTCCTCCTCTGTCTCTGCTGCTAAAGCCACTTTCTACCACTCTAAATTCCAAGCATCTGCCTCTAACCCTAGGAAGCTCTTTGCCACCTTCTCCTCCCTCTTGAATCCTCCTCCCCCCCCCCCTCCTCCCTCTCTGCAGATGACTTCGTCAACCATTTTGAAAAGAAGGTCTACGACATCCGATCCTCGTTTGCTAAGTCAAACGACACCGCTGGTTCTGCTCACACTGCCCTACCCTGTGCTCTGACCTCTTTCTCCCCTCTCTCTCCAGATGACATCTCGCGTCTTGTGACGGCCGGCCGCCCAACAACCTGCCCGCTTGACCCTATCCCCTCCTCTCTTCTCCAGACCATCTCCGGTGACCTTCTCCCTTACCTCACCTCGCTCATCAACTCATCCCTGACCGCTGGCTACGTCCCTCCCGTCTTCAAGAGAGCGAGAGTTGCACCCCTTCTGAAAAAACCTACACTCGATCCCTCCGATGTCAACAACTACAGACCAGTATCCCTTCTTTCTTTTCTCTCCAAAACTCTTGAACGTGCCGTCCTTGGCCAGCTCTCCCGCTATCTCTCTCAGAATGACCTTCTTGATCCAAATCAGTCAGGTTTCAAGACTAGTCATTCAACTGAGACTGCTCTTCTCTGTATCACGGAGGCGCTCCGCACTGCTAAAGCTAACTCTCTCTCCTCTGCTCTCATCCTTCTAGACCTATCGGCTGCCTTCGATACTGTGAACCATCAGATCCTCCTCTCCACCCTCTCCGAGTTGGGCATCTCCGGCGCGGCCCACGCTTGGATTGCGTCCTACCTGACAGGTCGCTCCTACCAGGTGGCGTGGCGAGATTCCGTCTCCTCACCACGTGCTCTCACCACTGGTGTCCCCAGGGCTCTGTTCTAGGCCCTCTCCTATTCTCGCTATACACCAAGTCACTTGGCTCTGTCATAACCTCACATGGTCTCTCCTATCATTGCTATGCAGACGACACACAATTAATCTTCTCCTTTCCCCCTTCTGACGACCAGGTGGCGAATCGCATCTCTGCATGTCTGGCAGACATATCAGTGTGGATGACGGATCATCACCTCAAGCTGAACCTCGGCAAGACGGAGCTGCTCTTCCTCCCGGGGAAGGACTGCCCGTTCCATGATCTCGCCATCACGGTTGACAACTCCATTGTGTCCTCGTCCCAGAGCGCTAAGAACCTTGGCGTGATCCTGGACAACACCCTGTCGTTCTCAAATAACATCAAGGCGGTGGCCCGTTCCTGTAGGTTCATGCTCTACAACATCCGCAGAGTACGACCCTGCCTCACACAGGAAGCGGCGCAGGTCCTAATCCAGGCACTTGTCATCTCCCGTCTGGATTACTGCAACTCGCTGTTGGCTGGGCTCCCTGCCTGTGCCATTAAACCCCTACAACTCATCCAGAACGCCGCAGCCCGTCTGGTGTTCAACCTTCCCAAGTTCTCTCACGTCACCCCGCTCCTCCGCTCTCTCCACTGGCTTCCAGTTGAAGCTCGCATCCGCTACAAGACCATGGTGCTTGCCTACGGAGCTGTGAGGGGAACGGCACCTCAGTACCTCCAGGCTCTGATCAGGCCCTACACCCAAACAAGGGCACTGCGTTCATCCACCTCTGGCCTGCTCGCCTCCCTACCACTGAGGAAGTACAGTTCCCGCTCAGCCCAGTCAAAACTGTTCGCTGCTCTGGCCCCCCAATGGTGGAACAAACTCCCTCACGACGCCAGGACAGCGGAGTCAATCACCACCTTCCGGAGACACCTGAAACCCCACCTCTTTAAGGAATACCTAGGATAGGATAAAGTAATCCTTCTCCCCCTCCCCCCCCTTAAAAGACCTAGATGCACTATTGTAAAGTGGCTGTTCCACTGGATGTCATAAGGTGAAAGCACCAATTTGTAAGTCGCTCTGGATAAGAGCGTCTGCTAAATGACTTAAATGTAAATGTAAATGTAAATAATCTCCACCAGGCACAGCCAGAAGAAGACTCGCCACCCCTCAGAGCCTGGTTCCTCTCTAGGTTTATAATCGCCACACGGCACAGCCAGAAGAGGACTGGACACCCCTCATAGCCTGGTTCCTCTCTACCCGGCACAGCCAGAAGAGGACTGGCCACCCCTCATAGCCTGGTTCCTCTCTACCCGGCACAGCCAGAAGAGGACTGGCCACCCCTCATAGCCTGGTTCCTCTACCCGGCACAGCCAGAAGAGGACTGGCCACCCCTCATAGCCTGGTTCCTCTCTACCCGGCACAGCCAGAAGAGGACTGGCCACCCCTCATAGCCTGGTTCCTCTCTACCCGGCACAGCCAGAAGAGGACTGGCCACCCCTCATAGCCTGGTTCCTCTCTACCCGGCACAGCCAGAAGAGGACTGGCCACCCCTCATAGCCTGGTTCCTCTCTAGGTTTCTAATCTCCACCAGGCACAGCCAGAAGAGGACTGGCCACCCCTCATAGCCTGGTTCCTCTCTAGGTTTCTTCCTAGGTTTTGTCCTTTTCTAGGGAGTTTATCCTAGCCACCGTGCTTCTACACTTGCATTGCTTGCTGTTTGGGGTTTTAGGCTGGGTTTCTGTACAGCACTTTGAGATATCAGCTGATGTAAGAATGGCTTTATAAATACATTTGATTGATTGATTGGTCTAGCGGCCAGTCAAGATTCTCAACGGCGCAGCTGTCAAACGTTGTGAGGGTCTGTACAGCACTTTGAGACATCAGCTACATACATTTGATTTGAACACGAAGATTTATCTATCCACTTTGAGAAATCAGCTGATGTAAGAATAATACATTATAAATACATTTGATTTGATTTGATAATGATGTTCCCATAATCTCAAACCGTTACCATGGATATGCTTTCCATATTTCATCCTTCAGGAACATCTCAATTCAGCCCTATCCATAGAGGCCAATTCCCATGAGTGTAAAATGTTAATTACACTTGTCTGGTACATTCCTACATAATTGTAGATATGAAAATAAAAATAGAAAAGAACCAAAATTACATAACTAGCCGACAATTACGTCTGTTTTATGAGCTGTTCATTCCCTGTCTGCATAGCATCTCAAACACATCTCAGGCATATTTTGTTTTTTTTTCAACCAGACATTTCTGACTGATCACTGCCTTTAAAAAAAAAAATGCCCTTAGGACTATATCTGAGAGAGCCCTCTGACTTTCTCAGAGGAAAATAAATAGAAACCACAGTGATGACTAAATCTCAGTCATGTTTTGGACACTTGCCGATTTCTGACTAATCACAGGCCTTCAGATCTCTGGCTTTCTCATAGAAGGATGAAATGATTTCATGACTTGATAACTATAGAACAGACAGACACATGGCTGCTGAGTGAACAATACAGCCGTGACTCCCTGACCTCTCTGTCCACGAAGCCTTTAAAGAAACAAAAGAGTCCTTATGTAGCCGCAGTATGTTCCCACTCCCGCAGCATGTTCCCCCCACTCCCGCAGTATGTTCCCTCCCCCCCACTCCCGCAGCATGTTCCCCCACTCCCACAGCATGTTCCCCCCACTCCCGCAGCATGTCCCCTCCCCCCACTCCCACAGCATGTTCCCCCACTCCCGCAGCATGTTCCCCCCACTCCCGCAGCATGTCCCCTCCCCCCACTCCCACAGCATGTTCCCCCCACTCCCGCAGCATGTCCCCTCCCCCACTCCCGCAGCATGTTCCCTCCCCCCACTCCCGCAGCATGTTCCCCCCACTCCCACAGCATGTTCCCACCACTCCCGCAGCATGTTCCCACTACTCCCGCAGCATGTTCCCCCACTCCCGCAGCATGCCCACCCCACTCCCGCAGCATTCCCCCCCACTCCCGCAGCATGCCCCCCACTCCCGCAGCATGCCCCCCCCACTCCCGCAGCATGCCCCCCACTCCCTCAGCATGCCCCCCACTCCCGCAGCATGCCCCCCCCACTCCCGCAGCATGTTCCCACCACTCCCGCAGCATGTTCCCCCCACTCCCGCAGCATGTTCCCACCACTCCCGCAGCATGTTCCCACCACTCCCGCAGCATGTTCCCCCCCCCACTCCCACAGCATGTCCCCCCCACTCCCACAGCATGTTCCCCCCACTCCCACAGCATGTTCCCCCCACTCCCACAGCATGTTCCCCCACTCCCACAGCATGTTACCACCACTCCCGCAGCATGTTACCACCACTCCCGCAGCATGCCCCCCCCACTCCCCGCAGCATGCCCCCCCCACTCCCGCAGCATGCCCCCCACTCCCGCAGCATGTTCCCACCACTCCCGCAGCATGTTCCCCCCCCACTCCCGCAGCATGTTCCCCCCACTCCCGCAGCATGTTCCCCCCACTCCCGCAGCATGTTCCCCCTCCCGCAGCATGTTCCCCCCACTCCCACAGCATGTTCCCCCCACTCCCACAGCATGTTCCCCCCACTCCCACAGCATGTTACCACCACTCCCTCAGCATGTTACCACCACTCCCGCAGTATGTTCCCCACCACTCCCGCAGCATGTTACCACCACTCCCGCAGCATGTTCCCCCCACTCCCACAGCATGTTACCACCACTCCCACAGCATGTTCCCCCCACAGAATGTTCCCCCACTCCCGCAGCATGTTCCCACCACTCCCGCAGCATGCCCCCCACTCCCGCAGCATGTTCCCCCCACTCCCGCAGCATGTTCCCCACCACTCCCGCAGTATGTTCCCCACCACTCCCGCAGCATGTTACCACCACTCCCGCAGCATGTTCCCCCACTCCCGCAGCATGTTCCCCCCACTCCCTCAGCATGTTCCCCCACTCCCGCAGCATGTTCCCCACCACTCCCGCAGCATGTTACCACCACTCCCGCAGCATGTTCCCCCACTCCCGCAGCATGTTCCCCCCACTCCCACAGCATGTTCCCCCACTCCCGCAGTATGTTACCACCACTCCCGCAGCATGTCCCCCCACTCCCACAGCATGTTCCCCCCCACTCCTCAGCATGTTCCCCCCACTCCCTCAGCATGTTACCACCACTCCCACAGCATGTTCCCCCCCCCCACTCCCGCAGCATGTTACCACCACTCCCACAGCATGTTCCCCCACTCCCGCAGTATGTTACCACCACTCCCGCAGCATGTTCCCCCCACTCCCACAGCATGTTCCCCCACTCCCTCAGCATGTTCCCCCACTCCCTCAGCATGTTACCACCACTCCCACAGCATGTTCCCCCCCACTCCCGCAGCATGTTACCACCACTCCCACAGCATGTTCCCCCACTCCCACAGCATGTTCCCCCCACTCCCTCAGCATGTTCCCCCCACTCCTCAGCATGTTACCACCACTCCCACAGCATGTTCCCCCCACTCCCACAGCATGTTCCACCCCACTCCCTCAGCATGTTCCCCCCACTCCCGCAGCATGCCCCCACTCCCGCAGCATGTTCCCCCCACTCCCGCAGCATGTTCCCCCACTCCCACAGCATGTTCCCCCACTCCCACAGCATGTTCCCCCACTCCCACAGCATGTTCCCCCACTCCCACAGCATGTTCCCCCCCACTCCCTCAGAATGTTCCCCCCCACTCCCGCAGCATGTTCCCCCCACTCCCGCAGCATGTTCCCCCCACTCCCGCAGCATGTTCCCCCCACTCCCGCAGCATGTTCCCCCACTCCCGCAGCATGTTCCCCCCCCTCCCGCAGCATGTTCCCCCCACTCCCACAGCATGTTCCCCACCACTCCCGCAGCATGTTCCCCCCCACTCCCGCAGCATGTTCCCCCCACTCCCGCAGCATGTTCCCCCCACTCCCGCAGCATGTTCCCCACCACTCCCGCAGCATGTTCCCCACCACTCCCGCAGCATGTTCCCCCCACTCCCACAGCATGTTCCCCACCACTCCCACAGTATGTTCCCCCCACTCCCACAGCATGTTCCCCACCACTCCCACAGTATGTTCCCCCACTCCCACAGCATGTTCCCCCCACTCCCACAGCATGTTCCCCCCACTCCCACAGCATGTTCCCCCACTCCCGCAGCATGTTCCCCCACCACTCCCGCAGCATGTTCCCCCCACTCCCGCAGCATGTTCCCCCACCACTCCCGCAGCATGTTCCCCCACTCCCGCAGCATGTTCCCCCCACTCCCGCAGCATGTTCCCACACCACTCCCGCAGCATGTTCCCCCCACTCCCGCAGTATGTTCCCCCACCACTCCCGCAGCATGTTCCCCCCACTCCCGCAGCATGTTCCCCCCACTCCCACAGCATGTTCCCCCACCACTCCCGCAGCATGTTCCCCCACTCCCGCAGCATGTTCCCCCACCACTCCCGCAGCATGTTCCCCCCACTCCCTCAGAATGTTCCCCCACCACTCCCGCAGCATGTTCCCCCCACTCCCGCAGCATGTTCCCCCCACTCCTCAGAATGTTCCCCCACCACTCCCTCAGAATGTTCCCCCACCACTCCCGCAGCATGTTCCCCCACTCCCGCAGCATGTTCCCCCACCACTCCCGCAGCATGTTCCCCCACTCCCACAGCATGTTCCCCCACTCCCGCAGCATGTTCCCCCACTCCCGCAGCATGTTCCGCCACCACTCCCGCAGCATGTTCCCCCCACTCCCTCAGAATGTTCCCCCACCACTCCCGCAGCATGTTCCCCCACTCCCGCAGCATGTTCCCCCACTCCCTCAGAATGTTCCCCCACCACTCCCTCAGAATGTTCCCCCACCACTCCCGCAGCATGTTCCCCCACTCCCGCAGCATGTTCCCCCACCACTCCCGCAGCATGTTCCCCCCACTCCCGCAGCATGTTCCCCCACCACTCCCGCAGCATGTTCCCCACCACTCCCACAGCATGTTCCCCCCACTCCCACAGCATGTTCCCCCACTCCCGCAGCATGTTACCACCACTCCGGCAGCATGTTCCCCCACTCCCGCAGCATGTTCCCCCCACTCCCTCAGCATGTTCCCCCACTCCCGCAGCATGTTCCCCACCACTCCCGCAGCATGTTACCACCACTCCCGCAGCATGTTCCCCCACTCCCGCAGCATGTTCCCCCACTCCCACAGCATGTTCCCCCCACTCCCGCAGTATGTTACCACCACTCCCGCAGCATGTTCCCCCACTCCCACAGCATGTTCCCCCCACTCCCTCAGCATGTTCCCCCCACTCCCTCAGCATGTTACCACCACTCCCACAGCATGTTCCCCCCACTCCCGCAGCATGTTACCACCACTCCCACAGCATGTTCCCCCCACTCCCGCAGTATGTTACCACCACTCCCGCAGCATGTTCCCCCCACTCCCACAGCATGTTCCCCCCACTCCCTCAGCATGTTCCCCCCCACTCCCTCAGCATGTTACCACCACTCCCACAGCATGTTCCCCCCACTCCCGCAGCATGTTACCACCACTCCCACAGCATGTTCCCCCACTCCCACAGCATGTTCCCCCCACTCCCTCAGCATGTTCCCCCACTCCCTCAGCATGTTACCACCACTCCCACAGCATGTTCCCCCCACTCCCACAGCATGTTCCACCCCACTCCCTCAGCATGTTCCCCCCACTCCCGCAGCATGCCCCCCACTCCCGCAGCATGTTCCCCCACTCCCGCAGCATGTTCCCCCCACTCCCACAGCATGTTCCCCCCACTCCCACAGCATGTTCCCCCCACTCCCACAGCATGTTCCCCCCACTCCCACAGCATGTTCCCCCCCACTCCCACAGCATGTTCCCCACCACTCCCTCAGCATGTTCCCCCCACTCCCACAGCATGTTCCCCCCACTCCCTCAGAATGTTCCCCCCACTCCCGCAGCATGTTCCCCCCACTCCCGCAGCATGTTCCCCCCACTCCCGCAGCATGTTCCCCCCCCCACTCCCGCAGCATGTTCCCCCCACTCCCGCAGCATGTTCCCCCACTCCCACAGCATGTTCCCCACCACTCCCGCAGCATGTTCCCCCCACTCCCGCAGCATGTTCCCCCCACTCCCGCAGCATGTTCCCCCCACTCCCGCAGCATGTTCCCCCCCACTCCCGCAGCATGTTCCCCACCACTCCCGCAGCATGTTCCCCCCACTCCCACAGCATGTTCCCCACCACTCCCACAGTATGTTCCCCCCACTCCCACAGCATGTTCCCCACCACTCCCACAGTATGTTCCCCCACTCCCACAGCATGTTCCCCCCACTCCCACAGCATGTTCCCCCACTCCCACAGCATGTTCCCCCCACTCCCGCAGCATGTTCCCCACCACTCCCGCAGCATGTTCCCCCCACTCCCGCAGCATGTTCCCCCACCACTCCCGCAGCATGTTCCCCCACTCCCGCAGCATGTTCCCCCCACTCCCGCAGCATGTTCCCCCACCACTCCCGCAGCATGTTCCCCCCCACTCCCGCAGCATGTTCCCCCCCACTCCCACAGCATGTTCCCCCACCACTCCCGCAGCATGTTCCCCCACTCCCGCAGCATGTTCCCCCACCACTCCCGCAGCATGTTCCCCCCCACTCCCTCAGAATGTTCCCCCACCACTCCCGCAGCATGTTCCCCCCCCACTCCCGCAGCATGTTCCCCCACTCCCTCAGAATGTTCCCCACCACTCCCTCAGAATGTTCCCCACCACTCCCTCAGAATGTTCCCCACCACTCCCGCAGCATGTTCCCCCACTCCCGCAGCATGTTCCCCCACCCCTCCCGCAGCATGTTCCCCCACTCCCACAGCATGTTCCCCCACTCCCGCAGCATGTTCCCCCCACTCCCGCAGCATGTTCCCCCACTCCCTCAGAATGTTCCCCCACCACTCCTCAGAATGTTCCCCCACCACTCCCGCAACATGTTCCCCCCCACTCCCTCAGAATGTCCCCCCACTCCCTCAGAATGTTCCCACCACTCCCGCAGCATGTTCCCCCCACTCCCGCAGCATGTCCCCCCACTCCCTCAGAATGTTCCCCCCCCCACTCCCTCAGAATGTTCCCCCCACTCCCTCAGAATGTTCCCCCCACTCCCACAGCATGTTCCCCCCACTCCCGCAGCATGTTCCCCCACTCCCACAGCATGTTCCCCCACCACTCCCGCAGCATGTTCCCCCCACTCCCGCAGCATGTTCCCCCCACTCCCGCAGCATGTTCCCCCCACTCCCGCAGCATGTTCCCCCCACTCCCGCAGCATGTTCCCCCCACTCCCGCAGCATGTTCCCCCCACTCCCGCAGCATGTTCCCCACCACTCCCTCAGCATGTTACCACCACTCCCACAGCATGTTCCCCCCACTCCCGCAGCATGTTACCACCACTCCCACAGCATGTTCCCCCCACTCCCTCAGCATGTTCCCCCCACTCCCTCAGCATGTTACCACCACTCCCACAGCATGTTCCCCCCACTCCCACAGCATGTTCCCCCCACTCCCTCAGCATGTTCCCCCCACTCCCGCAGCATGCCCCCCACTCCCGCAGCATGTTCCCCCACTCCCGCAGCATGTTCCCCCCACTCCCACAGCATGTTCCCCCCACTCCCACAGCATGTTCCCCCACTCCCACAGCATGTTCCCCCACTCCCACCGCATGTTCCCCCACTCCCACAGCATGTTCCCCCACTCCCACAGCATGTTCCCCACCACTCCCACAGCATGTTCCCCCCACTCCCACAGCATGTTCCCCCCACTCCCGCAGCATGTTCCCCACCACTCCCGCAGCATGTTCCCCCCACTCCCGCAGCATGTTCCCCCACTCCCTCAGAATGTTCCCCCACCACTCCCTCAGAATGTTCCCCCACCACTCCCGCAGCATGTTCCCCCCACTCCCGCAGCATGTTCCCCACCACTCCCGCAGCATGTTCCCCCACTCCCACAGCATGTTCCCCCACTCCCGCAGCATGTTCCCCCCACTCCCGCAGCATGTTCCCCCACCACTCCCGCAGCATGTTCCCCCCACTCCCTCAGAATGTTCCCCCACCACTCCCGCAGCATGTTCCCCCACTCCCGCAGCATGTTCCCCCCACTCCCTCAGAATGTTCCCCCACCACTCCCTCAGAATGTTCCCCCACCACTCCCGCAGCATGTTCCCCCCACTCCCGCAGCATGTTCCCCCACCACTCCCGCAGCATGTTCCCCCCACTCCCACAGCATGTTCCCCCCACTCCCGCAGCATGTTCCCCCACCACTCCCGCAGCATGTTCCCCCACTCCCACAGCATGTTCCCCCACTCCCACAGCATGTTCCCCCACTCCCGCAGCATGTTACCACCACTCCCGCAGCATGTTCCCCCACTCCCGCAGCATGTTCCCCCACTCCCTCAGCATGTTCCCCCCACTCCCGCAGCATGTTCCCCACCACTCCCGCAGCATGTTACCACCACTCCCGCAGCATGTTCCCCCACTCCCGCAGCATGTTCCCCCCACTCCCACAGCATGTTCCCCCACTCCCGCAGTATGTTACCACCACTCCCGCAGCATGTTCCCCCCACTCCCACAGCATGTTCCCCCCACTCCCTCAGCATGTTCCCCCCCACTCCCTCAGCATGTTACCACCACTCCCACAGCATGTTCCCCCCACTCCCGCAGCATGTTACCACCACTCCCACAGCATGTTCCCCCCACTCCCGCAGTATGTTACCACCACTCCCGCAGCATGTCCCCCCACTCCCACAGCATGTTCCCCCCACTCCCTCAGCATGTTCCCCCCACTCCCTCAGCATGTTACCACCACTCCCACAGCATGTTCCCCCCCACTCCCGCAGCATGTTACCACCACTCCCACAGCATGTTCCCCCACTCCCACAGCATGTTCCCCCCCACTCCCTCAGCATGTTCCCCCCCCACTCCCTCAGCATGTTACCACCACTCCCACAGCATGTTCCCCCCACTCCCTCAGCATGTTCCCCCCACTCCCGCAGCATGCCCCCCACTCCCGCAGCATGTTCCCCCACTCCCGCAGCATGTTCCCCCACTCCCACAGCATGTTCCCCCCACTCCCACAGCATGTTCCCCCCACTCCCACAGCATGTTCCCCCACTCCCACAGCATGTTCCCCACCACTCCCTCAGCATGTTCCCCCACTCCCACAGCATGTTCCCCCCACTCCCTCAGAATGTTCCCCCCACTCCCGCAGCATGTTCCCCCCACTCCCGCAGCATGTTCCCCCCACTCCCGCAGCATGTTCCCCCCACTCCCGCAGCATGTTCCCCCCCACTCCCGCAGCATGTTCCCCCCACTCCCGCAGCATGTTCCCCCCACTCCCACAGCATGTTCCCCACCACTCCCGCAGCATGTTCCCCCCACTCCCGCAGCATGTTCCCCCCCACTCCCGCAGCATGTTCCCCCCACTCCCGCAGCATGTTCCCCCCACTCCCGCAGCATGTTCCCCACCACTCCCGCAGCATGTTCCCCACCACTCCCGCAGCATGTTCCCCCACTCCCACAGCATGTTCCCCACCACTCCCACAGTATGTTCCCCCCACTCCCACAGCATGTTCCCCCACCACTCCCACAGTATGTTCCCCCCCACTCCCACAGCATGTTCCCCCACTCCCACAGCATGTTCCCCCCACTCCCGCAGCATGTTCCCCCACTCCCGCAGCATGTTCCCCACCACTCCCGCAGCATGTTCCCCCCACTCCCGCAGCATGTTCCCCACCACTCCCGCAGTATGTTCCCCCACCACTCCCACAGCATGTTCCCCCACTCCCGCAGCATGTTCCCCCCACTCCCACAGCATGTTCCCCACCACTCCCGCAGCATGTTCCCCCCACTCCCCCTCAGAATGTCCCCCCCACTCCCTCAGAATGTTCCCACCACTCCCGCAGCATGTTCCCCCCACTCCCGCAGCATGTCCCCCCCCACTCCCTCAGAATGTTCCCCCCACTCCCTCAGAATGTTCCCCCCACTCCCTCAGAATGTTCCCCCCCCACTCCCACAGCATGTTCCCCCACTCCCACAGCATGTTCCCCACCACTCCCGCAGCATGTTCCCCCCACTCCCGCAGCATGTTCCCCCCCACTCCCGCAGCATGTTCCCCCCACTCCCGCAGCATGTTCCCCCCACTCCCGCAGCATGTTCCCCCCCACTCCCCCGCAGCATGTTCCCCCCACTCCCGCAGCATGTTCCCCACCACTCCCTCAGCATGTTACCACCACTCCCACAGCATGTTCCCCCCACTCCCGCAGCATGTTACCACCACTCCCACAGCATGTTCCCCCACTCCTCAGCATGTTCCCCCCACTCCCCTCAGCATGTTACCACCACTCCCACAGCATGTTCCCCCCCACTCCCACAGCATGTTCCCCCCACTCCTCAGCATGTTCCCCCCCACTCCCGCAGCATGCCCCCCCCACTCCCGCAGCATGTTCCCCCCACTCCCGCAGCATGTTCCCCCCACTCCCACAGCATGTTCCCCCCACTCCCACAGCATGTTCCCCCACTCCCACAGCATGTTCCCCCACTCCCGCAGCATGTTCCCCACCACTCCCGCAGCATGTTCCCCCCACTCCCACAGCATGTTCCCCACCACTCCCACAGTATGTTCCCCCCACTCCCACAGCATGTTCCCCACCACTCCCACAGTATGTTCCCCCACTCCCACAGCATGTTCCCCCACTCCCACAGCATGTTCCCCCCACTCCCGCATGTTCCCCCCACTCCCGCAGCATGTTCCCCCACCACTCCCGCAGCATGTTCCCCCACTCCCGCAGCATGTTCCCCACCACTCCCGCAGTATGTTCCCCACCACTCCCACAGCATGTTCCCCCACTCCCGCAGCATGTTCCCCCCACTCCCACAGCATGTTCCCCACCACTCCCGCAGCATGTTCCCCCCACTCCTCAGAATGTCCCCCCACTCCCTCAGAATGTTCCCACCACTCCCGCAGCATGTTCCCCCACTCCCGCAGCATGTCCCCCCACTCCTCAGAATGTTCCCCCCACTCCCTCAGAATGTTCCCCCACTCCCTCAGAATGTTCCCCCACTCCCACAGCATGTTCCCCCCACTCCCACAGCATGTTCCCCCACCACTCCCGCAGCATGTTCCCCCCACTCCCGCAGCATGTTCCCCCCCCACTCCCGCAGCATGTTCCCCCCACTCCCCGCAGCATGTTCCCCCACTCCCGCAGCATGTTCCCCCCACTCCCGCAGCATGTTCCCCCCACTCCCGCAGCATGTTCCCCACCACTCCCTCAGCATGTTACCACCACTCCCACAGCATGTTCCCCCCACTCCCGCAGCATGTTACCACCACTCCCACAGCATGTTCCCCCCACTCCCTCAGCATGTTCCCCCCACTCCCCTCAGCATGTTACCACCACTCCCACAGCATGTTCCCCCCACTCCCACAGCATGTTCCCCCCCCACTCCCTCAGCATGTTCCCCCCCACTCCCGCAGCATGCCCCCCCACTCCCGCAGCATGTTCCCCCACTCCCGCAGCATGTTCCCCCACTCCCACAGCATGTTCCCCCACTCCCACAGCATGTTCCCCCACTCCCACAGCATGTTCCCCCACTCCCACAGCATGTTCCCCCCACTCCCACAGCATGTTCCCCCCACTCCCGCAGCATGTTCCCCCACTCCCGCAGCATGTTCCCCTCCACTCCCGCAGCATGTTCCCCCCACTCCCACAGCATGTTCCCCCCACTCCCGCAGCATGTCCCCCCACTCCCGCAGCATGTTCCCCCCACTCCCACAGCATGTTCCCCACCACTCCCGCAGCATGTTCCCCCCACTCCCGCAGCATGTTCCCCCCACTCCCGCAGCATGTTCCCCCCACTCCCGCAGCATGTTCCCCCCACTCCCGCAGCATGTTCCCCCCACTCCCACAGCATGTTCCCCCCACTCCCGCAGCATGTTCCCCACCACTCCCGCAGCATGTTCCCCCCACTCCCACAGCATGTTCCCCACCACTCCCACAGTATGTTCCCCCACTCCCACAGCATGTTCCCCACCACTCCCACAGTATGTTCCCCCCACTCCCACAGCATGTTCCCCCCACTCCCACAGCATGTTCCCCCACTCCCACAGCATGTTCCCCCACTCCCGCAGCATGTTCCCCACCACTCCCGCAGTATGTTCCCCCCACTCCCACAGCATGTTCCCCACCACTCCCACAGTATGTTCCCCCACTCCCACAGCATGTTCCCCCACTCCCACAGCATGTTCCCCCCACTCCCACAGCATGTTCCCCCCACTCCCGCAGCATGTTCCCCACCACTCCCGCAGCATGTTCCCCCACTCCCGCAGCATGTTCCCCCACCACTCCCGCAGCATGTTCCCCCCACTCCCGCAGCATGTTCCCCCCACTCCCGCAGCATGTTCCCCCACCACTCCCGCAGCATGTTCCCCCCACTGCCGCAGCATGTTCCCCCGCCACTCCCGCAGCATGTTCCCCCCACTCCCCTCAGAATGTTCCCCCACCACTCCCGCAGCATGTTCCCCCACTCCCGCAGCATGTTCCCCCACTCCCTCAGAATGTTCCCCACCACTCCTCAGAATGTTCCCCACCACTCCCGCAGCATGTTCCCCCACTCCCGCAGCATGTTCCCCCACCACTCCCGCAGCATGTTCTTCCCCCACTCCCGCAGCATGTTCCCCCACTCCCGCAGCATGTTCCCCCCCACTCCCGCAGCATGTTCCCCCCACTCCCTCAGAATGTTCCCCCACCACTCCCTTAGCATGTTCCCCCCACTCCTCAGAATGTCCCCCCCCACCCTCAGAATGTTCCCACCACTCCCGCAGCATGTTCCCCCCCACTCCCGCAGCATGCCCCCCCCACTCCATCAGAATGTTCCCCCACTCCCTCAGAATGTTCCCCCCACTCCCTCAGAATGTTCCCCCCACTCCCACAGCATGTTCCCCCACTCCCGCAGCATGTTCCCCCCACTCCCACAGCATGTTCCCCCCCCACTCCCGCAGCATGTTCCCCCCACTCCCGCAGCATGTTCCCCCACTCCCGCAGCATGTTCCCCCCCACTCCCGCAGCATGTTCCCCCCACTCCCGCAGCATGTTCCCCCCACTCCCGCAGCATGTTCCCCCCACTCCCGCAGCATGTTCCCCACCACTCCCGCAGCATGTTCCCCACCACTCCCGCAGCATGTTCCCCCACTCCCACAGCATGTTCCCCACCACTCCCACAGTATGTTCCCCCCACTCCCACAGCATGTTCCCCACCACTCCCACAGTATGTTCCCCCACTCCCACAGCATGTTCCCCCACTCCCACAGCATGTTCCCCCCACTCCCACAGCATGTTCCCCCCACTCCCGCAGCATGTTCCCCCACCACTCCCGCAGCATGTTCCCCCCACTCCCGCAGCATGTTCCCCACCACTCCCGCAGTATGTTCCCCCACCACTCCCACAGCATGTTCCCCCACTCCCGCAGCATGTTCCCCCCACTCCCACAGCATGTTCCCCCACCACTCCCGCAGCATGTTCCCCCCACTCCCGCAGCATGTTCCCCCACCACTCCCGCAGCATGTTCCCCCACTCCCTCAGAATGTTCCCCCACCACTCCCGCAGCATGTTCCCCCCACTCCCGCAGCATGTTCCCCCACTCCCTCAGAATGTTCCCCACCACTCCCTCAGAATGTTCCCCCACCACTCCCGCAGCATGTTCCCCCACTCCCGCAGCATGTTCCCCCACCACTCCCGCAGCATGTTCCCCCACTCCCACAGCATGTTCCCCCCCCACTCCCGCAGCATGTTCCCCCACTCCCGCAGCATGTTCCCCCACTCCCTCAGAATGTTCCCCACCACTCCCTCAGAATGTTCCCCCACCACTCCCGCAACATGTTCCCCCCACTCCCTCAGAATGTCCCCCCCCACTCCCTCAGAATGTTCCCACCACTCCCCGCAGCATGTTCCCCCCACTCCCGCAGCATGTTCCCCCACTCCCGCAGCATGTCCCCCCCCACTCCCTCAGAATGTTCCCCCCACTCCCTCAGAATGTTCCCCCACTCCTCAGAATGTTCCCCCCACTCCCACAGCATGTTCCCCCACTCCCACAGCATGTTCCCCACCACTCCCGCAGCATGTTCCCCCCCACTCCCGCAGCATGTTCCCCCCCACTCCCGCAGCATGTTCCCCCCCACTCCCGCAGCATGTTCCCCCACTCCCGCAGCATGTTCCCCCCCACTCCCGCAGCATGTTCCCCCCACTCCCGCAGCATGTTCCCCACCACTCCCTCAGCATGTTACCACCACTCCCACAGCATGTTCCCCCCCACTCCCGCAGCATGTTACCACCACTCCCACAGCATGTTCCCCCCACTCCCTCAGCATGTTCCCCCCACTCCCTCAGCATGTTACCACCACTCCCACAGCATGTTCCCCCCACTCCCACAGCATGTTCCCCCCACTCCTCAGCATGTTCCCCCCACTCCCGCAGCATGCCCCCCCCACTCCCGCAGCATGTTCCCCCCACTCCCGCAGCATGTTCCCCCACTCCCACAGCATGTTCAACCCACTCCCACAGCATGTTCCCCCACTCCCACAGCATGTTCCCCCCACTCCCACAGCATGTTCCCCCACTCCCACAGCATGTTCCCCCCACTCCCACAGCATGTTCCCCACCACTCCCACAGCATGTTCCCCCCACTCCCACAGCATGTTCCCCCCACTCCCGCAGCATGTTCCCCCCACTCCCGCAGCATGTTCCCCCCACTCCCGCAGCATGTTCCCCTCCACTCCCGCAGCATGTTCCCCCCACTCCCGCAGCATGTTCCCCCCACTCCCGCAGCATGTTCCCCCCACTCCCGCAGCATGTCCCCCCACTCCCGCAGCATGTTCCCCCCCCACTCCCACAGCATGTTCCCCACCACTCCCGCAGCATGTTCCCCCCACTCCCGCAGCATGTTCCCCCCACTCCCGCAGCATGTTCCCCCCACTCCCGCAGCATGTTCCCCCCCCACTCCCGCAGCATGTTCCCCCCACTCCCACAGCATGTTCCCCCACTCCCGCAGCATGTTCCCCACCACTCCCGCAGCATGTTCCCCCACTCCCACAGCATGTTCCCCACCACTCCCACAGTATGTTCCCCCACTCCCACAGCATGTTCCCCACCACTCCCACAGTATGTTCCCCCCACTCCCACAGCATGTTCCCCCACTCCCACAGCATGTTCCCCCACTCCCACAGCATGTTCCCCCACTCCCGCAGCATGTTCCCCCACCACTCCCGCAGCATGTTCCCCCACTCCCGCAGCATGTTCCCCACCACTCCCGCAGCATGTTCCCCCCACTCCCGCAGCATGTTCCCCCCACTCCCGCAGCATGTTCCCCCACCACTCCCGCAGCATGTTCCCCCCACTGCCGCAGCATGTTCCCCCGCCACTCCCGCAGCATGTTCCCCCCACTCCCTCAGAATGTTCCCCCACCACTCCCGCAGCATGTTCCCCCACTCCCGCAGCATGTTCCCCCACTCCCTCAGAATGTTCCCCCACCACTCCCTCAGAATGTTCCCCACCACTCCCGCAGCATGTTCCCCCCACTCCCGCAGCATGTTCCCCCACCACTCCCGCAGCATGTTCTTCCCCCACTCCCGCAGCATGTTCCCCCACTCCGCAGCATGTTCCCCCCACTCCCGCAGCATGTTCCCCCCACTCCCTCAGAATGTTCCCCCACCACTCCCTTAGCATGTTCCCCCCACTCCCTCAGAATGTCCCCCCCACTCCCTCAGAATGTTCCCACCACTCCCGCAGCATGTTCCCCCCCACTCCCGCAGCATGCCCCCCACTCCATCAGAATGTTCCCCCCCACTCCCTCAGAATGTTCCCCCCACTCCCTCAGAATGTTCCCCCCACTCCCACAGCATGTTCCCCCACTCCCGCAGCATGTTCCCCCACTCCCACAGCATGTTCCCCCACCACTCCCGCAGCATGTTCCCCCCACTCCCGCAGCATGTTCCCCCCACTCCCGCAGCATGTTCCCCCCCACTCCCCGCAGCATGTTCCCCCCCCACTCCCGCAGCATGTCCCCCCCACTCCCGCAGCATGTTCCCCCCACTCCCGCAGCATGTTCCCCCACTCCCACAGCATGTTCCCCACCACTCCCGCAGCATGTTCCCCCCCACTCCCACAGCATGTTCCCATGTATCAAATGGTGAGTTTTACATGGCCTAATGGGCTATTTTTCAGTAGGCCTAGAGTAATTGTTGTGTGTGTTCAGTGATTATTAGTTAACACTAGATACTCTATGGATGCTTACAGATTAAACCAGTGTTTGATTAATTGACTGTAGAACATTCTTTCTGATAACACCTTGGGACAGTTCTATTGCTCTGTCAACTGAAGTGATTTTCATTGAGGGTAGTAGCCAAGCAGTCAGTAAATCCACACAGTACATATAGACTTCATACACAATAGTGCTCAACATCCCAAGAACAAAAAGCAGTGTGTTCATTAGTTCCAGCCACAGTATGTTACAGCTTCATTAGTTTGCGCACACACACACATACCACACACATACCACACACACACATACCACACACATACCACATACACACACACGCATACCACACACATACCACACACACACACTCATACCATACACACACTCATACCACACACATACCACACACACACACTCATACCACACACACACACGCATACCACACACACACATACCACATACACACACGCATACCCCACACGCACACAAACACACACACACTACTCACACACACACTCTTGTACAGCTAACCTTGTGGGGACACACAATTCAGTCCCATTCAAAACCCTTAACCCTAAACCCCCTGGAAATAGCATTTGACCTTGTGGTGACTAACAACATGCCCCCAGCTGGTCCCCACAAGAATAGTTAAACACAGCAACACACACACACACACACACACAAGAATCCCAACCAGGCCAGCATAAAGTGTTTCCAGACTGCAGCACATTAAAAGGGTCGTGGCTCTGCTAGAAGGGAAGCATAACTATCTCTCTGTTTTCCCTGACATCTTTTCAGTCTCATGGGACATGGCTGATGTATGTCCTCAGCATGTTGATCTAGCATCTACCATTCCAATGCCTTATGGGAAGGTAAAAGATGTCAGGGGATACTCAGAATGTTGTCACCAGCATGTTGATCTAGCATCTACCATTCCAATGCCTTATGGGAAGCATGGATTATATCTATACATTGTTGTAAACATTTTGACTGGCTGTAAATTGATTCTTAGAAGTCTTGGGGTTTTCTGACAACAGTTTTTTTCTCCAGATAATGACATTAGATGACATTTACATTTTGACACAGTCATTTTAGTTAATTTATTTGTCATTTGACAGGGATTTGTCTCACATTCAATAGCACTGAGGTTAAAGACAACATTAAACCCATTGACATACAAACATGGCAGAGACTGAGGGAAGACTGAAACCAACAGGTCCACTGACTAAACTGTTTTCCAGATTTCAAATTTGCCCCATTTTTCTGCTTTTCCCCTCAGTTTTTTACACACTTTTGTAATAGAAAAACAACCAAATTGGATTAGATGTGGTTGAAACAACCAAATTGGATTAGATGTGGTTTAAACAACCACATTGGATTAGATGTGGTTGAAACAACCAAATTGGATTAGATGTGGTTGAAACAACCAAATTGGATTAGATGTGGTTGAAACAACCAAATTGGATTAGATGTGGTTGAAACAACCAAATTGGATTAGATGTGGTTGAAACAACCAAATTGGATTAGATGTGGTTGAAACAACCAAATTGGATTAGATGTGGTTTAAACAACCAAATTGGATTAGATGTGGTTGAAACAACCAAATTGGATTAGATGTGGTTTAAACAACCACATTGGATTAGATGTGGTTGAAACAACCAAATTGGATTAGATGTGGTTGAAACAACCAAATTGGATTAGATGTGGTTTAAACAACCAAATTGGATTAGATGTGGTTGAAACAACCAAATTGGATTAGATGTGGTTTAAACAACCGCATTGGATTAGATGTGGTTGAAACAACCAAATTGGATTAGATGTGGTTGAAACAACCACATTGGATTAGATGTGGTTGAAACAACCAAATTGGATTAGATGTGGTTGAAACAACCAAATTGGATTAGATGTGGTTTAAACAACCAAATTGGATTAGATGTGGTTGAAACAACCAAATTGGATTAGATGTGGTTTAAACAACCAAATTGGATTAGATGTGGTTGAAACAACCAAATTGGATTAGATGTGGTTTAAACAACCACATTGGATTAGATGTGGTTGAAACAACCAAATTGGATTAGATGTGGTTGAAACAACCAAATTGGAGTAGATGTGGTTGAAACAACCAAATTGGATTAGATGTGGTTTAAACAACCAAATTGGATTAGATGTGGTTGAAACAACCAAATTGGATTAGATGTGGTTTAAACAACCACATTGGATTAGATGTGGTTGAAACAACCAAATTGGATTAGATGTGGTTTAAACAACCAAATTGGATTAGATGTGGTTGAAACAACCAAATTGGATTAGATGTGGTTGAAACAACCAAATTGGATAAAATGTGGTTGAAACAACCAAATTGGATTAGATGTGGTTTAAACAACCACATTGGATTAGATGTGGTTGAAACAACCAAATTGGATTAGATGTGGTTGAAACAACCAAATTGGATTAGATGTGGTTGAAACAACCAAATTGGATTAGATGTGGTTTAAACAACCACATTGGATTAGATGTGGTTGAAACAACCAAATTGGATTAGATGTGGTTGAAACAACCAAATTGGATTAGATGTGGTTGAAACAACCAAATTGGATTAGATGTGGTTGAAACAACCAAATTGGATTAGATGTGGTTGAAACAACCAAATTGGATTAGATGTGGTTGAAACAACCAAATTGGATTAGATGTGGTTGAAACAACCAAATTGGATTAGATGTGGTTGAAACAACCAAATTTGATTAGATGTGGTTTAAACAACCACATTGGATTAGATGTGGTTGAAACAACCAAATTGGATTAGATGTGGTTGAAACAACCAAATTGGATTAGATGTGGTTGAAACAACCAAATTGGATTAGATGTGGTTGAAACAACCAAATTGGATTAGATGTGGTTGAAACAACCAAATTGGATTAGATGTGGTTAAAACAACCACATTGGATTAGATGTGGTTGAAACAACCAAATTGAATTAGATGTGGTTTAAACAACCAAATTGGATTAGATGTGGTTGAAACAACCAAATTGGATTAGATGTGGTTTAAACAACCAAATTGGATTAGATGTGGTTGAAACAACCAAATTGGATTAGATGTGGTTGAAACAACCAAATTGGATTAGATGTGGTTGAAACAACCAAATTGGATTAGATGTGGTTGAAACAACCAAATTGGATTAGATGTGGTTGAAACAACCAAATTGGATTAGATGTAGTTGAAACAACCAAATTGGATTAGATGTGGTTTAAACAACCACATTGGATTAGATGTGGTTGAAACAACCAAATTGGATTAGATGTGGTTGAAACAACCAAATTGGATTAGATGTGGTTGAAACAACCAAATTGGATTAGATGTGGTTGAAACAACCAAATTGGATTAGATGTGGTTGAAGCATTGTTGTGAACGCATCAAGGGGAAGACTTGAGGTCTGGGAAAAATCGAAGAATCTTTCATTTTTGAGTGTAGTTGTCCTTTAATTCAGTGTGCATGTCCTGCACTGTTGTTTGGTTAGCGTCGTTTCTATATTATTATATAATATTATAATTATATATTTCTATAGCCCAGTAAGAGCACATGTAACAAGTTCACGAATCAAATGCCCGCTGGACAGCGACAAACAAGTATATTCATCTTTATTTATTGTAATTTAAATGAGTTTGTAACAGTGAAGTGTTGCGTTAGATTACATAGCTACCTCAAATCGTTATTTGAAATCATTTCAGCGACTTCAGAGTTATAGCTAGCTAGCTAGCGTATCTAGTCAGCAGGCTCAGTTAAATAAAAATCCATCGAGAAACGGACACATCTCATAATCACGTCATGAGATTTGTAAATGATTTGTAAATGAAAAAAGGAATATAATAATACGAAGCGAATGGTTTCCCCGTCTACCCATCTAGAGTATTTCTGTCCTTATCCAGGTGACAAAACATTTCCTAACACACCTGCTAACTTTGTTCGGTACTTTTAAGGTTGGCACCAACATGCAACATCTCCAGCAGGCAGAGAGGCAAGAATCAATGGTCCTTCAGCTCAGGGAGCAGCTACACTATTCACAGCCCTGTGTAATGTAATTACATTAGTATAGTAGTGTTTAATGTTGGACTTTTTGAAACTTCATGTATTTGTATTGTTTTTTAAATGTAGAAATAAAAATAAAATGGTTGTAAACTTTAATGTTTATTTGTTGTAGCTGTTAGTGATAATTCCCCTAAGCGTTAATACATTTGTGTTTACCATCATTTAGCCTTTACTTGTCTTATGAACGATCAAATGGGTCTGACTTTTAAAGCAAGTACAACGTCATGTGATAGAGTCTTTATGGATGAGTCTTTATGGATGAGTCTTTATGGATGAGTCTTTATGGATGAGTCTTTATGGATGTCTTTATGGATGAGTCTTTATGGATGAGTCTGTATGGATGAGTCTTTATGGATGTCTTTATGGATGTCTTTATGGATGAGTCTTTATGGATGAGTCTTTATGGATGAGTCTTTATGGATGAGTCTGTATGGATGAGTCTTTATGGATGAGTCTGTATGGATGAGTCTTTATGGATGAATCGTTATGGATGAGTCTTTATGGATGAGTCTTTATGGATGAGTCTTTATGGATGTCTTTATGGATGAGTCTTTATGGATGAGTCTGTATGGATGAGTCTTTATGGATGTCTTTATGGATGTCTTTATGGATGAGTCTTTATGGATGAGTCTTTATGGATGTCTTTATGGATGAGTCTTTATGGATGAGTCTTTATGGATGAGTCTTTATGGATGAGTCTTTATGGATGTCTTTATGGATGAGTCTTTATGGATGAGTCTGTATGGATGAGTCTTTATGGATGTCTTTATGGATGTCTTTATGGATGAGTCTTTATGGATGAGTCTTTATTGATGTCTTTATGGATGAGTCTTTATGGATGAGTCTTTATGGATGAATCTTTATGGATGAGTCTTTATGGATGAGTCTTTATGGATGAGTCTTTATGGATGAGTCTTTATGGATGAATCTTTATGGATGAGTCTTTATGGATGTGTTATGAATGACCGAAGGTGTGTCAAACGAAGTATTACAGGACAACTACATAAAGTGTCAATAAACATGGTCTTTAACAGCCACAAAGTCATCATTATGGCTATTTCCACAATTTCTCTTCTTAAAATTAGCTCTTTTTTTTACACCTACCGATAACGAATGAAAGCCAAGTTTGATGCGTTTTGTCCACCAGACCTTCCGTGCACCCTACTTCAACGTGTTGCACCTGTCAGGTCTCGTCTCCTCTACCCTGTTCGTCTCTCAACCTCGCTGTTCAAATCAGTTGGCTCTTGGCACTTCATGCTTTAGAGTTTTTGATTTTGTTTTCAATGGCTGTCTTCAGGCTGTTTATGTCCCTCGTTTCCTCTCATATCACGGACCAGCAAGCTACTTGCTTTCGAAACATTTCCTGGGCGAGAGGGTATCTCTCCAGGAACAGGATTGGAGAGCCCCGATGTAAACCTACAGGCGGGTATCTCTCCAGGAACAGGATTGGAGAGCCCTGATGTAAACCTACAGGAGGGTACCTCTCCAGGAACAGGGTTGGAGAGCCCTGATGTAAACCTACAGGAGGGTATCTCTCCAGGAACAGGGTTGGAGAGCCCTGATATAAACCTACAGGAGGGTACCTCTCCAGGAACAGGGTTGGAGAGCCCTGATGTAAACCTACAGGAGGGTACCTCTCCAGGAACAGGGTTGGAGAGCCCTGATGTAAACCTACAGGAGGGTACCTCTCCAGGAACAGGGTTGGAGAGCCCTGGACTAGATATACACTACTGTTCAAAAGTTTGGGGTCACAAATGTGCTTTTCCTTCAAAGACAAGGACATTTTTTGTTGATCATTAGAAAACCCTTTTGCAATTATGTTAGCACAGCTGAAAACTGTTCTGATTAAAGAAGCAATAAAACTGGCCTATAGACTAGTTGAGTATCTGGAGCATCAGCATTACAGGCTCAAAACGGCCAGAAACAAATAACTTTCTTCTGAAACTCGTCAGTCTATTCTTGTCTGAGAAATAAAGGCTATTCCATGCGAGAAATTGGCAAGAATCGGAAGATTCGCTGTGTACTACTCCCTTCACAACCCCCGTACTTCATCACAGAGTTTTAGATCTTAATGATGGTTCAGTGGAATGGATATAGAAGTCCTAAAACTCTAGAACCCCCGTACTTCATCAGAGTTTTAGATCTTAATGATGGTTTAGTGGAATGAATATAGAAGTCCTAAAACTCTAGAACCCCCGTAATTCATCACAGAGTTTTAGATCTTAATGATGGTTCAGTGGAATGAATATAGAAGTCCTAAAACTCTAGAACCCCCGTACTTCATCAGAGTTTTAGATCTTAATGATGGTTTAGTGGAATGGATATAGAAGTCCTAAAACTCTAGAACCCCCGTAATTCATCACAGAGTTTTAGATCTTAATGATGGTTCAGTGGAATGGATATAGAAGTCCTAAAACTCTAGAACCCCCGTAATTCATCACAGAGTTTTAGATCTTAATGATGGTTCAGTGGAATGAATATAGAAGTCCTAAAACTCTAGAACCCCCGTACTTCATCAGAGTTTTAGATCTTAATGATGGTTCAGTGGAATGGATATAGAAGTCCTAAAACTCTAGAACCCCCGTAATTCATCACAGAGTTTTAGCTCTTATCAGAAACATGATATCAGCGTGTGTGAGCTCTTCAGATTCATTGTGATTGTGAGTCTTGTAACATCAAGGGACATTACTATTGACAAACCATTAATACTGCTTAGTTATGTAAGCGCTGACCATCTTTCCTCAACAGTTCATCATCAGGCATTTGTTTTCAAAGCAGACCAAGGTGGCTGCACTGTACTGTACTGTAGCTGCTTTGCTTCAGAAGGGCCCATGCCCGGCTCACCTGAGGGTAGTGTGTGGAGGGCCCATGCCCGGCTCACCTGAGGGCAGTGTGTGGAGGGCACATGCCCGGCTCACCTGAGGGTAGTGTGTGGAGGGCCCATGCCCGGCTCACCTGAGGGTAGTGTGTGGAGGGCCCATGCCCGGCTCACCTGAGTGTAGTGTGTGGAGGGCCCATAACCGGCTCACCTGAGGGTAGTGTGTGGAGGGCCCATGCCCGGCTTACCTGAGGGTAGTGTGTGGAGGGCCCATGCCCGGCTCACCTGAGGGTAGTGTGTGTGTTTGGAGAGGCCATGCCCGGCTCACCTGAGGGTAGTGTGTGGAGGGCCCATGCCCGGCTCACCTGAGGGTAGTGTGGGGAGGGCCCATGCCCGGCTCACCTGAGGGTAGTGTTTGGAGGGCCCATGCCCGGCTCACCTGAGGGTAGTGTGTGTGTGTGTGGAGAGCCCATGCCCGGCTCACCTGAGGGTAGTGTGTGGAGGGCCCATGCCCGGCTCACCTGAGGGTAGTGTTTGGAGGGCCCATGCCCGGCTCACCTGAGTGTACTGTGTGTGTGTGGAGAGGCCATGCCCGGCTCACCTGAGGGTAGTGTGTGTGTGTGGAGAGGCCATGCCCGGCTCACCTGAGAGTAGTGTGTGGAGGGCCCATGCCCGGCTCACCTGAGGGTAGTGTGTGGAGGGCCCATGCCCGGCTCACCTGAGGGTAGTGTGTGTGTGTGGAGAGGCCATGCCCGGCTCACCTGAGGGTAGTGTGTGTGTGTGGAGAGGCCATGCCCGGCTCACCTGAGGGTAGTCATTGATGGTGTGTGTGAGTGAGAGAAGGGGCCATGCCCAGCTCACCTGAGGGTAGTCATTGATGGTGTGTGTGAGTGAGAGAAGGGGCCATGCCCAGCTCACCTGAGGGTAGTCATTGATGGCGTGTGTGAGTGAGAGAAGGGGCCATGCCCAGCTCACCTGAGGGTAGTCATTGATGGTATGTGTGAGTGAGAGAAGGGCCCATGCCCGGCTCACCTGAGGGTACTGTGTGTGTGTGGAGAGGCCATGCCCGGCTCACCTGAGGGTAGTCATTGATGGTGTGTGTGAGTGAGAGAAGGGGCCATGCCCAGCTCACCTGAGGGTAGTCATTGATGGTGTGTGTGAGTGAGAGAAGGGGCCATGCCCAGCTCACCTGAGGGTAGTCATTGATGGTGTGTGTGAGTGAGAGAAGGGCCCATGCCCGGCTCACCTGAGGGTAGTCATTGATGGCGTGTGTGAGTGTGTGGAGGGCCCATGCCCGGCACACCTGAGGGTAGTGTGTGGAGGGCCCATGCTCGGCTCACCTGAGGGTAGTGTGTGGAGGGCCCATGCCCGGCTCACCTGAGGGTAGTGTGTGTGTGTGGAGGGGCCATGCCCGGCTCACCTGAGGGTAGTGTGTGGAGGGCCCATGCCCGGCTCACCTGAGGGTAGTGTGTGGAGGGCCCATGCCCGGCTCACCTGAGGGTAGTGTTTGGAGGGCCCATGCCCGGCTCACCTGAGGGTAGTGTGTGTGTGTGTGGAGAGGCCATGCCCGGCTCACCTGAGGGTAGTGTGTGGAGGGCCCATGCTCGGCTCACCTGAGGGTAGTGTGTGGAGGGCCCATGCCCGGCTCACCTGAGGGTAGTGTGTGTGTGTGTGGAGAGCCCATGCCCGGCTCACCTGAGGGTAGTGTGTGGAGGGCCCATGCCCGGCTCACCTGAGGGTAGTGTTTGGAGGGCCCATGCCCGGCTCACCTGAGGGTAGTGTGTGTGTGTGGAGAGGCCATGCCCGGCTCACCTGAGGGTAGTGTGTGTGTGTGGAGAGGCCATGCCCGGCTCACCTGAGGGTAGTGTGTGGAGGGCCCATGCCCGGCTCACCTGAGTGTAGTGTGTGGAGTGCCCATGCCCGGCTCACCTGAGGGTAGTGTGTGTGTGTGGAGAGGCCATGCCCGGCTCACCTGAGGGTAGTCATTGATGGTGTGTGTGAGTGAGAGAAGGGGCCATGCCCAACTCACCTGAGGGTAGTCATTGATGGTATGTGTGAGTGAGAGAAGGGCCCATGCCCGGCTCACCTGAGGGTAGTTAGTGTGTGTGGAGAGGCCATGCCCGGCTCACCTGAGGGTAGTCATTGATGGTGTGTGTGAGTGAGAGAAGGGGCCATGCCCAGCTCACCTGAGGGTAGTCATTGATGGTGTGTGTGAGTGAGAGAAGGGGCCATGCCCAGCTCACCTGAGGGTAGTCATTGATGGTGTGTGTGAGTGAGAGAAGGGGCCATGCCCAGCTCACCTGAGGGTAGTCATTGATGGCGTGTGTGAGTGAGAGAAGGGCCCATGCCCGGCTCACCTGAGGGTAGTCATTGATGGCGTGTGTGAGTGAGAGAAGGGGCCATGCCCAGCTCACCTGAGGGTAGTCATTGATGGTGTGTGTGAGTGAGAGAAGGGCCCATGCCCGGCTCACCTGAGGGTAGTCATTGATGGTGTGTGTGAGTGAGAGAAGGGCCCATGCCCGGCTCACCTGAGGGTAGTGTGTGTGTGTGGAGGGGCCATGCCCAGCTCACCTGAGGGCAGTCTTTGATGGCGTGCGTGAGTGAGAGAAGGGACCATGCCCAGCTCACCTGAGGGTAGTCATTGATGGCGTGCGTGAGTGAGAGAAGGGGCCATGCCCAGCTCACCTGAGGGTAGTCATTGATGGCGTGCGTGAGTGAGAGAAGGGGCCATGCCCGGCTCACCTGAGGGTAGTCATTGATGGTATGTGTGAGTGAGAGAAGGGGCCATGCCCAGCTCACCTGAGGGTAGTCATTGATGGTATGTGTGAGTGAGAGAAGGGGCCATGCCCGGCTCACCTGAGGGTAGTCATTGATGGTATGTGTGAGTGAGAGAAGGGGCCATGCCCAGCTCACCTGAGGGTAGTCATTGATGGTATGTGTGAGTGAGAGAAGGGGCCATGCCCAGCTCACCTGAGGGTAGTCATTGATGGTATGTGTGAGTGAGAGAAGGGGCCATGCCCAGCTCACCTGAGGACAGTCTTTGATGTAGTGTCCTTTGTTGAAGCAGAGATGGCACAGGTAGTTGGGCGGCGGTTGCTTGCTGGATTTGCGTGGCTCAGAGGAGACGGAGAGGTCAGAGAAGTGGTCTGTCAGAGAACTCAGGCCGTCTATGATGTTGTTGAGCGAGGAGCTTTTATACAAGTTGCTGTTTAAGGCCTGCGGATAGAAAACGGTGAGGTCTCTAGTCAATCCATAGCACTGAACATCCGCTTTATAGCGACAAAGGCAATGTGGTCGAGGAGACCGCGTTCACAGTCGAGGAGACACGGTCCAGGAGACCGCGTTCACGGTCGACGAGACTATATTCACGGTCGAGGAGACTATATTCACGGTCGAGGAGACTATATTCACGGTCGAGGAGACCGCGTTCACGGTCGACGAGACCGCGTTCACGGTCGAGGAGACTATATTCACGGTCGAGGAGACTATATTCACGGTCGAGGAGACTATATTCACGGTCGAGGAGACTATATTCACGGTCGAGGAGACCGCGTTCACGGTCGACGAGACTTCGTTCACGGTCGACGAGACCGCGTTCACGGTCGAGGAGACTATATTCACGGTCGAGGAGACTATATTCACGGTCGAGGAGACTATATTCACGGTCGAGGAGACTATATTCACGGTCGACGAGACTTCGTTCACGGTCGACGAGACCGCGTTCACGGTCGAGGAGACTATATTCACGGTCGAGGAGACTATATTCACGGTCGAGGAGACTATATTCACGGTCGAGGAGACCGCGTTCACGGTCGAGGAGACTATATTCACAGTCGAGGAGACTATATTCACAGTCGAGGAGACCGCGTTCACGGTCGAGGAGACTATATTCACAGTCGAGGAGACTATATTCACAGTCGAGGAGACCGCGTTCACGGTCGACGAGACCGCGTTCACGGTCGAGGAGACTATATTCACGGTAAACGCTGCATAATGACCTTTACATTGTTACACAGATCTTCAGCGATACTTCTGAGACACAGATTGAATAGAGCCCTGAGGAGAATATGGGCATGGGAATATAATTCATAACAAAGTCTGTCAATAAAATAATGGGAAAGAAACTAGTCTTTCTGAAAACATCAATTACAGATGAGCCTGTCTCTAACACTGCATTGAGAGTGAATAACACATGGTTTAGAGCATGTTAAAGGCCCAGTCTGGGATATTAGACACCACAACTTGATAGGTTTTCCTGTTTGCTAGTCTCCTCACTCTGCACAACACAGAACCAGATCTTCTTAGATTGCGTTGTCATTCAGTCTACGAGCAGCAAGAGTTCCATTTCTTTGGAGGAACAGAATGTCTTTGTCAAAGATCTGTTTTCTAATTCACCCCATTTGGGTTGACACAATCAGAACCATTGTGTCTGTGGTCCAGAGGGGAGAACTGACTGTGGTACCAGTGTGTCTGTGATCCAGAGGATAACTGACTGTGGTACCAGTGTGTCTGTGGTCCAGAGAGGAGAACTGACTGTGGTACCAGTGTGTCTGTGGTCCAGGGAGGAGAACTGACTGTGGTACCAGTGTGTCTGTGATCCAGAGGAGAACTGACTGTGGTACCAGTGTATCTGTGGTCCAGGGAGGAGAACTGACTGTGGTACCAGTGTGTCTGTGGTCCAGAGAGGAGAACTGACTGTGGTACCAGTGTGTCTGTGATCCAGAGGATAACTGACTGTGGTACCAGTGTATCTGTGGTCCAGGGAGGAGAACTGACTGTGGTACCAGTGTGTCTGTGGTCCAGGGAGGAGAACTGACTGTGGTACCAGTGTGTCTGTGGTCCAGAGAGGATAACTGACTGTGGTACCAGTGTGTCTGTGGTCCAGAGTGGAGAATTAACTGTGGTACCAGTGTGTCTGTGGTCCAGGGAGGAGAACTGACTGTGGTACCAGTGTGTCTGTGGTCCAGGGAGGAGAATTAACTGTGGTACCAGTGTGTCTGTGGTCCAGAGGGGATAACTGACTGTGGTACCAGTGTGTCTGTGGTCCAGAGGATAACTGACTGTGGTACCAGTGTGTCTGTGGTCCAGAGAGGAGAACTGACTGTGGTACCAGTGTGTCTGTGGTCCAGGGAGGAGAATTGACTGTGGTACCATTGTGTCTGTGGTCCAGAGAGGAGAACTGACTGTGGTACCAGTGTGTCTGTGGTCCAGAGAGGAGAACTGACTGTGGTAACAGAGTATCTGTGGTCCAGAGGAGACAGCTGGGTTGTTTGGTTGACTCTACAGCTGGGTTGTTTGGTTGACTCTACTGGGTTGTATGGTTGACTCTACTGCTGGGTTGTTTGGTTGACCCTACACCTGGGTTGTTTGGTTGACTCTACAGCTGGGTTGTTTGGTTGACTCTACAGCTGGGTTGTTTGGTTGACTCTACTGCTGGGTTGTTTGGTTGACTCTACTGGGTTGTTTGGTTGACTCTACTGCAGGGTTGTTTGGTTGACTCTACAGCTGGGTTGTTTGGTTGACTCTACTGCAGGGTTGTTTGGTTGACTCTACTGCAGGGTTGTTTGGTTGACTCTACTGCAGGGTTGTTTGGTTGACTCTACTGCTGGGTTGTTTGGTTGACTCTACTGGGTTGTATGGTTGACTCTACTGCTGGGTTGTTTGGTTGATCCTACTGGGTTGTTTGGTTGACTCTACTGCAGGGTTGTTTGGTTGACTCTACTGCTGGGTTGTTTGGTTGACTCTACTGGGTTGTATGGTTGACTCTACTGCTGGGTTGTTTGGTTGACTCTACTGCAGGGTTGTTTGGTTGACTCTACTGCAGGGTTGTTTGGTTGACTCTACAGCTGGGTTGTTTGGTTGACTCTACTGCAGGGTTGTTTGGTTGACTCTACTGCAGGGTTGTTTGGTTGACTCTACTGGGTTGTTTGGTTGACTCTACTGCAGGGTTGTTTGGTTGACTCTACTGCTGGGTTGTTTGGTTGACTCTACTGGGTTGTTTGGTTGACTCTACTGCAGGGTTGTTTGGTTGACTCTACTGGGTTGTTTGGTTGACTCTACTGCAGGGTTGTTTGGTTGACTCTACTGCTGGGTTGTTTGGTTGATCCTACTGGGTTGTTTGGTTGACTCTACTGCAGGGTTGTTTGGTTGACCCTACTGCAGGGTTGTTTGGTTGACTCTACTGGGTTGTTTGGTTGACTCTACTGCTGGGTGGTTTGGTTGATCCTACTGGGTTGTTTGGTTGACTCTACTGCAGGGTTGTTTGGTTGACCCTACTGCTGGGTTGTTTGGTTGACTCTACTGCAGGGTTGTTTGGTTGACTCTACTGCTGGGTTGTTTGGTTGATCCTACTGGGTTGTTTGGTTGACTCTACTGGGTTGTTTGGTTGACTCTACTGCTGGGTGGTTTGGTTGACTCTACTGCTGGGTGGTTTGGTTGACTCTACTGCTTGGTGGTTTGGTTGACTCTACTGCTGGGTGGTTTGGTTGACTCTACTGCTGGGTTGTTTGGTTGACTCTACTGCTGGGTTGTTTGGTTGATCCTACTACTGGGTTGTTTGGTTGACTCTACTGCAGGGTTGTTTGGTTGATACTACTGGGTTGTTTGGTTGACTCTACTGCAGGGTTGTTTGGTTGATACTACTGGGTTGTTTGGTTGATCCTACTACTGGGTTGTTTGGTTGATACTACTGGGTTGTTTGGTTGATACTACTGGGTTGTTTGGTTGATCCTACTACTGGGTTGTTTGGTTGACTCTACTGCAGGGTTGTTTGGTTGATACTACTGGGTTGTTTGGTTGACTCTACTGCTGGGTTGTATGGTTGACTCTACTGGGTTGTTTGGTTGATTCTACTGCTGGGTGGTTTGGTTGACTCTACAGCTGGGTTGTTTGGTTGACTCTACTGGGTGGTTTGGTTGACTCTACAGCTGGGTTGTTTGGTTGACTCTACTGGGTTGTTTGGTTGACTCTACTGCTGGGTTGTTTGGTTGACTCTACTGCTGGGTGGTTTGGTTGACTCTACTGCTGGGTTGTATGGTTGACTCTACTGGGTTGTTTGGTTGACTCTACAGCTGGGTTGTTTGGTTGACTCTACTGCTGGGTTGTTTGGTTGACTCTACTGCAGGGTTGTTTGGTTGACTCTACTGCAGGGTTGTTTGGTTGACTCTACTGGGTTGTTTGGTTGACTCTACTGCAGGGTTGTTTGGTTGACTCTACTGGGTTGTTTGGTTGACTCTACTGCAGGGTTGTTTGGTTGACTCTACTGGGTGGTTTGGTTGACTCTACTGGGTTGTTTGGTTGACTCTACTACTGGGTGGTTTGGTTGACTCTACTACTGGGTGGTTTGGTTGACTCTACAGCTGGGTTGTTTGGTTGACTCTACTGCTGGGTTGTTTGGTTGACTCTACAGCTGGGTTGTTTGGTTGACTCTACAGCTGGGTGGTTTGGTTGACTCTAGTTTAGTATGGGCGTGGCTTTCAGATGGTTATTTTAGCCACCCGTGACAGTAAATGTCATTCCTGTTCATCTGATCTTTTAAGGTCAAACATTGAGATGTTTACCGCTTCAATGAGGCTTACAGAAGTGTAAAGCGCACAGAATATTGATTTGCAGTATGTTAGCTTACCATGATCAACAGTAATGACATTTACTCTCACGGGTGGCAAATGAGATCTATCTGAAAATTATGCCTCTAATAAGCCACGCCTCCTGAAAATGAGAGAATAAAAGACCCAGCTGATGGGTCAACCCAGCATGAGAGAATAAAAGACCCAGCTGATAGGTCAACCCAGTATGAGGGAATAAAAGACCCAGCTGATAGGTCAACCCAGTATGAGGGAATAAAAGACCCAGCTGATAGGTCAACCCAGCATGAGAGAATAAAAGACCCAGCTGATGGGTCAACCCAGCATGAGAGAATAAAAGACCCAGCTGATAGGTCAACCCAGCATGAGAGAATAAAAGACCCAGCTGATAGGTCAACCCAGCATGAGAGAATAAAAGACCCAGCTGATGGGTCAACCCAGCATGAGAGAATAAAAGACCCAGCTGATAGGTCAACCCAGCATGAGAGAATAAAAGACCCAGCTGATGGGTCAACCCAGCATGAGAGAATAAAAGACCCAGCTGATGGGTCAACCCAGCATGAGAGAATAAAAGACCCAGCTGATAGGTCAACCCAGCATGAGAGAATAAAAGACCCAGCTGATGGGTCAACCCAGCATGAGAGAATAAAAGACCCAGCTGATGGGTCAACCCAGCATGAGAGAATAAAAGACCCAGCTGATAGGTCAACCCAGCATGAGAGAATAAAAGACCCAGCTGATGGTTAAATTAGCTCATGTTTGGGTAATCCCAACAACCCAACATGCAACCCAACTGGCTGGATCAAAATAACCCAGCGTGTGTTCTGTCCAATATTTACCCAGCACTGGGTTATCAAAGAACCCAATTTGGGTTGTTTTTAACAGTAATACCAGTAAAACAATACCAGTACTAAAGTAGTAATACAATTAAGTCAATTAATTTGTTGTAAGTCTGTTAGCCTAATCATTTCATATTCATATTACCCCTCGAAATTAACATTCAATTGTGTGTCTCTTGAGTGGCACAGTAAGTGTTTGGATGTTAAATAATGAGACAGAGGCATTGATGCGAGTAACCAGTCTCGTTCAGTACATTGCAATACCTCCGGGTATCTCAAGCACATTGATTAAAAACACTGGAGTTGCAGTAATCAACATTTACCAACAGATGGCAACACTGTGCCATCTTTCACCCATAACAGGAAGTTAGCCATTCACATCACTGTGCCATCTTATTACCCATAACAGGAAGTTAGCCATTCACATCACTGTGCCATCTTATTACCCATAACAGGAAGTTAGCCATTCACATCACTGTGCCATCTTATACCCATAACAGGAAGTTAGCCATTCACATTACTGTGCCATCTTGTTAGCCATTCACATCACTGTGCCATCTTGTTAGCCATTCACATCACTGTGCCATCTTGTTAGCCATTCACATCACTGTGCCATCTTATACCCATAACAGGAAGTTAGACATTCACATCACTGTGCCATCTTATTACCCATAACAGGAAGTTAGACATTCACATCACTGTGCCATCTTATACCCATAACAGGAAGTTAGACATTCACATCACTGTGCCATCTTATTACCCATAACAGGAAGTTAGCCATTCACATCACTGTGCCATCTTATACCCATAACAGGAAGTTAGACATTCACATCACTGTGCCATCTTATTACCCATAACAGGAAGTTAGACATTCACATCACTGTGCCATCTTATACCCATAACAGGAAGTTAGACATTCACATCACTGTGCCATCTTATTACCCATAACAGGAAGTTAGCCATTCACATCACTGTGCCATCTTATACCCATAACAGGAAGTTAGACATTCACATTACTGTGCCATCTTATTACCCATAACAGGAAGTTAGACATTCACATTACTGTGCCATCTTATTACCCATAACAGGAAGTTAGACATTCACATCACTGTTGTAAAAAGGTGTTATATCAAATTCCTAGAATGTTTATGTAAATTTGAGCTTTGCTAATTAGAAGAAAGAAACATATGACCCTGAAATATACTGGAATAAACTTTGGTAAATTACATTGAGTGACTTAATAGGTCTACCTCAAATCAAATCAAATGTTATTGGTCACATATTTATCAGATGTTATTGCGGGTGTAGCAAAATGCTAGTGTTTCTAGCTCCAACAGTGCAGTAATATCTAACTAAATGCTTGTGTTCCTAGCTCCAACAGTGCAGTAATATCTAACTAAATGCTTGTGTTCCTAGCTCCAACAGTGCAGTAATAGCTAACTAAATGCTTGTGTTTCTAGCTCCAACAGTAGTATCTAACTAAATGCTTGTGTTTCTAGCTCCAACAGTGCAGTAATATCTAACTAAATGCTTGTGTTTCTAGCTCCAACAGTAGTATCTAACTAAATGCTTGTGTTCCTAGCTCCAACAGTACAGTAGTATCTAACTAAATGGTTGTGTTCCTATCTCCAACAGTGCAGTAGTATCTAACTAAATGCTTGTGTTTCTAGCTCCAACAGTGCAGTAGTATCTAACTAAATGCTTGTGTTCCTAACTCCAACAGTGCAGTAATATCTAACTAAATGCTTGTGTTTCTAGCTCCAACAGTGCAGTAATATCTAACTAAATGCTTGTGTTTCTAGCTCCAACAGAGCAGTAGTATCTAACTAAATGCTTGTGTTTCTAGCTCCAACAGTGCAGTAGTATCTAACTAAATGGTTGTGTTCCTATCTCCAACAGTGCAGTAGTATCTAACTAAATGCTTGTGTTTCTAGCTCCAACAGTGCAGTAGTATCTAACTAAATGCTTGTGTTCCTAACTCCAACAGTGCAGTAATATCTAACTAAATGCTTGTGTTTCTAGCTCCAACAGTGCAGTAATATCTAACTAAATGCTTGTGTTCCTAGCTCCAACAGTACAGTAGTATCTAACTAAATGCTTGTGTTTCTAGCTCCAACAGTACAGTAGTATCTAACTAAATGCTTGTGTTCCTAGCTCCAACAGTACAGTAGTATCTAACTAAATGCTTGTGTTTCTAGCTCCAACAGTGCAGTAATATCTAACTAAATGCTTGTGTTCCTAGCTCCAACAGTACAGTATTATCTAACTAAATGCTTGTGTTTCTAGCTCCAACAGTGCAGTAATATCTAACTAAATGCTTGTGTTCCTAGCTCCAACAGTAATATCTAACTAAATGCTTGTGTTCCTAGCTCCAACAGTGCAGTAGTATCTAACTAAATGCTTGTGTTTCTAGCTCCAACAGTGCAGTAGTATCTAACTAAATGCTTGTGTTCCTAACTCCAACAGTGCAGTAATATCTAACTAAATGCTTGTGTTCCTAGCTCCAACAGTGCAGTAATATCTAACTAAATGCTTGTGTTCCTAGCTCCAACAGTAATATCTAACTAAATGCTTGTGTTCCTAGCTCCAACAGTGCAGTAATAGCTAACTAAATGCTTGTGTTTCTAGCTCCAACAGTAGTATCTAACTAAATGCTTGTGTTTCTAGCTCCAACAGTGCAGTAATATCTAACTAAATGCTTGTGTTTCTAGCTCCAACAGTAGTATCTAACTAAATGCTTGTGTTCCTAGCTCCAACAGTACAGTAGTATCTAACTAAATGGTTGTGTTCCTATCTCCAACAGTGCAGTAGTATCTAACTAAATGCTTGTGTTTCTAGCTCCAACAGTGCAGTAGTATCTAACTAAATGCTTGTGTTCCTAACTCCAACAGTGCAGTAATATCTAACTAAATGCTTGTGTTTCTAGCTCCAACAGTGCAGTAATATCTAACTAAATGCTTGTGTTTCTAGCTCCAACAGAGCAGTAGTATCTAACTAAATGCTTGTGTTTCTAGCTCCAACAGTGCAGTAGTATCTAACTAAATGGTTGTGTTCCTATCTCCAACAGTGCAGTAGTATCTAACTAAATGCTTGTGTTTCTAGCTCCAACAGTGCAGTAGTATCTAACTAAATGCTTGTGTTCCTAACTCCAACAGTGCAGTAATATCTAACTAAATGCTTGTGTTTCTAGCTCCAACAGTGCAGTAATATCTAACTAAATGCTTGTGTTCCTAGCTCCAACAGTACAGTAGTATCTAACTAAATGCTTGTGTTTCTAGCTCCAACAGTACAGTAGTATCTAACTAAATGCTTGTGTTCCTAGCTCCAACAGTACAGTAGTATCTAACTAAATGCTTGTGTTTCTAGCTCCAACAGTGCAGTAATATCTAACTAAATGCTTGTGTTCCTAGCTCCAACAGTACAGTATTATCTAACTAAATGCTTGTGTTTCTAGCTCCAACAGTGCAGTAATATCTAACTAAATGCTTGTGTTCCTAGCTCCAACAGTAATATCTAACTAAATGCTTGTGTTCCTAGCTCCAACAGTGCAGTAGTATCTAACTAAATGCTTGTGTTTCTAGCTCCAACAGTGCAGTAGTATCTAACTAAATGCTTGTGTTCCTAACTCCAACAGTGCAGTAATATCTAACTAAATGCTTGTGTTCCTAGCTCCAACAGTGCAGTAATATCTAACTAAATGCTTGTGTTCCTAGCTCCAACAGTAATATCTAACTAAATGCTTGTGTTCCTAGCTCCAACAGTGCAGTAATATCTAACTAAATGCTTGTGTTTCTAGCTCCAACAGTGCAGTAATATCTAACTAAATGCTTGTGTTTCTAGCTCCAACAGTGCAGTAATATCTAACTAAATGCTTGTGTTTCTAGCTCCAACAGTGCAGTAGTATCTAACTAAATGCTTGTGTTTCTAGCTCCAACAGTGCAGTAGTATCTAACTAAATGCTTGTGTTCCTAGCTCCAACAGAGCAGTAGTATCTAACTAAATGCTTGTGTTCCTAGCTCCAACAGTGTAGTAATATCTAACTAAATGCTTGTGTTCCTAGCTCCAACAGTACAGTAGTATCTAACTAAATGCTTGTGTTTCTAGCTCCAACAGTGCAGTAGTATCTAACTAAATGCTTGTGTTTCTAGCTCCAACAGTGCAGTAGTATCTAACTAAATGCTTGTGTTTCTAGCTCCAACAGTGCAGTAATATCTAACTAAATGCTTGTGTTCCTAGCTCCAACAGTGCAGTAATATCTAACTAAATGCTTGTGTTTCTAGCTCCAACAGAGCAGTAGTATCTAACTAAATGCTTGTGTTCCTAGCTCCAACAGTGCAGTAATATCTAACTAAATGGTTGTGTTTCTAGCTCCAACAGTGCAGTAATATCTAACTAAATGGTTGTGTTTTTAGCTCCAACAGTGCAGTAATATCTAACTAAATGCTTGTGTTTCTAGCTCCAACAGTGCAGTAGTATCTAACTAAATGCTTGTGTTTCTAGCTCCAACAGTACAGTAGTATCTAACTAAATGCTTGTGTTTCTAGCTCCATCAGTGCAGTAATATCTAACTAAATGCTTGTGTTCCTAGCTCCAACAGTAATATCTAACTAAATGCTTGTGTTTCTAGCTCCAACAGTGCAGTAGTATCTAACTAAATGCTTGTGTTCCTAACTCCAACAGTGCAGTAATATCTAACTAAATGCTTGTGTTTCTAGCTCCAACAGTGCAGTAATATCTAACTAAATGCTTGTGTTCCTAGCTCCAACAGTGAGGTAGTATCTAACTAAATGCTTGTGTTCCTAGCTCCAACAGTGCAGTAGTATCTAACTAAATGCTTGTGTTTCTAGCTCCAACAGTGCAGTAGTATCTAACTAAATGCTTGTGTTTCTAGCTCCAACAGGTCAGTAGTATCTAACTAAATGCTTGTGTTTCTAGCTCCAACAGTGCAGTAATATCTAACTAAATGTTTGTGTTTCTATCTCCAACAGTGCAGTAATATCTAACTAAATGCTTGTGTTCCTAGCTCCAACAGTGCAGTAGTATCTAACTAAATGCTTGTGGTCCTAGCTCCAACAGTAATATCTAACTAAATGCTTGTGTTTCTAGCTCCAACAGTGCAGTAATATCTAACTAAATGCTTGTGTTCCTAGCTCCAACAGTGCAGTAATATCTAACTAAATGCTTGTGTTCCTAGCTCCAACAGTAATATCTAACTAAATGCTTGTGTTCCTAGCTCCAACAGTGCAGTAATATCTAACTAAATGCTTGTGTTTCTAGCTCCAACAGTGCAGTAATATCTAACTAAATGCTTGTGTTTCTAGCTCCAACAGTGCAGTAATATCTAACTAAATGCTTGTGTTTCTAGCTCCAACAGTGCAGTAATATCTAACTAAATGCTTGTGTTTCTAGCTCCAACAGTGCAGTAATATCTAACTAAATGCTTGTGTTTCTAGCTCCAACAGTGCAGTAGTATCTAACTAAATGCTTGTGTTTCTAGCTCCAACAGTGCAGTAATATCTAACTAAATGCTTGTGTTTCTAGCTCCAACAGTGCAGTAATATCTAACTAAATGCTTGTGTTCCTAGCTCCAACAGTGCAGTAGTATCTAACTAAATGCTTGTGGTCCTAGCTCCAACAGTAATATCTAACTAAATGCTTGTGTTTCTAGCTCCAACAGTGCAGTAATATCTAACTAAATGCTTGTGTTCCTAGCTCCAACAGTGCAGTAATATCTAACTAAATGCTTGTGTTCCTAGCTCCAACAGTAATATCTAACTAAATGCTTGTGTTCCTAGCTCCAACAGTGCAGTAATATCTAACTAAATGCTTGTGTTTCTAGCTCCAACAGTGCAGTAATATCTAACTAAATGCTTGTGTTTCTAGCTCCAACAGTGCAGTAATATCTAACTAAATGCTTGTGTTTCTAGCTCCAACAGTGCAGTAATATCTAACTAAATGCTTCTGTTTCTAGCTCCAACAGAGCAGTAGTATCTAACTAAATGCTTGTGTTTCTAGCTCCAACAGTGCAGTAATATCTAACTAAATGCTTGTGTTTCTAGCTCCAACAGTGCAGTAATATCTAACTAAATGCTTGTGTTTCTAGCTCCAACAGTGCAGTAATATCTAACTAAATGCTTGTGTTCCTAGCTCCAACAGTGCAGTAATATCTAACTAAATGCTTGTGTTTCTAGCTCCAACAGTGCAGTAATATCTAACTAAATGCTTGTGTTTCTAGCTCCAACAGTGCAGTAATATCTAACTAAATGCTTCTGTTTCTAGCTCCAACAGAGCAGTAGTATCTAACTAAATGCTTGTGTTTCTAGCTCCAACAGTGCAGTAATATCTAACTAAATGCTTGTGTTTCTAGCTCCAACAGTGCAGTAATATCTAACTAAATGCTTGTGTTTCTAGCTCCAACAGTGCAGTAATATCTAACTAAATGCTTGTGTTCCTAGCTCCAACAGTGCAGTAATATCTAACTAAATGCTTGTGTTTCTAGCTCCAACAGTGCAGTAATATCTAACTAAATGCTTGTGTTTCTAGCTCCAACAGTGCAGTAATATCTAACTAAATGCTTGTGTTTCTAGCTCCAACAGTGCAGTAATATCTAACTAAATGCTTGTGTTTCTAGCTCCAACAGTGCAGTAATATCTAACTAAATGCTTGTGTTTCTAGCTCCAACAGTACAGTAGTATCTAACTAAATGGTTGTGTTTCTAGCTCCAACAGTGCAGTAATATCTAACTAAATGGTTGTGTTTCTAGCTCCAACAGTGCAGTAATATCTAACTAAATGCTTGTGTGCCTAGCTCCAGAAATATATCAATATTAAGATGAGCAATGTCAGAGTATTGAGTATAAATGTGCGTGTGTGTTTTAGAGAATTCCAAATTGCGCGCTCCATCAAAATTTGAGCCATCTGTGACTTTGTATTGTGTGGCAAAACTGCACATTTTAGAGTGTGTGTGTGTGTATGTGTATATATACAGCAATAGTTGAACAGGATGGCATTGACTATAATACAGTATTTTACATATGAAATGAGTAAAACAGTATGTAAACATGATTAAAGTGACCAGTGGTCCATGTCTTTGTCCTGTACATAGGGCAGCAGCCTCTGGCGTGCAGGGTAGAGTAACCGGGTGGTAGCCTGCTTCAAAGGCATTTACCACAGAGAGGGGCAAGCACATTTAGCCAGTACAATGTACTATTAAATAACAGAGGACTCGACATACAATTAAATACTTTCACTATAACTCCAAAAGTGACATTACAATTCTCGACTCAAGTTACAGAAGCCTACTAACTTCTCTCAGTCAGGACATGACCGCCACTGTTCATGTGTATTATTGTAAACAAATATCTATTTAAAAAGTGCAGATCGCATCGAATTAAAAAAATATTTAAATCCAGTGATTTAAAATGAATTAAAATGTAAAATTATAAATTATTTAAATACTGCATTTATACATTTTATACACCCTACAATAGCTTTTCCTACCCATGCTGTTTACTGATGTTAATGAGGAGGGGTGGAAAGACAATCGACACAGTCCTGGCTAAAGATCATGTTTGTACCGAGGTAACCAAGACAACACCATACATTACCAGATATAGGTTGTAAAGACCCTACTGAGTACATCCAAACCCCACTTTCACCTCGGCACAAAGAATTGCCCAAATACATACACACACACACACACACACACACACACACACACACACACACACACACACACACACATACACACACAGAGGACTGCATACACACACACACACACACACACACACACACACACACACACACACACACACACACACACACACACACACACACACACACAGAGGACTGCATACACACACACAAATGAATGACTAGCTGGTGATATCTCACTCTCCCTCCCTCCCTCTCTCCTTGTGTCTGCCAATAAACAGGACCTTCCTCTCAATTCAATTCAAGGGGCTTTATTGGCATGGGAAACATATGTTAATATTGCCAAAAGCAAGTGAAATAGATAATAAACAAAAGTGAAATAAACAATAGAAATGAACAGTAAACATTACACTCACAGAAGTTCCAAAAGAATAGACATTTCTAATGTCATATTATGTCTATATACATTGTTGTAACGATGTGCAAATAGTTAAAGTAGAAAAGGGAAAATATCGTTCTTCACTGGTTGCCCTTTTCTCGTGACAACAGGTCACAAATCTTGTCTCTCTCTCTCTCTCTCTCTCTCTCTCTGTCTCTGTCTGTCTCTCTCTCTCTCTCTCTCTCTCTCTCTCTCTCTCTGTCTCTGTCTCTGTCTCTCTCTGTCTCTCTCTCTCTGTCTCTCTCTGTCTCTCTCTCTCTCAATTCAATTTCAATTCAAGGGCTTTATTGGCATGGGAAACATGTGTTAACATTGCCAAAGCAAGTGAGGTAGACAACATACAAAGTGAATATATAAAGTGAAAAACAATACAGAAGTTTCAAAACAGTAAAGACATTACAAATGTCATATTATATATATATATATATACAATGTACAAATAGTTAAAGGACACAAGATAAAATGAATAAGCAAAAATATGGGTTGTATTTACAATGGTGTTTGTTCTTCACTGGTTGCCCTTTTCTCGTGGCAACAGGTCACAAATCTTGCTGCTGTGATGTCACACTGTGGTATTTCACCCAGTAGATATGGGAGTTTATCAAAATTGGGTTTGTTTTCGAATTCTTTGTGGGTCTGTGTAATCTGAGGGAAATATGTGTCTCTAATATGGTCATACATTGGGCAGGAGGTTAGGAAGTGCAGCTCAGTTTCCACCTCATTTTGTGGGCAGTGTACACATAGCCTGTCTTCTCTTGAGAGCCATGTCTGCCTACGGCAGCCTTTCTCAATAGCAAGGCTATGCTCACTGAGTCTGTACATAGTCAAAGATTTCCTTAAATTTGGGTCAGTCACAGTGGTCAGGTATTCTGCCACTGTGTACTCTCTGTGTAGGGCCAAATAGCATTCTAGTTTGCTCTGTTTTTTTGTTAATTCTTGTCATGTAATTATCTTTTTTGTGTACTCATGATTTGGTTGGGTCTAATTGTGTTGCTGTCCTGGGGCTCTTGTGGGGTGTGTTTGTGTTTGTGAACAGAGCCCCAGGACCAGCTTGCTTAGGGGACTCTTCTCTAGATTCATCTCTCTGTATGTGATGGCTTTGTTATGGAAGGTTTGGGAATCGTTTCCTTTTAGGTGGTTGTAGAATATAATGGCTCTTTTCTGGATTTTGATGATTAGTGGGTATCGGCCTAATTCTGCTCTGCATTATTTGGTGTTCTACGTTGTACACGGAGGATATTTTTGCAGAGTTCTGCATGCAGAGTCTCAATTTGGTGTTTGTCCCATTTTGTGAAGTCTTGGTTGGTGAGCGGACCCCAGACCTCACAACCATAAAGGGCAATGGGCTCTATGACTGATCCAAGTATTTTTAGCCAGATCCTAATTGATATGTCAAATTTTATGTTCCTTTTGACGGCATAGAATGCCCTTCTTGCCTTGTCTCTCAGATCGTTCACAGCTTTGTGGAAATTACCTGTGGCGCTTGTGTTTAAGGCCAAAGTATGTATAGTTTTTTGTGTGCTCTAGGGCAACGGTGTCTAGATGGAATTTGTATTTGTGGTCCTGGCGACTGGACCTTTTTTGGAACACCATTATTTTTGTCTTAAAAATATTTACTGTCAGGGCCCAGGTCTGACAGAATCTGTGCAGAATATCTAGGTGCTTTCCTCCTTAGTTGGGGACAGGAGTTTTCCAAGTTGGTCTGGATGGGGTAAAATTTGTCTCCACTTTTGTGAATTGGGGTGATCAGTCCTTGGTTCCAAATATTGGGGAAGATGCCAGAGCTGAGGATGATGTTAAAGAGTTTTAGTATAGTCAATTGGAATTTGTTGTCTGTATATTTTATCATTTCATTAAGGATACCATCATCACCACAGGCCTTTTTGGGTTGGAGGGTTTTTATTTTGTCCTGTAGTTCATTCAAGGTAATTGGAGAATCCAGTGGGTTCTGGAGGTCTTTAATAGTTGATTCTAAGATTTGTATTTGATCATGTATATGTTTTTGCTGTTTGTTCTTTGTTATAGAGCCACAAATATCGGAGAAGTGGTTTATCCACATCTCCATTTTGGATAGATAACTCTTCATGTTGTTAGTTTAGTGTTTTCTAATTTTCCCAGAAGTGGTTTGATTTTTTACTGCCAAGTTTTCTACTGCCAAGAGGCGGCATATAGCCAGGGTAGCCTAGTGGTTAGAGTGTTGGACCAGTAACCAGCAGGTAGCCTAGTGGTTAGAGTGTTGGACCAGTAACCAGCAGGTAGCCTAGTGGTTAGAGTGTTGGACCAGTAACCAGCAGGTAGCCTAGTGGTTAGAGTGTTGGACCAGTAACCAGCAGGTAGCCTAGTGGTTAGAGCGTTGGACTAGTAACCAGCAGGTAGCCTAGTGGTTAGAGCGTTGGACTAGTAATCAGCAGGTAGACTAGTGGTTAGAGCGTTGGACTAGTAACCAGCAGGTAGCCTAGTGGTTAGAGTGTTGGACCAGTAACCAGCAGGTAGCCTAGTGGTTAGAGTGTTGGACCAGTAACCAGCAGGTAGCCTAGTGGTTAGAGCGTTGGACTAGTAACCAGCAGGGAGCCTAGTGGTTAGAGCATTGGACTAGTAACCAGCAGGTAGCCTAGTGGTTAGAGCGTTGGACTAGTAACCAGCAGGTAGCCTAGTGGTTAGAGCGTTGGACTAGTAACCAGCAGGTAGCCTAGTGGTTAGAGCATTGGACTAGTAACCAGCAGGTAGTCTAGTGGTTAGAGCGTTGGACTAGTAACCAGCAGGTAGACTAGTGGTTAGAGTGTTGGACTAGTAACCAGCAGGTAGCCTAGTGGTTAGAGCGTTGGACTAGTAACCAGCAGGTAGCCTAGTGGTTAGAGCGTTGGACTAGTAACCAGCAGGTAGACTAGTGGTTAGAGCGTTGGACTAGTAACCAGCAGGTAGCCTAGTGGTTAGAGTGTTGGACCAGTAACCAGCAGGTAGCCTAGTGGTTAGAGTGTTGGACCAGTAACCAGCAGGTAGCCTAGTGGTTAGAGTGTTGGACCAGTAACCAGCAGGTAGCCTAGTGGTTAGAGTGTTGGACCAGTAACCAGCAGGTAGCCTAGTGGTTAGAGCGTTGGACTAGTAACCAGCAGGTAGCCTAGTGGTTAGAATGTTGGACTAGTAACCAGCAGGTAGACTAGTGGTTAGAGCGTTGGACTAGTAACCAGCAGGTAGCCTAGTGGTTAGAGTGTTGGACCAGTAACCAGCAGGTAGCCTAGTGGTTAGAGTGTTGGACCAGTAACCAGCAGGTAGCCTAGTGGTTAGAGCGTTGGACTAGTAACCAGCAGGTAGCCTAGTGGTTAGAGCATTGGACTAGTAACCAGCAGGTAGTCTAGTGGTTAGAGCGTTGGACTAGTAACCAGCAGGTAGACTAGTGGTTAGAGTGTTGGACTAGTAACCAGCAGGTAGCCTAGTGGTTAGAGCGTTGGACTAGTAACCAGCAGGTAGCCTAGTGGTTAGAGCGTTGGACTAGTAACCAGCAGGTAGACTAGTGGTTAGAGCGTTGGACTAGTAACCAGCAGGTAGCCTAGTGGTTAGAGCGTTGGACTAGTAACCAGCAGGTAGCCTAGTGGTTAGAGCGTTGGACTAGTAACCAGCAGGTAGCCTAGTGGTTAGAGCGTTGGACTAGTAACCAGCAGGTAGCCTAGTGGTTAGAGCGTTGGACTAGTAACCAGCAGGTAGCCTAGTGGTTAGAGCGTTGGACTAGTAACCAGCAGGTAGCCTAGTGGTTAGAGCGTTGGACTAGTAACCAGCAGGTAGCCTAGTGGTTAGAGCGTTGGACTAGTAACCAGCAGGTAGACTAGTGGTTAGAGCGTTGGACTAGTAACCAGCAGGTAGCCTAGTGGTTAGAGCGTTGGACTAGTAACCAGCAGGTAGCCTAGTGGTTAGAGCGTTGGACTAGTAACCTGCAGGTAGCCTAGTGGTTAGAGCGTTGGACTAGTAACCAGCAGGTAGACTAGTGGTTAGAGCGTTGGACTAGTAACCAGCAGGTAGCCTAGTGGTTAGAGCGTTGGACTAGTAACCAGCAGGTAGCCTAGTGGTTAGAGCGTTGGACTAGTAACCAGCAGGTAGCCTAGTGGTTAGAGCGTTGGACTAGTAACCAGCAGGTAGCCTAGTGGTTAGAGTGTTGGACCAGTAACCAGCAGGTAGCCTAGTCGTTAGAGTGTTGGACCAGTAACCAGCAGGTAGCCTAGTGGTTAGAGCGTTGGACTAGTAACCAGCAGGTAGCCTAGTGGTTAGAGCATTGGACTAGTAACCAGCAGGTAGTCTAGTGGTTAGAGCGTTGGACTAGTAACCAGCAGGTAGACTAGTGGTTAGAGCGTTGGACTAGTAACCAGCAGGTAGCCTAGTGGTTAGAGCGTTGGACTAGTAACCAGCAGGTAGCCTAGTGGTTAGAGCGTTGGACTAGTAACCAGCAGGTAGCCTAGTGGTTAGAGCGTTGGACTAGTAACCAGCAGGTAGCCTAGTGGTTAGAGCGTTGGACTAGTAACCAGCAGGTAGCCTAGTGGTTAGAGCGTTGGACTAGTAACCAGCAGGTAGCCTAGTGGTTAGAGCGTTGGACTAGTAACCAGCAGGTAGCCTAGTGGTTAGAGCGTTGGACTAGTAACCAGCAGGTAGACTAGTGGTTAGAGCGTTGGACTAGTAACCAGCAGGTAGCCTAGTGGTTAGAGCGTTGGACTAGTAACCAGCAGGTAGCCTAGTGGTTAGAGCGTTGGACTAGTAACCAGCAGGTAGACTAGTGGTTAGAGCGTTGGACTAGTAACCAGCAGGTAGCCTAGTGGTTAGAGTGTTGGACTAGTAACCAGCAGGTAGCCTAGTGGTTAGAGCGTTGGACTAGTAACCAGCAGGTAGCCTAGTGGTTAGAGCGTTGGACTAGTAACCAGCAGGTAGCCTAGTGGTTAGAGCGTTGGACTAGTAACCAGCAGGTAGCCTAGTGGTTAGAGCGTTGGACTAGTAACCAGCAGGTAGCCTAGTGGTTAGAGCATTGGACTAGTAACCAGCAGGTAGCCTAGTGGTTAGAGCATTGGACTAGTAACCAGCAGGTAGCCTAGTGGTTAGAGCATTGGACTAGTAACCAGCAGGTAGCCTAGTGGTTAGAGCGTTGGACTAGTAACCAGCAGGTAGCCTAGTGGTTAGAGCGTTGGACTAGTAACCAGCAGGTAGCCTAGTGGTTAGAGTGTTGGTCTAGTAACCAGCAGGTAGTCTAGTGGTTAGAGCATTGGACTAGTAACCAGCAGGTAGACTAGTGGTTAGAGCGTTGGACTAGTAACCAGCAGGTAGCCTAGTGGTTAGAGTGTTGGACCAGTAACCAGCAGGTAGCCTAGTGGTTAGAGTGTTGGACCAGTAACCAGCAGGTAGCCTAGTGGTTAGAGCGTTGGACTAGTAACCAGCAGGTAGCCTAGTGGTTAGAGTGTTGGACCAGTAACCAGCAGGTAGCCTAGTGGTTAGAGTGTTGGACCAGTAACCAGCAGGTAGCCTAGTGGTTAGAGCGTTGGACTAGTAACCAGCAGGGAGCCTAGTGGTTAGAGCATTGGACTAGTAACCAGCAGGTAGCCTAGTGGTTAGAGCGTTGGACTAGTAACCAGCAGGTAGCCTAGTGGTTAGAGCGTTGGACTAGTAACCAGCAGGTAGCCTAGTGGTTAGAGCATTGGACTAGTAACCAGCAGGTAGTCTAGTGGTTAGAGCGTTGGACTAGTAACCAGCAGGTAGACTAGTGGTTAGAGTGTTGGACTAGTAACCAGCAGGTAGCCTAGTGGTTAGAGCGTTGGACTAGTAACCAGCAGGTAGCCTAGTGGTTAGAGCGTTGGACTAGTAACCAGCAGGTAGACTAGTGGTTAGAGCGTTGGACTAGTAACCAGCAGGTAGCCTAGTGGTTAGAGTGTTGGACCAGTAACCAGCAGGTAGCCTAGTGGTTAGAGTGTTGGACCAGTAACCAGCAGGTAGCCTAGTGGTTAGAGTGTTGGACCAGTAACCAGCAGGTAGCCTAGTGGTTAGAGTGTTGGACCAGTAACCAGCAGGTAGCCTAGTGGTTAGAGCGTTGGACTAGTAACCAGCAGGTAGCCTAGTGGTTAGAGTGTTGGACTAGTAACCAGCAGGTAGACTAGTGGTTAGAGCGTTGGACTAGTAACCAGCAGGTAGCCTAGTGGTTAGAGTGTTGGACCAGTAACCAGCAGGTAGCCTAGTGGTTAGAGTGTTGGACCAGTAACCAGCAGGTAGCCTAGTGGTTAGAGCGTTGGACTAGTAACCAGCAGGTAGCCTAGTGGTTAGAGCATTGGACTAGTAACCAGCAGGTAGTCTAGTGGTTAGAGCGTTGGACTAGTAACCAGCAGGTAGACTAGTGGTTAGAGTGTTGGACTAGTAACCAGCAGGTAGCCTAGTGGTTAGAGCGTTGGACTAGTAACCAGCAGGTAGCCTAGTGGTTAGAGCGTTGGACTAGTAACCAGCAGGTAGACTAGTGGTTAGAGCGTTGGACTAGTAACCAGCAGGTAGCCTAGTGGTTAGAGCGTTGGACTAGTAACCAGCAGGTAGCCTAGTGGTTAGAGCGTTGGACTAGTAACCAGCAGGTAGCCTAGTGGTTAGAGCGTTGGACTAGTAACCAGCAGGTAGCCTAGTGGTTAGAGCGTTGGACTAGTAACCAGCAGGTAGCCTAGTGGTTAGAGCGTTGGACTAGTAACCAGCAGGTAGCCTAGTGGTTAGAGCGTTGGACTAGTAACCAGCAGGTAGCCTAGTGGTTAGAGCGTTGGACTAGTAACCAGCAGGTAGACTAGTGGTTAGAGCGTTGGACTAGTAACCAGCAGGTAGCCTAGTGGTTAGAGCGTTGGACTAGTAACCAGCAGGTAGCCTAGTGGTTAGAGCGTTGGACTAGTAACCTGCAGGTAGCCTAGTGGTTAGAGCGTTGGACTAGTAACCAGCAGGTAGACTAGTGGTTAGAGCGTTGGACTAGTAACCAGCAGGTAGCCTAGTGGTTAGAGCGTTGGACTAGTAACCAGCAGGTAGACTAGTGGTTAGAGCGTTGGACTAGTAACCAGCAGGTAGCCTAGTGGTTAGAGCGTTGGACTAGTAACCAGCAGGTAGACTAGTGGTTAGAGCGTTGGACTAGTAACCAGCAGGTAGCCTAGTGGTTAGAGCGTTGGACTAGTAACCAGCAGGTAGCCTAGTGGTTAGAGCGTTGGACTAGTAACCAGCAGGTAGCCTAGTCGTTAGAGTGTTGGACCAGTAACCAGCAGGTAGCCTAGTGGTTAGAGCGTTGGACTAGTAACCAGCAGGTAGCCTAGTGGTTAGAGCGTTGGACTAGTAACCAGCAGGTAGTCTAGTGGTTAGAGCGTTGGACTAGTAACCAGCAGGTAGACTAGTGGTTAGAGCGTTGCACTAGTAACCAGCAGGTAGCCTAGTGGTTAGAGCGTTGGACTAGTAACCAGCAGGTAGCCTAGTGGTTAGAGCGTTGGACTAGTAACCAGCAGGTAGCCTAGTGGTTAGAGCGTTGGACTAGTAACCAGCAGGTAGCCTAGTGGTTAGAGCGTTGGACTAGTAACCAGCAGGTAGCCTAGTGGTTAGAGCGTTGGACTAGTAACCAGCAGGTAGCCTAGTGGTTAGAGCGTTGGACTAGTAACCAGCAGGTAGCCTAGTGGTTAGAGCGTTGGACTAGTAACCAGCAGGTAGCCTAGTGGTTAGAGCGTTGGACTAGTAACCAGCAGGTAGCCTAGTGGTTAGAGCGTTGGACTAGTAACCAGCAGGTAGCCTAGTGGTTAGAGCGTTGGACTAGTAACCAGCAGGTAGCCTAGTGGTTAGAGCGTTGGACTAGTAACCAGCAGGTAGACTAGTGGTTAGAGCGTTGGACTAGTAACCAGCAGGTAGCCTAGTGGTTAGAGCGTTGGACTAGTAACCAGCAGGTAGCCTAGTGGTTAGAGCGTTGGACTAGTAACCAGCAGGTAGCCTAGTGGTTAGAGCGTTGGTCTAGTAACCAGCAGGTAGTCTAGTGGTTAGAGCATTGGACTAGTAACCAGCAGGTAGATAGTGGTTAGAGCGTTGGACTAGTAACCAGCAGGTAGCCTAGTGGATAGAGCGTTGGACTAGTAACCAGCAGGTAGCCTAGTGGTTAGAGCGTTGGACTAGTAACCAGCAGGTAGACTAGTGGTTAGAGCGTTGGACTAGTAACCAGCAGGTAGCCTAGTGGTTAGAGCGTTGGACTAGTAACCAGCAGGTAGCCTAGTGGTTAGAGCGTTGGACTAGTAACCAGCAGGTAGCCTAGTGGTTAGAGCGTTGGACTAGTAACCAGCAGGTAGCCTAGTGGTTAGAGCATTGGACTAGTAACCAGCAGGTAGCCTAGTGGTTAGAGCGTTGGACTAGTAACCAGCAGGTAGCCTAGTGGTTAGAGCGTTGGACTAGTAACCAGCAGGTAGCCTAGTGGTTAAAGCGTTGGACTAGTAACCAGCAGGTAGACTAGTGGTTAGAGCGTTGGACTAGTAACCAGCAGGTAGCCTAGTGGTTAGAGCGTTGGACTAGTAACCAGCAGGTAGCCTAGTGGTTAGAGCGTTGGACTAGTAACCTGCAGGTAGCCTAGTGGTTAGAGCGTTGGACTAGTAACCAGCAGGTAGACTAGTGGTTAGAGCGTTGGACTAGTAACCAGCAGGTAGCCTAGTGGTTAGAGCGTTGGACTAGTAACCAGCAGGTAGCCTAGTGGTTAGAGCGTTGGACTAGTAACCAGCAGGTAGCCTAGTGGTTAGAGCGTTGGACTAGTAACCAGCAGGTAGCCTAGTGGTTAGAGCGTTGGACTAGTAACCAGCAGGTAGACTAGTGGTTAGAGCGTTGGACTAGTAACCAGCAGGTAGCCTAGTGGTTAGAGCGTTGGACTAGTAACCAGCAGGTAGCCTAGTGGTTAGAGCGTTGGACTAGTAACCAGCAGGTAGCCTAGTGGTTAGAGCGTTGGACTAGTAACCAGCAGGTAGCCTAGTGGTTAGAGCGTTGGACTAGTAACCAGCAGGTAGCCTAGTGGTTAGAGCGTTGGACTAGTAACCAGCAGGTAGCCTAGTGGTTAGAGCGTTGGACTAGTAACCAGCAGGTAGCCTAGTGGTTAGAGCTTGGACTAGTAACCAGCAGGTAGCCTAGTGGTTAGAGCATTGGACTAGTAACCAGCAGGTAGCCTAGTGGTTAGAGCGTTGGACTAGTAACCAGCAGGTAGCCTAGTGGTTAGAGCGTTGGACTAGTAACCAGCAGGTAGCCTAGTGGTTAGAGCGTTGGACTAGTAACCAGCAGGTAGCCTAGTGGTTAGAGCGTTGGTCTAGTAACCAGCAGGTAGTCTAGTGGTTAGAGCATTGGACTAGTAACCAGCAGGTAGACTAGTGGTTAGAGCGTTGGACTAGTAACCAGCAGGTAGCCTAGTGGTTAGAGCGTTGGACTAGTAACCAGCAGGTAGCCTAGTGGTTAGAGCGTTGGACTAGTAACCAGCAGGTAGCCTAGTGGTTAAAGCGTTGGACTAGTAACCAGCAGGTAGACTAGTGGTTAGAGCGTTGGACTAGTAACCAGCAGGTAGCCTAGTGGTTAGAGCGTTGGACTAGTAACCAGCAGGTAGCCTAGTGGTTAGAGCGTTGGACTAGTAACCTGCAGGTAGCCTAGTGGTTAGAGCGTTGGACTAGTAACCAGCAGGTAGACTAGTGGTTAGAGCGTTGGACTAGTAACCAGCAGGTAGCCTAGTGGTTAGAGCGTTGGACTAGTAACCAGCAGGTAGCCTAGTGGTTAGAGCGTTGGACTAGTAACCAGCAGGTAGCCTAGTGGTTAGAGCGTTGGACTAGTAACCAGCAGGTAGCCTAGTGGTTAGAGCGTTGGACTAGTAACCAGCAGGTAGACTAGTGGTTAGAGCGTTGGACTAGTAACCAGCAGGTAGCCTAGTGGTTAGAGCGTTGGACTAGTAACCAGCAGGTAGCCTAGTGGTTAGAGCGTTGGACTAGTAACCAGCAGGTAGCCTAGTGGTTAGAGCGTTGGACTAGTAACCAGCAGGTAGCCTAGTGGTTAGAGCGTTGGACTAGTAACCAGCAGGTAGCCTAGTGGTTAGAGCGTTGGACTAGTAACCAGCAGGTAGCCTAGTGGTTAGAGCGTTGGACTAGTAACCAGCAGGTAGCCTAGTGGTTAGAGCTTGGACTAGTAACCAGCAGGTAGCCTAGTGGTTAGAGCATTGGACTAGTAACCAGCAGGTAGCCTAGTGGTTAGAGCGTTGGACTAGTAACCAGCAGGTAGCCTAGTGGTTAGAGCGTTGGACTAGTAACCAGCAGGTAGCCTAGTGGTTAGAGCGTTGGACTAGTAACCAGCAGGTAGCCTAGTGGTTAGAGCGTTGGTCTAGTAACCAGCAGGTAGTCTAGTGGTTAGAGCATTGGACTAGTAACCAGCAGGTAGACTAGTGGTTAGAGCGTTGGACTAGTAACCAGCAGGTAGCCTAGTGGTTAGAGCGTTGGACTAGTAACCAGCAGGTAGCCTAGTGGTTAGAGCGTTGGACTAGTAACCAGCAGGTAGACTAGTGGTTAGAGCGTTGGACTAGTAACCAGCAGGTAGCCTAGTGGTTAGAGCGTTGGACTAGTAACCAGCAGGTAGCCTAGTGGTTAGAGCGTTGGACTAGTAACCAGCAGGTAGCCTAGTGGTTAGAGCGTTGGACTAGTAACCAGCAGGTAGCCTAGTGGTTAGAGCATTGGACTAGTAACCAGCAGGTAGCCTAGTGGTTAGAGCATTGGACTAGTAACCAGCAGGTAGCCTAGTGGTTAGAGCGTTGGACTAGTAACCAGCAGGTAGCCTAGTGGTTAAAGCGTTGGACTAGTAACCAGCAGGTAGACTAGTGGTTAGAGCGTTGGACTAGTAACCAGCAGGTAGCCTAGTGGTTAGAGCGTTGGACTAGTAACCAGCAGGTAGCCTAGTGGTTAGAGCGTTGGACTAGTAACCTGCAGGTAGCCTAGTGGTTAGAGCGTTGGACTAGTAACCAGCAGGTAGACTAGTGGTTAGAGCGTTGGACTAGTAACCAGCAGGTAGCCTAGTGGTTAGAGGCAGGTAGCCTAGTGGTTAGAGCATTGGACTAGTAACCAGCAGGTAGCCTAGTGGTTAGAGCGTTGGACTAGTAACCGAAAAGGTTGCAAGATCAAATCCCTGAGCTGACAAGGTGAAGATCTGTCATCCTGCCCCTGAACAGGCAGTTAACCCCACTGTTCCTTGGATGTCATTGTAAATAAGAATTTGTTCTTAACTGACTTGCCTCGTTAATTAAGTATAAATGTTTTGTCCAGGAAGTTGTCTAAAAGGGATTGAATTTGTTGTTGCTTAATTGTTTTTTGGTAGATTTCGACACTACATTCCTTCCACCTATAGCATTTGTTAATATTACTCAGTTCCTTTGGCTTTGATGCCTCATGATTGAGTATTGCTCTGTTCAAGTAGACTGTGATTTTGCTGTGGTCTGATAGGGGTGTCAGTGGGCTGACTGTGAACGCTCTGAGACACTCTGAGTTGAGGTCAGTGATAAAGTAGTCTACAGTACTACTGCCAAGAGATGAGCTATAGGTGTACCTACCATAGGAGTCCCCTCGAAGCCTACCGTTGACTATGTAAATACCCAGCGTGCGACAGAGCTGCAGGAATTGTGACCCGTTTTTGTTGGTTATGTTGTCGTAGTTGTTGTCTAGGGGGCATATGGGGGAGGGAATGCTGTCACCTCCAGGCAGATGTTTGTCCCCCTGTGTGCTGAGGGTGTCAGGTTCTTGTCCGGTTCTGGCATTGTCACGAACCGGCTCAAAGCCCGTAACAAAGGGAGACAACGTGGAGATAATGAGTAGAAAGATATATATTTATTAACTAAAGCAAATAAATATAATATACAATGGTGTGTGTAATCAGTAATCAGTAGTGTAAGTGAGTGTTTTGCATGCGTGAATGTGATAATGCAGGGTGATGAAAGGTGCCAAAGCAAACAAACAAATAAACGGCCATCAAGAACCACAACACAATCTACAGAGGGTGTCTGCATGGAGAGAGTCTCCTCCATGAATGGGGAAGTGGTGTATTTATCCTGGGAGACACCGGGCCCAGGTGTTTCCCATGTAGCTGACGACCCTCCCAACTCCGCCCACCAGCATCCTAATAAGGAAATAACAGAGAGAATACGGCAGACAGAGTGGGAGGGTCGTCACAGCATTTAGGTCACCACAGACTAGTACATGTCCCTGGGCCTAGAAATGATTGATTTCCCCCTCCAGGATGGAGAAGCTGTCTTCATTAAAGTATGTGGATTCTAGTGGGGGGATATACGTAGCACACAGGAGGACATTTTTCTCTGTTAGGATCATTTCCTTTTGAAATTCTAGCCAAATGTAAAATGTTCCTGTGTTGATTAATTTAATAGAGTGAGTTAGGTCTGCTCTACTCCAAATTATACCAAATTAGCATACCCCCTTCTCTGTTTCACACCTGGTAGTGTGGTGGATGGGACTACCATCTCTCTGTAACCTAGAGGGCAACCAGTGGGTCCATCTCCTCTATACCACTCACCTGGTAGTGTGGTGGATGGGACAACCAGCTCTCTGTAACCTAGAGGACAACCAGTGGGTCCGTCTCCTCTATACCACCCACCTGGTAGTGTGGTGGATGGGACTACCAGCTCTCTGTAACCTAGAGGGCAACCAGTGGGTACATCTCCTCTATACCACCCACCTGGTAGTGTGGTGGATGGGATTACCAGCTCTCTGTAACCTAGAGGACAACCAGTGGGTCCATCTCCTCTATACCACTCACCTGGTAGTTTGTTGGATGGGACTACCAGCTCTCTGTAACCTAGAGGACAACCAGTGGGTCCATCTCCTCTATACCACTCACCTGGTAGTGTGGTGGATGGGACTACCAGCTCTCTGTAACCTAGAGGACAACCAGTGGGTCCATCTCCTCTATACCACTCACCTGGTAGTTTGTTGGATGGGACTACCAGCTCTCTGTAACCTAGAGGGCAACCAGTGGGTCCATCTCTCTTATACCATGTTTCTTGTAGGATGACTGTATTGCCGAGGTTCCTGCTCTTCAGGCCAAAGGCAGATGACCTCAGGCCTTAGATATTCCAGGATGAGATAGTGAAGGCTTTGTGTTCCATAAAGTGTCCAATGTTCTTGGTTGTGTGGTTTGGCCTCAGGCCACTAAGTGTGACCAGAGCCTGCTGAGCATCTGGTACATTCCATTGGCATGGGCTAGTGTAAGAGTGGGGGTTGGGCCTGTTTGCCTGCTCACGACCTGGGCGTATGTGTGACTTTCATGGAATGGGGTGGGCGGGAGTGGCATAGGTCTGATCTGAGGGGGGGCCTAAATGGGGTGTGGGCATGGTTGACTTGGGGTGTGGGCATCTCTCTCTCTCTCTCTGTAGAGGTTGTTTGTCAATAAACAGGACCTTCTTGGATCCCTAAATAAAGAGGGATCATTTTGCTAATTAGGGCTGGGGACCTCACAATAAGATATTATCACAATAAGATATTATCACAATACTTAGGTGCCGATACGATATGTATTGCGATTCAATACTGTGATTTTATTGTCATTTGATGTTCCTAACTTTATTGCTCACCTGCTGCAGAGGGACAAGAGAGAGACATTAGAAAACAACGTTTTTGATCAGTCATGGAAATAAAAGTGGCCCCCAAAAAAAATTGGCTTCTTATTTAAAAAGAAGATGGACAACAAGTAATGAAGGAAAGATCATGGAATTTTAGTGCAGGAAAAGCAAACTAGAGCAAAAAATATATATTTTGATAAAAAATAATATTGTGTCAAAACGATACGATATACAATATCCTGATCTGTAACTGAATCAATTTGTTCCCCATCACTGTACGAGGTGAGAACACACACACACACACACACACACAGACACACAGACACACACACACACACACACACACACACACACACACAGACACACACACACACACAGATACGAGGTGAGAACACACACACACACACAGACACACAGACACACACACACACACACACACACACAGACACACACACACACACAGATACGAGGTGAGAACACACACACCTGTAAACCTGTGTGTGTGTGTAGGCCCTAGATTACACTTATACTCACCTCTGGTGGAATACCTGCATTCACCTGTAAACCTGTGTGTGTGTGTAGGCCCTAGATTACACTTATACTCACCTCTGGTGGAATACCTGCATTCACCTGTAAACCTGTGTGTGTGTGTAGGCCCTAGATTACACTTATACTCACCTCTGGTGGAATACCTGCATTCACCTGTAAACCTGTGTGTGTGTGTAGGCCCTAGATTACACTTATACTCACCTCTGGTGGAATACCTGCATTCACCTGTAAACCTGTGTGTGTGTGTAGGCCCTAGATTACACTTATACTCACCTCTGGTGGAATACCTGCATTCACCTGTAAACCTGTGTGTGTGTGTAGGCCCTAGATTACACAGCTGCAGTGCAGTGACAGGAGAGAACCTACCGACAGGTAGGTGTGGCTACTGGACAACCCTGGGAGTAGATGTGTGTCATTACAGCTGAACCCAGGGTATGGCAAAGTGACAGAGGAGGATGAAGATTATCTCTGACACACTGAAATACTAAATCACATACTTTACCAGCCTAGGTAACAGCTGTCTATACTTTATTACTCTCTCCCTCTTTGTTCCTCCACCATCTAACGTCTTCTTCTTCTCTCCCTCTTTCTCTCTCTCTATCATCTTCTCCCTCTTGCTCTCTCTCTCTATCATCTTCTCCCTCTTGCTCTCTCTCTCTATCATCTTCTCCCTCTTGCTCTCTCTCTCTCTATCATCTTCTCCCTCTTGCTCCCTCCCTCTCTCGATCATCTTCTCCCTCTTGCTCTCTCCCTCTCTCTATCATCTTCTCCCTCTTGCTCTCTCCCTCTCTCTATCATCTTCTCCCTCTTGCTCTCTCCCTCTCTCTATCATCTTCTCCCTCTTGCTCTCTCCCTCTCTCTATCATCTTCTCCCTCTTGCTCCCTCCCTCTCTCTATCATCTTCTCCCTCTTGCTCTCTCCCTCTCTCTATCATCTTCTCCCTCTTGCTCCCTCCCTCTCTCGATCATCTTCTCCCTCTTGCTCTCTCCCTCTCTCTATCATCTTTTCCCTCTTGCTCTCTCCCTCTCTCTATCATCTTCTCCCTCTTGCTCTCTCCCTCTCTCTATCATCTTCTCCCACTATCTTCTCTCTAAATTCAATTAAATTCAAGGGGCTTTATTGGCATGGGAAACATATGTTAACATTGCCAAAGCAAGTGAGGTAGATAGATGCAAAAGTGAAATAAACAATAAAAATTAACAGTAAACATTACACATACAGAAGTTTCAAAAATAATAAAGACATTACAAATGTCATATTATGTATATATACAGTGTTGTAATGCACACAGGTAATGAATCTGGTAATTCATTGCTTCATAAATAACGGGTGAAGACTAGAAGCCTCATCGGCACCCGGGGAGCAGTTGTCGTTGGAGGTTAACTGCCTTGCTCAAAGTACTGTACTATTGTACTAGGTATGATGCAGTACGATGTGGTTATTATGCATTATGTGGTTATAACGCATTATGATGTGGTTATAATGGGTTATGATGAGGTTATAATGGGTTATGATGAGGTTATAATGGGTTATGATGAGGTTATAATGGGTTATGATGTGGTTATAATGGGTTATGATGAGGTTATAATGGGTTATGATGAGGTTATAATGGGTTATGATGTGGTTATAATGGGTTATGATGAGGTTATAATGGGTTATGATGTGGTTATAATGGGTTATGATGAGGTTATAATGGGTTATGATGAGGTTATAATGGGTTATGATGAGGTTATAATGGGTTATGATGGGTTATGATGTGGTTATAATGGGTTATGATGTGGTTATAATGGGTTATGATGGGTTATGATGTGGTTATAATGGGTTATGATGTGGTTATAATGGGTTATGATGGGTTATAATGGGTTATGATGGGTTATGATGTGGTTATAATGGGTTATGATGTGGTTATAATGGGTTATGATGGGTTATGATGTGGTTATAATGGGTTATGATGTGGTTATAATGGGTTATGATGTGGTTATAATGGGTTATGATGGGTTATGATGTGGTTATAATGGGTTATAATGGGTTATGATGTGGTTATAATGGGTTATAATGGGTTATGATGAGGTTATAATGGGTTATGATGAGGTTATAACACATTATGATGAGGTTATAATGGGTTATGATGTGGTTATAATGGGTTATGATGAGGTTATAATGGGTTATGATGTGGTTATAACACGTTATGATGAGGTTATAATGGGTTATGATGAGGTTATAATGGGTTATGATGTGGTTATAATGGGTTATGATGTGGTTATAACACGTTATGATGAGGTTATAATGGGTTATGATGAGGTTATAATGGGTTATGATGTGGTTATGGGTTATGATGTGGTTATAATGGGTTATGATGTGGTTATAATGGGTTATAATGGGTTATAATGGGTTATGATGTGGTTATAATGGGTTATGAAGTGGTTATAATGGGTTATAATGGGTTATGATGAGGTTATAACACGTTATGATGAGGTTATAATGGGTTATGATGTGGTTATAATGGGTTATGATGTGGTTATAATGGGTTATAATGGGTTATGATGAGGTTATAACACGTTATGATGAGGTTATAATGGGTTATGATGAGGTTATAATGGGTTTTGATGTGGTTATAATGGGTTATGATTAGGTTATAATGGGTTATGATGTGGTTATAATGGGTTATGATGAGGTTATAATGGGTTATGATGTGGTTATAATGGGTTATGATGAGGTTATAATGGGTTATGATGGGTTATGATGAGGTTATAATGGGTTATGATGAGGTTATAATGGGTTATGATGTGGTTATAATGGGTTATGATGAGGTTATAATGGGTTATGATGAGGTTATAATGGGTTATGATGAGGTTATAACACGTTATGATGAGGTTATAATGGGTTATGATGTGGTTATAATGGGTTATGATGAGGTTATAATGGGTTATGATGAGGTTATAACACGTTATGATGAGGTTATAATGGGTTATGATGTGGTTATAATGGGTTATGATGAGGTTATAATGGGTTATGATGGGTTATGATGTGGTTATAATGGGTTATGATGTGGTTATAATGGGTTATGATGTGGTTATAATGGGTTATGATGAGGTTATAATGGGTTATGATGAGGTTATAATGGGTTATGATGAGGTTATAACACGTTATGATGACGTTATAATGGGTTATGATGTGGTTATAATGGGTTATGATGAGGTTATAATGGGTTATGATGAGGTTATAATGGGTTATGATGAGGTTATAACACGTTATGATGAGGTTATAATGGGTTATGATGTGGTTATAATGGGTTATGATGTGGTTATAATGGGTTATGATGTTGTTATAATGCATTGTGGTTGTAATGGGTTATGATGTGGTTATAATGGGTTATGATGTGGTTATAATGGGTTATGATGTGGTTATAATGGGTTATGATGTTGTTATAATGCATTGTGGTTGTAATGGGTTATGATGTGGTTATAATGGGTTATGATGTGGTTATAATGGGTTATGATGAGGTTATAATGGGTTATGATGAGGTTATAATGGGTTATGATGAGGTTATAACACGTTATGATGACGTTATAATGGGTTATGATGTGGTTATAATGGGTTATGATGAGGTTATAATGGGTTATGATGAGGTTATAATGGGTTATGATGAGGTTATAACACGTTATGATGACGTTATAATGGGTTATGATGTGGTTATAATGGGTTATGATGTGGTTATAATGGGTTATGATGTGGTTATAATGGGTTATGATGTTGTTATAATGCATTGTGGTTGTAATGGGTTATGATGAGGTTATAATGGGTTATGATGAGGTTATAACACGTTATGATGACGTTATAATGGGTTATGATGTGGTTATAATGGGTTATGATGTGGTTATAATGGGTTATGATGTGGTTATAATGGGTTATGATGTTGTTATAATGCATTGTGGTTGTAATGGGTTATGATGTGGTTATAATGGGTTATGATGTGGTTATAATGGGTTATGATGTGGTTATAATGGGTTATGATGTTGTTATAATGCATTGTGGTTGTAATGGGTTATGATGTGGTTATAATGGGTTATGATGTGGTTATAATGGGTTATGATGTGGTTATAATGGGTTATGATGTTGTTATAATGCATTGTGGTTGTAATGGGTTATGATGAGTTATGATGAGGTTATAATGGGTTATGATGAGGTTATAATGGGTTATGATGTGGTTATAATCGGTTATGATGTGGTTATAATGGGTTATAATGGGTTATGATGTGGTTATAATGGGTTATGATGAGGTTATAATGGGTTATGATGAGGTTATAATGGGTTATGATGAGGTTATAACACGTTATGATGAGGTTATAATGTGTTATGATGTGGTTATAATGGGTTATGATGTGGTTATAATGGGTTATGATGAGGTTATAATGGGTTATGATGGGTTATGATGAGGTTATAACACGTTATGATGAGGTTATAATGGGTTATGATATGGTTATAATGGGTTATGATGTGGTTATAATGGGTTATGATGGGTTATGATGTGGTTATGATGTGGTTATAACACGTTATGATGTGGTTATAATGGGTTATGATGTGGTTATAATGGGTTATGATGTGGTTATAATGGGTTATGATGAGGTTATAATGGGTTATGATGAGGTTATAATGTGTTATGATGTGGTTATAATGGGTTATGATGTGGTTATAACACGTTATGATGAGGTTATAATGGGTTATGTTGTGGTTATAATGGGTTATGATGAGGTTATAATGGGTTATGATGAGGTTATAACACGTTATGATGTGGTTATAATGGGTTATGATGTGGTTATAATGGGTTATGATGTGGTTATAATGGGTTATGATGTGGTTATAACACGTTATGATGAGGTTATAATGGGTTATGATGTGGTTATAATGGGTTATGATGTGGTTATAATGGGTTATGATGGGTTATGATGAGTTATGATATGGTTATAATGGGTTATGATGTGGTTATAATGGGTTATGATGTGGTTATAATGGGTTATGATGGGTTATGATGAGTTATGATGAGGTTATAATGGGGTATGATGAGGTTATGATGTGGTTATAACACGTTATGATGAGGTTATAATGGGTTATGATGTGGTTATAATGGGTTATGATGTGGTTATAATGGGTTATGATGGGTTATGATGAGTTATGATGAGGTTATAATGGGTTATGATGTGGTTATAATGGGTTATGATGTGGTTATAATGGGTTATGATGTGGTTATAATGGGTTATAATGGGTTATGATGAGGTTATAATGGGTTATGATGTGGTTATAATGGGTTATGATGTGGTTATGATGTGGTTATAACACGTTATGATGTGGTTATAATGGGTTATGATGTGGTTATAAGGGGTTATGATGTGGTTATAATGGGTTATGATGTGGTTATAATGGGTTATGATGTTGTTATAATGGGTTATGATGTGGTTATAATGGGTTATGATGTGGTTATAATGGGTTATGATGTTGTTATAATGCATTGTGGTTGTAATGGGTTATGATGTGGTTATAATGGGTTATGATGTGGTTATAATGGGTTATGATGTGGTTATAATGGGTTATGATGTGGTTGTAATGGGTTATGATGTTGTTATAATGGGTTATGATGTGGTTATAATGGGTTATGATGTGGTTATAATGGGTTATGATGTTGTTATACTGGGTTATGATGAGGTTATAATGGGTTATGATGTGGTTATAATGGGTTATGATGTGGTTATAATGGGTTATAATGGGTTATGATGTGGTTATAATGGGTTATGATGTGGTTATAATGGGTTATAATGGGTTATGATGTGGTTATAATGGGTTATGTGGTTATAATGGGTTATGATGTGGTTGTAAGGCGTTTTATTTCTTGTAACTTCACTTATAATTGTTTACTGTATTTATTGTCATTGTAATATAGTATTTGTTTACATGGGAAAACAGCAAGTTGAGATATGGCAACACCTCATTATTTTTTACATCCCACTTCCTACCTTTGGCTCACTCAGCAGCAATAACTGAGGCAGTGGAACGCCTGAGATAGCAACACTAAACTGACAGAAGTGCTCTTTACAAAGAGACCATAGCTCTGAGTTTCTGCCAACACATCACGATTGCTAAGGAACACATTCATTGGGGACTATAGCTTTTATGTATCAGGAACGGATACAATTCATTTGGATATAACTCAGGTCATTGATGGTGAAAACAGTGAACGAGTGTGAACTGCAAAAGTTGCCATGACAAATGAGGATATTATCTTAACAGATTTCTGATGAATAACCTGCATTTTGAACAGCCTTAACATAATGGTCAACAGATAAGATTGTAGCAGGTCCGGTGTGTATTTACCATATGAGGAACTGTGGACTGTCGTGGGAGTGTGTGTGTGATGTCTTGGCTGGCAGACAGGTCCTATTATTAGGTCCTATTATTAGGTCCTATTATTAGCAGGCTCCTCTACAGCAAATAGAAATACTTCTCCACAGCAAGTAGGCTACTCAGAACAGCTAGGCTGCTCTCCTGACTGGGTCCTGGAGGTAAGGTGCTCAATGCATATTCATGTAGGCTACTCAGAACAGCTAGGCTGCTCTCCTGACTGGGTCCTGGAGGTAAGGTGCTCAATACATATTCATGTAGGCTACTCAGAACAGCTAGGCTGCTCTCCTGACTGGGTCCTGGAGGTAAGGTGCTCAATACATATTCAAGTAGGCTCCTCAGAACAGCTAGGCTGCTCTCCTGACTGGGTCCTGGAGGTAAGGTGCTCAATACATATTCATGTAGGCTACTCAGAACAGCTAGGCTGCTCTCCTGACTGGGTCCTGGAGGTAAGGTGCTCAATGCATATTCATGTTATATATTCAATTGCCTTTTAATATTTTAAGATTCTGGCAATCATATATGTATTTATTTCTCTCAGATTTGATGTTTTCAGGCAATTAATTTAAAATGCTCTGGTGCTCTGATACAATACTAGGATGAGCTGAATCTTAACAGGTGCTTTGATACAATACTCGGACACTTATAATCCCTGTTCTGCGTTATATGCTATTATACAATGGGTGGGTCTAATCCTGAATACTGATTAAAAAGGCCTATTTACTCTGTTTCATCTGGCTGCGCAATCCGCTGTCTCATCAGCCCAGCCAGGCAATTTATAAACATGATCTCCACTATAAAAGGCATCTAGACATTATCTCACATTTCTTTTAGAATAACATTTAGTTTTCAACGGTGGAGATTTGTATAAACCTTGCTGTCTGTCTCTCTGACATTTGCAAAAAAAAATCAATATTGAAATTCGATGTCCAGCTGTCCCATAGTAATGAATGTGTCTGGAGTCGGGACAAGACAGGCAGGCAGGCAGCTTTGAATCAGTTGGCATCATTTTTATGGATATATACAAAGAAATGTAAATTGTAAAAAGGTGAAATGAAGTGCAGCTAGTTTACAGTCTTTCAAGCCTCTGTTTAAAGTGGTTATTTTAGCTGTGTTGTTGGCTAGCTCCTCTGAACAACAATCTGATGAGAAAGCACATTTTCTATGCCAGGCGAAATCACGCCTCATTAGTACATTTTTATGGATATGTCCAAATAAATGTCACTAATAACTACTTTTGTTATGCGTAGTTGGCTACCTAGCAAGCCAAGGGATAAGAACGTTGCCAGCCAGTATGGCAATGGAACATTAAGCACAAACGACTGGGTCACGTCCATAGACAAAGAACGGAAAGACTGAACGACTGGGTCGCGTCTCTGGCAACCGAACCGATAGAACGTAGCAACCGAACTGATAGAACGTGGCTCTCCAGAAAGTGGAGAGCCACACTTATGCAGCTCCACTACACAATAAAAAAAAATGAAAGCCGCGTTCAACAGGATTACCAACACAGAGTGACGAGCTTCTATGGCAGACCAATCCAAACTCCTCTCTCGGCATGTCCAGCCCACTCATTATCTCAGCCAATCATGGCTAGTGGGAAGGTTGCAACCTTTATCTGTGGCTTAACCAACGAGGCTCGTAATTTAACAATTGTATTCGTATTTACAGATGGCAAGTTTGTTATTAAGGCACATGAAAGTTTACTTGAAATGCCCCCAAAAAATATGCATCTTGACAAAAAAATCATTTTTTACGTACAAACGGCTCTCTTGTGAAGTCGTGACTTGCGACATACGCCTAGTTTCCTGAATCGGGTCACATGTGCTGTATCTTGCCCTAACATTGGAGGGAGTGTCAAACCAGGAAACAAGACCCAGAAGTGCCAGAGGAGCACTTTCAAACGACATCTATTTCAACATAAAGGACAACTGTTGTCCATTGATTAAAGCTAGTCATTAGGAGTTTTTTTTGTTGTCTTATTAAATCATAAATTATGGACAACTAACCTAAGCACTACATATCTTAGGGAATAAATATGAGGGAATAGGGAATATCTTAGGGCATAAATATGACGGAATAGGGAATATTTTAGGGCATAAATATGAGGGAATAGGGAATATCTTAGGGCATAAAGATGAGGGAATAGGGAATATCTTAGGGCATAAATATGAGGGAATAGGGAATATCTTAGGGAATAAATATGATATCTATGTAATTTTGTGGGTCACAAAGCAATGCACAATATTAATGAGACATTTAGGAAACAGTTTTATGTTTTATCAATTTATTAAATTAATTACATTACTATACTGATCAACAAAATGTATTAAACAAAACATTAACTACATTACTGCATTGATCAACAGAATATTTAACAAACATTAATACTTCCCCAAAACAAAAACCTAAAAACATGAATAACATTACTGTACTAAATCAACTAAATATTTATTCAACTAAATATTAACAACATGTATTAAACAAAACATTAATTACATGACTATCAACAACATATGACAACAGATGGTAAATATAGAAACATCTATTTCCCACTAAGGGGTTTTGCTTACCTGTAATTGAAAAATAAACATTAAAAAGACTACTAGGAAACGAGGTACCACTTCATTAGTTTCCCCAGCCTACAGAAGGGGTGAAACGACTGTGTGACCTGGGCTGTAAACTCAGAATGTTCTTCTTGCACTTCCTACAGTGTCCACTACGGGAAAGTAGAACATCGGCTGCACCCTTCCCACCTCTTGACTGGCTTCTAATGCCACTACTGGTGTTAAGAGAATATAACATAGTCCTTACACTATTTTGAATATTAAATTGAAAATACCTACACCAAAATCAGATATAACATTGAAGTGAGGTCCTTTAAAAACAAGGCCATTTTCTCAGTCTTTTAAGATACAGACCATGACACCCACCAATTTCCTATGAATACCTGGGAGTTCAATCTTGGTGGGGGACAATAAAGTATATCATATATCTCAGCTCTTCCACTCATTCCATTCTATGGAGACAAAGGATGCCAGGAGAAAAGGTTAAGGTGAGTCCATGTGTTCAAGTACATCAAGTAAGACTCAAATAAACCCCTTAAAGGGATAGTTCACCCAAATGTCGGAAATACATATTGTTTATTAATATCGGGATATTGACCTGTGTTGGTTTTGGGCCACAAATGCTAAACAGTTTGCAGGTAAGGCCAGGTAAGCAAAACAAAAGCACGGATTGCTGTCTTAGCTTTGTCCATAGACTGCACACAGGGTAAGGAAACCAATATGTAATTATACCATTTGGGTGAACTGTCCCTTTAACCCCTTCAATAAATAACATTGGTTCATCAAGCAAGACTCAAATGCACCTCTCCCTCCTCCACGTCACACACACACGCGCACACACGCACACACAAGACAGCTGGGAATGGGACCCTTACCATGTCATTGAGGGACACGGTCTGGTATGTTCAGATCTAGAAGCTAATTACAGAGGCTCAAGGTTGAAGCTAGACACAGGTGTGAAGTTGTAAGAGTCAAAAGGGCTCCAAGAGTTTACAGAAGAAAATACAGGGCATTAACCCCTTGCACACACAGGTCTCGAAGGAGGTCACTTTCTTTCCAGCTATGTGACAACCTTGTAGACAGCTTCACACTTTCACTGTCTCGAAGGAGATCACTTTCTTTCCAGCTATGTCAACCCCCACATGACAACCTTGTAGACAGCTTCGCACTTTCACTGTCTCGAAGGAGATCACTTTCTTTCCAGCTATGTCAACCACCACATGACAGCCTTGTAGACAGCTTCACACTTTCACTGGTGTCTTCCCACAGCCGTGAATTAGGAAAAACTTAAATTATGCATCTTAGAAATAGTTTTCACAAACAAACCTTATACGTCCAAACTCCGAATAAAATAGGCTTCTCAAAAATAAAAATCTACTTGTATGTTGATTTAGCATTTATCCGAGTGCCTTCGTGACTTCAGATGTGTCCCATGTCAACAGGATTATCAGGGAAATCGTTCTTCTTGCAAAGCATGTAAACGTTTAAAACAAACTATTATATTTAATCTATCCACAATGATTCCATTATTTTGTGCATATAAAATCATACTCAATTGAGTCCCCTAGTTGTTTTCTTCTGAAAGGTCCCTTGCCTGGGACCTTGTGGCACACTGGTCAAAAAGTGTGTTACTCACCTGATATTGTATTGACCATCAGATAATGTGACAACTTAGGACATTATCCAGGAAACTATTATTATCCAGTTACATATCAGTTTGACCGTTTTATTAAATTAACTGGCTTTTTATGACATTATCCAGTGTTTTATTACATTATTAAATAATACATTATTAAATTATTCAGTTATAGGATAATGTTGACATTGGCCCAATTAAATTAATAAATTAAATTAAAATTATCTTAATGTCCAGATTAATGAATGTCCTGTCTGTCTGACTCCATGCCTGTCTCCCTGCCTGTCTCCCTGCTTGTCTGCCTGCCTGTTTCCCTGCCTGTCTCCCTGCTTGTCTGCCTGCCTGTTTCCCTGCCTGTCTCCCTGCCTGTTTCCCTGCCTGTTTCCCTGCCTGTTTCCCTGCCTGTCTCCCTGCCTGTTTCCCTGCCTGTTTCCCTGCCTGTCTGCCTGCCTGTTTCCCTGCCTGTCTCCCTGCTTGTCTGCCTGCCTGTCTCCCTGCCTGTCTCCCTGCCTGTTTCCCTGCCTGTTTCCATGCCTGTCTCCCTGCCTGTCTCCCTGCTTGTCTGCCTGCCTGTTTCCCTGCCTGTCTCCCTGCCTGTTTCCCTGCCTGTTTCCCTGCCTGTCTCCCTGCTTGTCTGCCTGCCTGTCTGCCTGCCTGTCTGCCTGCCTGTCTCCCTGCCTGTCTCCCTGCCTGTCTCCCTGCCTGTTTCCCTGCCTGTCTGCCTGCCTGTCTCCCTGCTTGTCTGCCTGCCTGTCTCCCTGCCTGTTGTCCTGCCTGTTTCCCTGCCTGTTTCCATGCCTGTCTCCCTGCCTGTCTCCCTGCTTGTCTGCCTGCCTGTTTCCCTGCCTGTCTCCCTGCCTGTTTCCCTGCCTGTTTCCCTGCCTGTCTCCCTGCCTGCCTGTCTGCCTGCCTGTCTGCCTGCCTGTCTGCCTGCCTGTCTCCCTGCCTGTCTCCCTGCCTGTCTCCCTGCCTGTTTCCCTGCCTGTCTCCCTGCCTGTTTCCCTGCCTGTCTCCCTGCCTGTCTCCCTGCCTGTCTCCCTGCCTGTTTCCCTGCCTGTTTCCCTGCCTGTTTCCCTGCCTGTCTCCCTGCCTGTCTCCCTGCCTGTCTCCCTGCCTGTCTCCCTGCTTGTCTCCCTGCCTGTCTCCCTGCCTGTCTCCCTGCCTGTCTCCCTGCCTGTCTCCTGCTTTTCTCACACTCTTTACCGTTTGTATTGTGTGAAACTACACAATGTCTTGCGGGAACCTGCACAATGTTATTACAATACATTATCTCAGACACCATCCAGAAAATCATTCTGGACTGCACTAATTTGGGAAGGCATGTTTTTGGAGTGAGATGGAAGGAGATGGACCATACTAATTTACATGCATACTTTGCGGTTCTTATCCTTGCTGGTGTTTTCAGATCCAATGGGGAATCCACAGAATAACTGTGGGATGCAGAAACTGGCAGAACCTTTCTGTGCAACAATGTCTCTGGAAAACTTCCACATTATTTCCATGATTATCAGGTTCGATAACAGAGACACCAGACCAGCTCGGAGGCAGAGAGACAAGCTAGATGCAATCAGTTCAGTGTGGGACAAGTGGGTGGACTGCCTTCCCCTGTCTTACAACCCTGGGCCCAACGTTACTGTGCAGCTTATGCCATTTAGGGGCCGCTGCCCCTTCAGGCAATACATACCGTCTAAACACGAAAAATATGGAATCAAGATCTGGGCTACCTGTGATGTTGCTTCATCATATGTGTGGAAATTGCAAGTGTATACAGGGAAGTCAGATGGAGGAGCCCCTGAGAAGAACCAAGGGATGAGGTTTGTCCTGGATGTGACACAGGGACTCTGGCCACAACATCACATTCAATAACTTCTTTACTATTACAAGTTGGGACAGGAGCTCCTCAAGAGGAAGGTTGACGATGATATAGGAACCGTATGAAATAACAAGCCAGAGCTCCCACCTCAGCTGTTGAAAACACAGAACAGGTCTATCAATTCTTCTAAGTTTGTATTCACGTCCGACTCGTCCCTAGTGTCCTACGTGCCAAAGAAAGGCAACAATGTGGTACTCATGAGTACGCTGCATAGGGATGGGAGAATCTGTGGCCAGGAACATGAAAAACAGAAATCATAATGGATTATAATGCCACAATAGGAGGGAGGGGTGGACAATTTCGACAAGCTGGTGACTGGCTACAGCTGCAGAAGAAGAACCCTACGCTGACATCTTGTGATATACTTCAACATCTTGGACATCTCGGCGTACAACACGTTTGTCATTTGGACGGTGTTGAATCCAGATTGGAACAGAGGGAAGCTACAGAGGAGACGGCTCTTTCTAGAGGAGCTGGGCAAGGCCTTGGTAAGACCTCAAATCCAGAGGAGACGGCTCTTTCTTCAGGAGCTGGGCAAGGCATTGGTAAGACCTCAAATCCAGAGGAGACGGCTCTTTCTTCAGGAGCTGGGCAAGGCCTTGGTAAGACCTCAAATCCAGAGGAGACGGCTCTTTCTTCAGGAGCTGGGCAAGGCCTTGGTAAGACCTCAAATCCAGAGGAGACGGCTCTTTCTTCAGGAGCTGGGCAAGGCCTTGGTAAGACCTCAAATCCAGAGGAGGCAACATATCCCAAAGACCCCAGCTTCTGCAGCCATCGTGAGGAGAAGGAGGATGCTGGTGCCCCATCCACCTGACCCACAGAACCAAAAACTCCAATACGGGAAGTAAGTGTGAGTGATGTTGTCACGTTCTGACCTTAGCTCTTTTTGTCAAGACTTCTACCGAAGGTGGCTCCCCTTCCCGTTCGGGTGGCGCTCGGCGGTCGTCGTCACCGGGTGGCGCTCGGCGGTCGTCGTCACCAGCCAACTAGCTGCCACTGATCTTTTCCTCCCCCTCCTTTTCTGTTTATTAGTTACACCTGTTGTTAATTAGGTTTATTAGTTTGGCTTTATTAGCCAGCCGGCCCAGAGGTGTGCGGGATTGTTTCATGTGTACTCTTTGTACACGCATGTATGTCACGGCTGTTTTGTGTGCGTGAGCTGTGTTTTGGGACTGTTTAGTTCCCCTGTGTTTTGGGACTGTTTCGTTCCCCTGTGTTTTGGATACAGTTTCGTTCCCCTGTGTTTTGGGACTGTTTAGTTCCCCTGTGTTTTGGGACTGTTTAGTTCCCCTGTGTTTTGGGGCTGTTAACTGTGTTTTGGGACTGTTTAGTTCCCCTATGTTTTGGGGCTGTTTAGTTCCCCTGTGTTTTGGGGCTGTTTAGTTCCCCTGTGTTTTGGGGCTGTTTAATTCCCCTGTGTTTTGGGGCTGTTTAATTCCCGTGTTTTGGGGCTGTTTTAGTTCCCCTGTGTTTTGGGGCTGTTTAGTTCCCCTGTGTTTTGGGGCTGTTTAGTTCCCCTGTGTTTTGGGACTGTTTAGTTCCCCTGTGTTTTGGGACTGTTTAGTTCCCCTGTGTTTTGGGACTGTTTAGTTCCCCTGTGTTTTGGGGCTTTTTAATTCCCCTGTGTTTTGGGGCTGTTTTAGTTCCCCTGTGTTTTGGGACTGTTTAGTTCCCCTGTGTTTTGGGGCTGTTTTAGTTCCCCTGTGTTTTGGGACTGTTTAGTTCCCCTGTGTTTTGGGGCTGTTTTAGTTCCCCTGTGTTTTGGGACTGTTTAATTCCCCTGTGTTTTGGGGCTGTTTAGTTCCCCTGTGTTTTGGGGCTGTTTAATTCCCCTGTGTTTTGGGGCTGTTTTAGTTCCCCTGTGGTTTGGGGCTGTTTTAGTTCCCCTGTGTTTTGGGGCTGTTTTAGTTCCCCTGTGGTTTGGGGCTGTTTTAGTTCCCCTGTGTTTTGGGGCTGTTTAGTTCCCCTGTGGTTTGGGGCTGTTTTAGTTCCCCTGTGTTTTGGGGCTGTTTTAGTTCCCCTGTGTTTTGGGACTGTTTTAGTTCCACTGTGTTTTGGGACTGTTTTAGTTCCCCTGTGTTTTGGGGCTGTTTAATTCCCCTGTGTTTTGGGGCTGTTTATTTCCCCTGTGTTTTGGAGCTGTTAACTGTGTTTTGGGGCTGTTTAGTTCCCCTGTGTTTTGGGGCTGTTTAGTTCCCCTGTGTTTTGGGACTGTTTAGTTCCCCTGTGTTTTGGGGCTGTTTAGTTCCCCTGTGTTTTGGGGCTGTTTTAGTTCCCCTGTGTTTTGGGGCTGTTTTAGTTCCCCTGTGTTTTGGGGCTGTTTAGTTCCCGTGTTTTGGGGCTGTTTTAGTTCCCCTGTGGTTTGGGGCTGTTTTAGTTCCCCTGTGTTATGGGGCATTTGTTTTGAGTGGCGTCTGTTTTCACCTGGTCGGTGTATTAAAGACGTGCCGACTCTGAACTCTGTCTCCTGCATCTGACTCCTTCCTCCACTACACCCCGGGCATTACACTTTTGTTATGTCTTTGTTTTAGTATGGTCAGGGCGTGAGTTGCGTGGGTTGTCTATGTTCCTTTTTCTATGATTTGGGATTTCTGTGTTTGGCCTGGTATGGTTCTCAATCAGAGGCAGCTGTCAATCGTTGTTCCTGATTGAGAACGATACTTAGGTAGCCTGGTTTCACTTTTGAGTTGTGGGTGATTATTTTCTGTGTCTCTGTGTTCCACACTGAACTGTTTCGGTTAGTTATTTCACGTGTTTATTGTTTTGTTTCAGTGTTCGCTTGTTTTAATAAAGAGCATGAACACGTACCACGCTGCGCATTGGTCCTCCGATCCTTACTACTCCTCCTCGTCAGAGGATTCGCGTTTATCGTTGAAGGAATGAGCGTTACACTGAGGCCTGTACTCTGGAGGTGGAGGGTCCGTCATGGTCTGGGGCGGTGTGTCACAGCATTATCGGACTGAGCTTGTTGTCATTGCAGGCAATCTCAACGCTGTGCGTTACAGGGAAGACATCCTCCTCCCTCATGTGGTACCCTTCCTGCAGGCTCATCCATCCTCATCCTCTCCAGCATGACAATGCTACCAGCCATACTGCTTGTTCTGTGCGTGATTTCCTGTAAGACAGGAAGGTCAGTGTTCTGCCATGGCCAGCGAAAAGCCCGGATCTCAATCCCATTGAGCACGTCTGGGACCTGTTGAATCAGAGGGTGAGGGCTAGGGCCATTCCCCCCAGAAATGTCCGGGAACTTGCAGGTGCCTTGGTGGAAGAGTGGGGTAAATATCTCACAGCAAGAACGGGCAAATCTGGTGCAGTCCATGAGGAGGAGATGCACTGCAGTACTTAATGTAGCTGGTGGCCACATCAGATATTGACTGTTACTTTTGATTTTGACCCCCTCCTCCCTTTGTTCAGGGACACATTATTCCATTTCTGTTAGTCACATGTCTGTGGAACTTGTTCAGTTTATGTCTCAGTTGTTGAATCTTGTAATGTTCATACAAATATTTATTTACACATGTTAAGTTTGCTGAAAATAAGCGCAGTTGACAGTGAGAATTAGGTTTCTTTTTTGGCTGCGTTTTTATATGTGAATGAGTGAGGTGTTAGTAAAATGTCTGACCTAAGTGTTTTCATCATTCTAGATTGCAGCCGGTAGCAACAAGAAGAAGCACTGAGTGATGTGTGTGGTCTCAAGAAGGACAGGAAGACACCGTACACATGCCTCAAGTGGAAGAAATACATTTGCAATAGACACACACACAGTAAAACTCTGTCCCTTATGTGGGGTGTAGACCGGCCTTTAATTTGTTCAATTTGTGCTCATTTCTCATTTCCATAAAATACTGTATGTAAAATGTGTCCTTTGTTCAGTTCAAAGCAATAAACATCAATAGTGATGAACACCTTGTATCGTTTATATTTGGTTAAGATAAACATGATTTATTCCACCCAAGTCTTGATTATAATTGACTTTATCATCAACAAAAAAACTAATAGAGCTTTTATTGATGTGATCTTGCAGAGGTAAATGGGAAATATTAACCATGTATACTGTCTATATTAACCATGTATACTGTCTATACTAACCATGTATACTGTCTATACTAACCATGTATACTGTCTATACTAACCATGTATACTGTCTATGTTGCTTGTAATTGATATAAGTCATTAGTATGAAGTATTTTTATGTAAATTGTCATGACTGTATGGTTTGAAAAACCATATCATGTTGTGGGTCCATCAGAACATTGGGTGAATAACAAAAACATGAACACGGCACAAGGGTGACAAGTGTTCTTTCATGTATGGCCTAGATGTATTTATGTGAGACCTTTGCAAACAGGCCGCAGCTATTACAATGTCAGATGGTGAGGCCCAGACAGTGAAGCGCATTGAAGTGCCTCAGTTGGAATCCAAGAACAATTTCACAGGTTTATCTTTGTCCTCAAGGATAAAGGCAAGGGACAAAGACACGTAAACAAGATGGGGCCTCGGGTTATACTTACAGTAGCTGTTACTCTGTGACAATGGAAAGAACCGTGACCTCGGTGAACACAGGAGTACAGCTGCAGTTGTCTTGACATATTCTGAAATGTCCCTATTGTCAACATGAAACCATCTCATAGTGACAGCGCAAATTAGGAGGGTCCTTCTTGAATTGTGGTGGTAATGCTGTGCCTGGACTTTAGCACCATGTTAAAACACTTTCAAATGTCAAATTAATGACAATACTGTTATTTAATAAGAAAACATATATATATATATAAGTAATTTATACTTAGGGCGGCAGGTAGCCTAGTGGTTAGAGCGTTGGGCCAATAACCAAAAGGTTGCTGGATTGAATCCCCGAGCTGACAAGGTCTTCCCCTGAACAAGGCAGTTAACCCACTGTTCCCTGGTAGGCTGTCAATTTAAATAAGAATTTGTTCTTAAATGACTTGCTTGGTTAAATAAATAAATAAAAGTATACTGCAAAAACTACTGGGGCTAACAAATTGGCTTCTCCGAATGCTGATGTGTAGATATGTAGTGACACGATTTGAGTAGATACTTATTTAATTAATTAAACAAAAGCATTATGTTTACAGAAAATATACATTAAAAAAAAATCAACAATTCCTACAAAATAGTTTAAATAATTTGTGTCATGTCATTGGTGTTACATTGTGTCAGTGGTGTTACATTGTGTCAGTGGTGTTACATTGTTACATTGTGTCATTGGTGTTACATTGTGTCAGTGGTGTTACATTGTTACATTGTGTCATTGGTGTTACATTGTGTTACATTGTGTTACATTGTGTTACATTGTGTCAGTGGTGTTACATTGTGTCAGTGGTGTTACATTGTTACATTGTGTCATTGGTGTTACATTGTGTCAGTGGTGTTACATTGTTACATTGTGTCATTGGTGTTACATTGTGTTACATTGTGTTACATTGTGTTACATTGTGTCAGTGGTGTTACATTGTGTTACATTGTGTTACATTGTGTTACATTGTTACATTGTGTCATTGGTGTTACATTGTGTCAGTGGTGTTACATTGTGTTACATTGTGTTACATTGTGTCATTGGTGTTACATTGTGTTACATTGTGTTACATTGTTACATTGTGTCATTGGTGTTACATTGTGTCATTGGTGTTACATTGTGTCAGTGGTGTTACATTGTGTCATTGGTGTTACATTGTGTTACATTGTTACATTGTGTTAGTGGTGTTACATTGTGTTACATTGTGTTACATTGTGTTACATTGTTACATTGTGTCAGTGGTGTTACATTGTGTTACATTGTTACATTGTGTTAGTGGTGTTACATTGTGTTACATTGTGTTACATTGTGTTACATTGTGTCAGTGGTGTTACATTGTGTTACATTGTGTTACATTGTGTCATTGGTGTTACATTGTGTTACATTGTGTCAGTGGTGTTACATTGTTACATTGTGTTAGTGGTGTTACATTGTGTTACATTGTGTTACATTGTGTTACATTGTGTCAGTGGTGTTACATTGTTACATTGTGTTAGTGGTGTTACATTGTGTTACATTGTGTCAGTGGTGTTACATTGTTACATTGTGTTAGTGGTGTTACATTGTGTTACATTGTGTTACATTGTGTTACATTGTGTCAGTGGTGTTACATTGTGTTACATTGTGTTACATTGTGTCAGTGGTGTTACATTGTGTTACATTGTGTTACATTGTGTCAGTGGTGTTACATTGTGTTACATTGTGTTACATTGTGTCAGTGGTGTTACATTGTGTTACATTGTTACATTGTGTCATTGGTGTTACATTGTGTTACATTGTGTCAGTGGTGTTACATTGTGTTACATTGTGTTACATTGTTACATTGTGTCATTGGTGTTACATTGTGTTACATTGTGTTACATTGTGTTACATTGTGTCAGTGGTGTTACATTGTGTTACATTGTGTTACATTGTGTTACATTGTGTCAGTGGTGTTACATTGTTACATTGTGTTAGTGGTGTTACATTGTTACATTGTGTTACATTGTGTTACATTGTGTTACATTGTGTCAGTGGTGTTACATTGTTACATTGTGTTACATTGTGTTACATTGTGTTACATTGTGTCAGTGGTGTTACATTGTGTTACATTGTGTCAGTGGTGTTACATTGTTACATTGTGTCAGTGGTGTTACATTGTTACATTGTGTTACATTGTGTTACATTGTGTTACATTGTGTCAGTGGTGTTACAGCACAGGTTATTGGAGGGGCCACATTCTACAACTTTACACATACTGTACCTGATTAAGATAAAATACATTTCCTGGTGGCTAAAAATCTAATAGTTCACATAATTTCAGTTTGTGACAAAAGCAATTCTAGTGTTGAGAATCATTGTACCATCTAAACCACTGTGAAATATATTTTCCGTAACCAAAAATATTGTGTTTTTCAGCTGTTTGAAGCTGGTGTACAAAACTGAACGTAAAAGATGCAAAAACAAAACTTAAGAACGGGAAACATAGAAATAGCGGAGATAGAACAGATCTACCACTTATTAGACTTGCTTTCAATGATAATGACAACTCTATAACAGATATTTCTATGTGAAATTGGTCGGGTCGCCCAAAAAGCTACGTACTGCAGCTTTAAACTAGAGATATCTGGCCTTCCACAGCTGGCGAGCAAAAGGAAGACATCCCGAAAACCGCAAAAAGTTGTGCCCCCCCCCAAACCCAAAAGGATTAAACATGTCAAAGAACAAAAAACTATTTCCTAAGCATTTTTATAAATCTCCTAGAATTTAGCACAGACACTTCAAAACCGTATTCCTTACTATTTATGATTTTCCTATTTATGAATGTGCTATTCAATGCGTTTCTATGTGCTATAGTAGTAAAGGCTAAATTCAATATTTGTTCAAATACATGTTTATTATTATACCCACAGGGGTCCTAAAATTCGAACTCAAATAGCTAAATGATCCATAGTATGAACATTTAGGACTGCTTTATTTAAAAGCACGATTACACGATACAAATGAACATGAGATTGTCATTCTGTCCTTGCTCAAACATACACACCATACATGCATCATACTTAGATGTACATGGTGTCAGACTGACCTGCGGAGGAGGGTGCTATTGTCATCGGGAAGCCATAAACAAAGGGTTACGCACCCTGGGGGGCCTCGTTGATAGCCTGCCTTCTACACACACCTCTACTTCCTAATACAGATCTTTTAAAATAATCAGAGTGACTTTTTCATCGGCCCATCTCCATATAAGGGCTGAACAACAGCCTTTATAAAGGGGGATGCAGGTCTGGAGAGAAACAGACCAGGGAGACACAAAGCACAGGACTGTCATCCTACAGGTAAGCACATAGAGGCCGTCTGCTGAGGAACATAATGATTAAAGGACCTAACAACGATGATTCCCACAGCATCACAAGGCACCAATCAGCAAATACATAGCTGGTCAGGTGATTGATGCTGGTCTTTGTATTTGTCTATTTCATTCTCAGCAGAGATCCTTTCTACCAAACCAAGAGGTCTGACCAACAACAGGTAAGGAACGGAAACTTCCACACTAAGGTTGACTAAGGCACAGGCCTACATATATATATATTTAAAGTCACGGCATGCATTTTCTTGGTTGTTTAAGTTGTTGTTGTGAAATAGATTTTATAGTTTCCTTAACTGTATTTGCAATGAGGAGCACGTGTTGAGGGTTGAAGACAGCAGTCTCTCTATTCAGGTCAGTCTCTCTAGCTTGAGATCAACTTGTTATTCAGGTCAGTCTCTCTAGCTTGAAATCAGCTTGATATTCAGGTCAGTCTCTCTAGCTTGAAATCAGCTTGATATTCAGGTCAGTCTCTCTAGCTTGAGATCAGCGTGTATTTCAACCAGAACACCAATTGAGAATCCTTTTATTGAAGCCATATAAATATTATTATGACACGATCATTAAGCATTATAAGACTTGTCATAAGTGACTATGAACTGCCTATAATATGTAAGTATTGTTGCGAACAGCGGGGCAGGGAAACGAACCCGGGGCGCTGGGGAGAAAAGTCAAACACATCGCACTGATAGGGTTTACTCACTTAGGGGGAATTGTAACATGGCTCACATTAGTGAGGCTCCGTTACCCATCCAGCTCCGAACAGGAAAGAAGCATCCCAGTGCTTCGACCACTTCTAGCCCCCCTCACACGGCTGTCTGCGCGTTCCCTCATGACCACCAATCCACTTCTAACACCAATGTTGACTTACTTGGTGAGAATTGTAACTTGGCTCGTATTAGCAAGTATTGGATGCAGTATTCTATTACAAGAAGCTGGAGTTATTATCAGTCGTGTAGAACCTATTGTAAATTGCCATATAGAAAGACAACATACATGTTGATTTATGAAACATTATAAGGATTCATACTTTTAACAGTAATGACAATACATTATAACTGTATAACCACAACCCATTAACACAAAATAGACCATGTCAGCATCTCATTCAAATGGAATTTGCTTATACAGTATTAACTATTACCTAATGATTCTAAGACTGAAGGTCCAATCCCTGTGATGTAAATCTTCTTTAGCATTGTACTCCACAAAACCACGTATTCAATGTGAAACAAAACAAAACATAAAACTGCAAATCAATTCAGACTGCACAGAATAAATATGATTTTAAAACTATCCTAAAAATTTAAAAAATATATATTTTACCATCTAAGTTGACTGAGAACACGTTCTCATTTACAGCAACGACCTGGGGATTAGTTACAGGGGAGAGGAGGGGGATGAATGAGCCAATTGTAAACTGGTGATGATTAGGTGGCCATGATGGTCAGATTGGGAATTTAGCCAGGACACCAGGGTTAACCCCCCTACTCTTACGATAAGTTCCATGGGATCTTTAATGACCTCAGAGAGTCAGGACATCAGGGTTAACCCCCCTACTCTTACAATAAGTGCCATGGGATCTTTAGTGACCACTGACAGTCAGGACACCCCGTTTAACATCCCATCTGAAAGACAGCACCCTACACAGGGAAATGTAACCAATCACTGCCCAGGGATTTGGGATATTATTTTTTAGAACACAGGAAAGGGTGCCTCCTACTGGCCATCCAACACCACTTCCAGCAGCATCTGGTCTCCCATCCAGGGACTGACCAGGACCAACCCTACTTAGCTTCAGCAGCAAGCCAGCAATGGCCTTACTACTGCTAATGTCAGAATGGGATATCTTGAATGAAACTGTGGATGGATGTAGATATCGTCTGTTCCTCCCTGTACAGATTTCAGGATGGGGGACATGGTTATGGAGGAGTTCGGGGCAGCAGCTCCCTTTCTGCGTAAACCAGACAAGGAGAGGATGGAATGCCAGACTAGACCCTTTGACATTAAAAGGGAGTGCTATGTGCCTGATCCTGAGGTTGAGTACGTCAAGGGCACAATCACCACCAGAGATGGGGACAAAATCACAGTTAACACGGAGTTCGGGAAGGTGAATGTTTTAATAAAACGCTTTTAACGTGGCTAGACAACAGGAACAATATGTAGTCTACATAATGATTCATGTTCTTTTTCCTTTACTGATGATTATTAAATAGAATAACGCTGTACTTTGAAAATGAAATGAAAAAAAAACCTGTGGAAATGTAATTTACTCTTCTTTCAGACTGTTGTCGTGAAGGAGATTGACTGCCACCCCCAGAACCCGCCAAAGTTTGATAAAATTGAGGACATGGCGATGTTCACCTTCTTGCACGAGCCCGCTGTGCTGTTTAACCTCAAAGAGCGTTACGCAGCCTGGATGATCTACGTAAGTAATGACCCGCCCGCTCTCCGTTATATCAAAAACATGGATTCAAATGAATAGAACTTCAATCTGCACCTTTCTCGCGTCTTCCAACAGACCTACTCGGGGCTGTTCTGTGTCACTGTCAACCCCTACAAGTGGCTGCCGGTGTACGATCAGTCCGTTGTCAACGCTTACAGAGGCAAGAAGAGAACTGAAGCTCCTCCTCATGTGTTCTCCGTCTCTGACAACGCCTACCAGTACATGCTATCAGGTCAAATGCAACTGTTGTTTTCTAAGGACATTTAAAACATCAAACTATTATTTGGTAAAGTGCTATTTACTGATAATTCCTTTTCTTTCAACAGACAGGGAAAACCAGTCTGTCCTCATCACGTAAGTACCTCAACCAAAAAGGTTTTTATCAATTATGAGGCTATTTCCAATTAGGAGAAATGTTGAAACATCCACACTTGTATTTCCATTCCCAGTGGAGAATCTGGTGCTGGAAAGACTGTGAACACCAAGAGAGTCATCCAGTACTTCGCCAGCATTGCTGCTGTTGCTGGGAAGAAAAGTGCCGCTGAAGAAAAAAAGGTCAACAGAATGTCCATCCTAAATGAAACACGCTTCCTGGCTGCATGAGCATGTTGAACAAAGTCTTTGAGCGGCAGGGTAGCCTAGTGGTTAGAGCGTTGGACTAGTAACCAGCAGGTAGCCTAGTGGTTAGAGCCAGGTAGCCTAGTGGTTAGAGCATTGGACTAGTAACCAGCAGGTAGCCTAGTGGTTAGAGCGTTGGACTAGTAACCAGCAGGTAGCCTAGTGGTTAGAGCCAGGTAGCCTAGTGGTTAGAGCCAGGTAGCCTAGTGGTTAGAGCATTGGACTAGTAACCAGCAGGTAGCCTAGTGGTTAGAGCGTTGGACTAGTAACCAGCAGGTAGCCTAGTGGTTAGAGCATTGGACTAGTAACCAGCAGGGTAGCCTAGTGGTTAGAGCGTTGGACTAGTAACCAGCAGGGTAGCCTAGTGGTTAGAGCGTTGGACTAGTAACCAGCAGGTAGCCTAGTGGTTAGAGCGTTGGACTAGTAACCAGCAGGGTAGCCTAGTGGTTAGAGCGTTGGACTAGTAACCAGCAGGGTAGCCTAGTGGTTAGAGCGTTGGACTAGTAACCGGAAGGTTGCAAGTTCAAACCCCCGAGCTGACAAGATACAAATCTGTCGTTCTGCCCCTGAACAGGCAGTTAACCGACTGTTCCTAGGCCGTCATTGAAAATAAGAATTTGTTCTTAACTGACTTGCCTAGATAAAAAAAATGGAGATATTCATGACAGAAATGTAACACAGTATGGATGTTGGTTTTGTAGGGGACTCTGGAGGATCAAATCATCCAGGCCAATCCTGCACTGGAGGCGTTTGGTAATGCCAAGACCATCAGGAATGACAACTCCTCTCGATTCGTACGTTTTTCCCTCTTGTTTGAGAACACGTCTTTATTATCAAATCCTATCATCATATTGTCGGGTGCATATGCACCCATTCATTAATATGTTGGTAAAACCTTACAGGGTAAATTCATCCGAATTCATTTTGGAGTCACTGGGAAGCTTTCCTCTGCTGACATTGAGACTTGTAAGTAAAAGTTCAATTTGATCAGGTTTGAACAAATCTCTTTTGACAACAGATTCATACAATACACGTTCACTTTTTCATGCATATCAGATCTTCTGGAAAAGTCACGTGTGACTTTCCAGCTCAAGGCTGAGAGAGACTACCACATCTTCTACCAGATTCTGTCCCAAAAGAAACCAGAACTGCTAGGTGAGTAATAGACCACTCAATTAGGTACTGAACACTATATCAGTGCCTCTCAATAACAGGTCGACCGATTATGATTTTTAAATGCCGATACCGATTATTGGAGGACCCAAACAAACAAAAGCCGATGCCGATTAATCGGCCAATTTTTATATATATATATTTGTAATAATGACAATTACAACAATACTGAATACTGAATGAACACTTTTATTTCAACATAATATAATACATCAATAAAATAAATAATAAATGGTGGGTGTTTCTGTAACGGCGTTCTTCGTTTGTGGAAAGAGAGTCGGACCGAAATGCAGCGTGTTGGTTACTCATGACTTTAATGAATGAAATGCGGTACATGAAATAACTCAGAATACAAAACAACAAACAGAACGTGAAACTAATTACAGCCTATCTGGTGACTACAACACAGAGACAGGAACAAACACCCACGAAATACCAAGCGAAACTCAGGCTGCCTAAATACGGTTCCCAATCAGAGACAACGATAAGCACCTGACTCTAATTGAGAACCGCCTCAGGCAGCCAAGCCTATACTAGACACACCCCTAATCAGCCGCAATCCCAAATAATACAAACCCCAATACGAAACATAACATATAAACCCATGTCACACCCTGGCCTACTCAAACATATGAAAAAAACACAAAATACAATGACCAAGGCGTGACAGTTGGAGAAGATATTAAAAGTGCAATATGTGCCATGTAAAAAAGCTAACGTTTCAGTTCCTTGCTCAGAACATGAGAACATATGAAAGCTGGTGGTTCCTTTTAACATGAGTCTTCAATATTCCCAGGTAAGAAGTTTTAGGTTGTAGTTATTATAGGAATTATAGGACTATTTCTCTCTATACCATTTGTATTTCATATACCTTTGACTATTGGCTGTTCTTATAGGCACTATAGTATTGCCAGCCTAATCTCTGGAGTTGATAAGCTTGAAGTCATGAACAGCTTGAAGCACAGCGAAGAGCTGCTGGGAAACACAGGAATGTGCTGTTTGAATGAATGCTTACGAGCCTGCTGCCGCCTACCACCGCTCAGTCAGACTGCTCTATCAAATATCAAACCATAGATTATAACATAATAACACACAGAAATACGAGCCTTTGGTCATTAATATGGTAAAATCCAGAAACTATCATTTCTTTCAGTGAAATACGGAACCGTTCCGTATTTTATCTAACGGGTGGCATCCCTAAGTCTAAATATTGCTGTTACATTGCACAACCTTCAATGATATGTTATAATTATGGAAAATTATGGAAAATTAATTACGGCCTTTGTTAGGAAGAAAGGGTCTTCACACAGTTCGCAACGAGCCAGGCGGCCCAAACTGCTGCATATACCCGGACTCTGTTGCTCAGAACTCAAGAGAAGTGACACAATTTCCAAGTTAAAAGAAATTCATGTTAGCAGGCAATATTAACTAAATATGCAGGTTTAAAAATATATACTTGTGTATTGATTTTAAGAAAGGCATTGATGTTTATGGTTAGGTACATTGGTGTACAGTGCTTTTTTCTCGAATGCGCTTGTTACATCATCACCCGTTAAGCAAAGTGATTCGATGATAAATGAACAGGCACCGCATCGATTATATGCAACGCAGGACAAGCTAGATAAACTAGTAATATCATCAACCATGTGTAGTTAACTAGTGATTATGTTAAGATTGATTGTTTTTTTATAAGATAAGTTTAACGCTAGCTAGCACTTTACTTTGGCTCCTTGCTGCACTCGCGTAACAGGTGGTCAGCCTGCCACACAATCTCCTCGTGGAGTGCAATGTAATCGGCCATAATCGGTGTCCAAAAATGCCGATTACCGATTGTCGTGAAAACTTGAAATCGGCCCTAATTAATCGGCCATTCCGATTAATCGGTGGACCTCTACTCTCAACCTCATGTCTGTGGACCAGCACCAGTCCTTGGGATGTTACTGTTGTCAGTAAATTAGCTGCCACAGTTACAAAAAAAAAAGATTGAGAAACAATGCATAATAAACAGTACCCTAAGCACATTCAACTGTGCTGTTGAAAATCTTTTCAGAGATGCTCCTCATCACCAGCAATCCTTACGACTACGCCTTCATCTCCCAAGGAGAGATTAAAGTAACTTCCATTGATGATTCTGATGAGCTAATGGCTACTGATGTAAGTCAATTTTCATGACAATTTACATTTATCTCTCCTTGCTCATCTGTCCAACTTTCTATCCAATGCAAAAAAAATGTTATTTTATTCTGAACTAGGATGCCTTTAATGTGCTGGGCTTCTCTCAAGAAGAGATTAATGGCATTTACAAGCTGACTGGGGCCATAATGCACTACGGCAACATGAAGTTCAAGAACAAGCAGAGGGAGGAGCAAGCAGAATCTGATGGCACTGAGGGTGAGGAAATAAAACCTCTCACTTTAATATATAGGATCTTTGACAAAATCCAACTGTCAGAATGCCTCCTCCTACAACCATAAAACCTTTCTTTTCCAGATGTTGACAAAGTCGCATATCTGATGTGCCTGAACTCTGCGGACCTAGTCAAGGGGCTGTGTCACCCAAGGGTCAAAGTAGGAAATGAATGGGTCACCAAAGGTCAGAGTGTCGACCAGGTGAGTCTAAAAAAAACTTGTACATTTCCAGAAGATAATAATTGTGAGTATAAAACTTCTGTTTTAGAGTTGCTAATATTTTAATGAGTGATTTCCCCATTGAGCAGGATGTTAAGTCCAAGACTAGGCCTAATCTGTGTCTGGGAAACTGTCCCTATTTGTTCATGTTGAACCTATGTTTTAGTAATTCATTTTCTCTCTATATTTTCTAGGTGTACTACTCTATTGGTGCACTGTCAAAGAAAATCTATGAGAACATGTTCCTCTGGATGGTGATAAGAATCAACCTTACTCTGGACACCAAGAACGCTCGGCAGCATTACATTGGTGTGCTGGACATTGCAGGCTTTGAGATCTTTGATGTGAGTGTTTGATGTAGGCTATATTTCGTAAAAATAACCAATCATGGGCCTCCCAAGTGGCGCAGCAGGTCACTACAGACACTGGTTCGATCCCAGGCTGTGTCACAACTGTCCATGATCGGCAGTCCAATTGGCCCAGTGTTCATCCGGGTTACGGGAGGGTTTGGTCTAGGGGGACTTTACTTGGCTCATTGCGCTTTAGCGACTCCTTGTGTCAGGCCAGGCGCCTGCAGGTTGACTTCTATCGTCAGTTGATTAGTGTTTCCTGTGGCACATTGGTGCTTCTGAGTAAAGCAGGCGGGTGTTAAGGAGAATGGTTTGGAGGGTCATGTTTCGGAGAATGCACAACTCGACCTTCACCTCCCCCAAACCCCCTCGGGGAATTGCAGCGATGAGACAAGATCGTAATTGAATCGGAATTGAATATCACAAAATTGGGGAGAAAATGGGGGGTAAAAAACAACAACAACAACAACGACGAAAAGAACACATCATAAAATGATAAAAACATTACAGAAGTAACAAAATGAAGTAACTGTGAACTTCTATTCCAGTTCAACACCTTCGAGCAGCTGTGCATCAACTTCACTAATGAGAAGCTGCAGCAGTTCTTCAACCACCACATGTTCGTGCTGGAGCAGGAAGAGTATAAGAAAGAGGGCATCGTCTGGGAGTTCATTGACTTCGGCATGGACTTGGCTGCCTGCATTGACCTCATTGAAAGGGTCGGTGTCTTCAGTTTTGACCTAGTTTATATGAAGTGTCCTGAGTTAGCTTTGAGATTTCAAACATTTAACGGGAGTACTTTTTTAAAATGAGCATTACACGGGAAAATCTTCATAGACAAATGATTGTGATATTTAATCACTATGCTTTTCCCTTAGCACTAATTGATTTCCACTCCTTCCTCTCAGCCAATGGGTATCATGTCCATCCTTGAAGAGGAGTGCATGTTCCCCAAGGCCAGTGATTCTACATTCAAGGCGAAGCTGTATGACACTCATCTGGGGAAAAACGCATGTTTCCAGAAGCCCAAGATTGTCAAGGGAAGACCGGAGGCACATTTCTCCCTGGTTCACTATGCTGGCACTGTTGATTACAACATCGGTAACTGGCTGGTGAAGAACAAGGACCCGCTGAATGAGACTGTGGTCGGACTGTTCCAGAAGTCAAGTCTTAAGTTCTTGTCCAATCTCTTTGCAAGCTACGCTGGTGCAGAAGGAGGTACTATATGTTTCTATCTGCTAGGACTACAAACCACTAAAGTAAATAACATTTGGCATGATAGAACAGAGCGGTTAGAGTGTTGGGGCAGTTAACGAAAGAGGAGCGACAAGTAGCCTAGCGGTTAGAGTGTTGGGGCAGTTAACGAAAGAGGAGCGACAAGTAGCCTAGCGGTTAGAGTGTTGGGGCAGTTAACGAAAGAGGAGCGACAAGTAGCCAAGCGGTTAGGGTGTTGGGGCAGTTAACGAAAGAGGAGCGACAAGTAGCCTAGTGGTTAGAGTGTTGGGGCAGTTAACGAAAGGTTAAAGGTTTGAATACCTGAACCGACATGGAGTAAGGCACTTAAAACTAATTTACTCCAAAACATTGCACTGCACCTATCCGGTGTATGTGACAATAACAGCATGTATAATCTAATTGTTCTGTGGTTATCAGGTGAAGACAAAGCGGCTGGAGGAAAGAAGAAGAAAGGCTCTTCCTTCCAGACGGTGTCTGCACTGCACAGGGTAGATCTGACATGAACATTAATCTAGCTTTTCACACAGCACCATATTACATTACATTTGAGATGTCAGTATGTTGTGGATTGGCATGTTAGCATTTAATGCCGTTGTGACTCGTGAGGTACTCCTGAGACTCATTCACTGATGGAGAATTCTACATTTGTCGTACTCACAGGAGAACTTGGGTAAACTCATGACCAACCTGAGGTCTACTCACCCTCACTTTGTGCGTTGCCTCATCCCCAACGAGACCAAGACTCCTGGGGCCATGGAGAATCCTCTGGTCATGCACCAGCTGCGCTGTAACGGTGTGCTGGAAGGCATCAGGATCTGCAGAAAGGGCTTCCCCAACAGGATCCTGTACGCTGACTTCAAACAAAGGTAAATAAGAAAATAAGGTTATATATCTTCTTTCTAACAGGAAAGGAGGGCCTTTTGAGTCCCTTTGACAATTTAAGTAGAAATTGTTTTAAGCCTGTTATATTAAATGAAGTGCCCTTTAATATAGTCCACATGGAAAATGTAATAAATCAGATTTGCTAAAGTACAGAATTCCTTAAGCTCTGCATCCTACGCGACCTCTCGGGAAGCTTCATGAGGAATGCTCTTGAAGGAGTTCCAACATATGCTTATGGCTGCTTTTTCTTCACTCTGCGGTCCAACTCATCCCAAACCATCTCAATTGGGTTGAGGTCAGGGGATTGTGGAGGCCTGGTCATCTGATGCAGCACTCCATCACTCTCCTTGATCAAATAAGCCCTTACACAGCCTGGAGGTGTGTTGGGTCATTGTCCTGTTGAAAGACAAATGATACTCCCACTAAGCCCAAACCAAATGGGATGGTGTATCACTGCAGAATGCTGTGGTAGCCATGCTGGTTAAGTGTGCCTTGAATTCCAAATAAATCACTGAGTTTCACCAGCAAAGCACCCCCACACCACCTCCTCCATGCTTCACAGTGGGAACCACACATGCAGAGATCATCCGTTCACCTACTCTGCGTCTCACAAAGACACAGCGGTTGGAACCAAAAATCTCAAATTTGGACTCATCAGACCAAAGGGCAGATTTCCATCGGTCTAATGTCCATTGTGTTTCTTGGCCCAAGCAAGTCTCTTCTTATTGGTGTCCTTTAGTAGTGGTTTCTTTGCAGCAATTCGACCATGAAGGCCTGATTCACGCAGTCTCTTCTGAACAGTTGATGTTCAGATGTGTCTGTTACTTGAACTCTGTGAAGCATTTATTTGGGCTGCAATCTGAGGTGCAGTTAACTCTAATGAACGTATCCTCTGCAGCAGAGGTAACTCTGGGTCTTCCTTTCCTGTGGCGGTCCTCATGAGAGCCAGTTTCATCACAGCGCTTGATGGTTTTTGTGACTGCACATGAAGAAACTTTCAAAGTTCTTGAAAGTTTCTGGGTTGACTGACCTTCATGTCTTAAAGTAATGATGGACTGTCGCTTATTTGAGCTGTTCTTGCCATAATATGGACTTGGTCTTTTACCAAATAGGGCTATCTTCTGTATACCACCCCTACCTTATCACAACACAATTGAATGGTGCAAATACATTTAAAAGGAAATAAATTCCACAAATTAACTTTTAACAAGGCACACATTTTAATTGAAATGCATTCCAGGTGTCTATCTCATGAAGCTGGTTGAGAGAATGCCAAGAGTGTGCAAAGCTGTCATCAAGACAAAGGGTGGCTACTATCCCAAACACAAAATATATTTTTGATTTGTTTAACACTTTTTTGGTTACTACATGATTCCATATATGTGTTATTTCATAACACTTTTTTGGTTACTACATGATTCCATATATGTGTTATTTCATAACACTTTTTTGGTTACTACATGATTCCATATATGTGTTATTTCATAACACTTTTTTGGTTACTACATGATTCCATATATGTGTTATTTCATAACACTTTTTTGGTTACTACATGATTCCATATATGTGTTATTTCATAACACTTTTTTGGTTACTACATGATTCCATATATGTGTTATTTCATAACACTTTTTTGGTTACTACATGATTCCATATATGTGTTATTTCATAACACTTTTTTGGTTACTACATGATTCCATATATGTGTTATTTCATAACACTTTTTTGGTTACTACATGATTCCATATGTGTTATTTCATAACACTTTTTTGGTTACTACATGATTCCATATATGTGTTATTTCATAACACTTTTTGGTTACTACATGATTCCATATATGTGTTATTTCATAACACTTTTTTTGGTTACTACATGATTCCATATATGTGTTATTTCATAACACTTTTTGGTTACTACATGATTCCATATATGTGTTATTTCATAACACTTTTTTGGTTACTACATGATTCCATATATGTGTTATTTCATAACACTTTTTTGGTTACTACATGATTCCATATGTGTTATTTCATAACACTTTTTTGGTTACTACATGATTCCATATATGTGTTATTTCATAACACTTTTTTGGTTACTACATGATTCCATATATGTGTTATTTCATAACACTTTTTTGGTTACTACATGATTCCATATATGTGTTATTTCATAACACTTTTTTGGTTACTACATGATTCCATATATGTGTTATTTCATAGTTAAGATGAAGAAAATAATAAAAATAAAGAAAAACCCCTGGAATGAGAAGGTGTGTCCTAACCTTTGACTTGTAATGAATATTAAAGACAATTGTTTGGTGATTTTCATTCAGATACCGCATCCTCAATCCAAATGCCATCCCTGAGGGTCAGTTCATTGACAACGTGAAGGCGGCGGAAAAACTGCTGGGCTCTCTGGACATTGACCACACCCAGTACAGATTAGGACACACTAAGGTAAGTTCTCTAAATAGACGGAAGGCAATATGGCCTGTTGGATCAGGAGGGAAAGATAGGACCAACTAAAGGGTCCTAGCAACATATTGCCATTACACCACGATCACCAAAACCAGGCCAACCTGAGCAATACCCACAGAGTTGTACTAGAGAACTGATGCAATGGCCACTTCTATGATAGAATGATCAGCGCCATTGAGGACAATCTATTTTAAAGAGGTCAACTTCCATGAGTTTATTATTGGTCAGTTCGTAAATAAACTGAAAAGGTTCATACTAGCAGCTACTAAGCTGGACAATCTAGAAGTATTAAAGCAACCTGGTTGGTGATTTACCGCCACCTGCTGTTACTGAACGCTAAGGAATATAATTAATTGGCTGCTGTTACTGAATGCTAAGGAATATAATTAATTGGCTGCTGTTACTGAATGCTAAGGAATATAATGAATCACCTGCTGTTACTGAATGCTAAGGAATATAATTAATTGGCTGCTGTTACTGAATGCTAAGGAATATAATGAATCACCTGCTGTTACTGAATGCTAAGGAATATAATTAATTGGCTGCTGTTACTGAATGCTAAGGAATATAATTAATCGGCTGCTGTTACTGAATGCTAAGGAATATAATGAATCACCTGCTGTTACTGAATGCTAAGGAATATAATGAATCACCTGCTGTTACTGAATGCTAAGGAATATAATGAATCACCTGCTGTTACTGAATGCTAAGGAATATAATGAATCACCTGCTGTTACTGAATGCTAAGGAATATAATGAATCACCTGCTGTTACTGAATGCTAAGGAATATAATGAATTGGCTGCTGTTACTGAATGCTAAGGAATATAATGAATTGGCTGCTGTTACTGAATGCTAAGGAATATAATTAATTGGCTGCTGTTACTGAATGCTAAGGAATATAATTAATTGGCTGCTGTTACTGAATGCTAAGGAATATAATTAATTGGCTGCTGTTACTGAATGCTAAGGAATATAATGAATCACCTGCTGTTACTGAATGCTAAGGAATATAATTCATTGGCTGCTGTTACTGAATGCTAAGGAATATAATTCATTGGCTGCTGTTACTGAATGCCAAGGAATATCATTAATTGGCTGCTGTTACTGAATGCTAAGGAATATAATGAATCACCTGCTGTTACTGAATGCTAAGGAATATAATTCATTGGCTGCTGTTACTGAATGCTAAGGAATATAATTCATTGGCTGCTGTTACTGAATGCCAAGGAATATAATTAATTGGCTGCTGTTACTGAATGCTAAGGAATATAATTAATTGGCTGCTGTTACTGAATGCTAAGGAATATAATGAATTGGCTGCTGTTACTGAACGCTAAGGAATATAATTAATTGGCTGACCCCTCCTGCTGATCTGAATGGAATTCTGTGATCTGTAAAATCATTGATGTGTACTGCATATATACACACCTTTATCTCTCTCTCTCTATCTCTTTATTAGGTGTTCTTCAAGGCTGGTCTCCTGGGCACCCTTGAGGAGATGAGAGATGACCGTCTCGCTCTCATCATCACCGGCATGCAGGCCCGATCACGTGGTCTACTTGCCAGGATTGAGTTCCAGAAAATTGTTGACCGCAGGTTGGAAAAAACAATGGATAGAACTTCTGCAGACAATATGGTGGAGGTGGAAAAAGTAGTATAACAAGCTAATTTTATAACAATTTCCCAGGGACGCCTTGCTTGTGATCCAATGGAACATTCGTGCCTTCATGGGCGTCAAGAATTGGCCCTGGATGAAGATGTTCTTCAAGATCAAACCTCTGCTGGTTTCAGCAGAGACTGAGAAAGAGATGGCCAACATGAAGGAAGAATTCCTGAAGCTTAAAGAGCTTTTTGCTAAAACGGACGCCCGTAGAAAGGAGCTGGAAGAGAAGATGGTCTCCCTTCTCCAAGAGAAGAATGACCTGCAAATGGCAGTCCTGTCTGTGAGTAAAAGACACATTGCTAAACTACTTTGGTTTAACTTTAACGGCACTAGTCCCTTTTGTTGCATTCGCATCCTTTGTAAAAAAAAAAAAAAAAGGCCTTTCGAGTTCTTAGCGTGACTGAGGCACAATCCCAAAGCAGCCTTAACTCCTTCGAAGGTTCATCTGTTGCCACACTTGCTGGAAAAACTCAAAGGGTGGCTTCCAGAACGGAGTAGGATATCAATAATAATAATCAATAAACCCGATCAACTACAGGACACGTTCATGACTTCCAGAACGGAGTAGGATATCAATAATAATAATAATAATCAATAAACCCGATCAACTACAGGACACATTCGTGACTTCCAGAGCAGAGTAGGATATCAATAATAATAATCAATAAACCCGATCAACTACAGGACACGTTCGTGACTTCAATGATGCAATTTAAGGAAAAAAGTACAATAATGAAAATGTATTTTATAAATTCATTCAAGATATAACAAGATACAAGATTAACAAAATCTAAACCTCAATAACAGTTAAACATTTCATTTTGTTACGTGTTTCACACTTTGAAATATAAGACACAAACAAATGCAAGTGTCATATCATTAGGCGAGACTTTGCATTATTTCATATGAAGTCCAAACATATTCCGATGCATGTTGGGATAGCGCTTTGCCCCGGAGGGGCTGGTCAAAGTGGCTATCGGAGGGCCCCCTTGATCATTTTCACTCCCTCAGCTTTGTGAATATGGAGGAGACACTTGTGAACGTGCAAATCGAGGGCTTACTACGGGGAAGGGACTGGTTTGGGATTCAGAAAGAGAAAAAAACAAAAAACAAATGTCATACAATTAATTAATACAGAATATTTTACAAACCAACCAAATTTCTGAAATTGGACAGGATTTGATATATACTTACAATATATTGACACGTTGACAGTCAGAAGACACTCTAGGTGACGCTGAGGAGAGATGTGAGGGGCTGATCAAGAATAAGATCCAGCTCGAGGCCAAAGCCAAAGAGCTTACCGAGAGACTGGAGGATGAGGAGGAGATGAATTCAGAGCTGACTGCTAAGAAGAGGAAGCTGGAGGATGAGTGCTCAGAACTCAAGAAGGACATTGATGATCTGGAGCTCACCCTGGCTAAAGTGGAGAAGGAGAAGCACGCCACAGAGAACAAGGTCAAAGTTTCTCTTCATTCTTGGGTTGTTAAAACTCCAAAATAATTTGGTCTGGATGATGATAAAGTGTAATGACACAAAGTGTTTCTTTAGGTTAAAAACCTGACTGAGGAGATGGCAGCTCTGGATGAAATCATTGCCAAGCTGACCAAGGAGAAGAAGGCTCTGCAGGAGGCTCATCAGCAAACGTTGGATGACCTGCAGAGTGAGGAGGACAAAGTCAACACGCTGACCAAGGCCAAAGCCAAACTGGAACAGCAAGTTGATGACGTGAGAATCTAATTAGTATTGATAAAAATGACAACATATTTAGTCATATCCTAACAAAATAGGCTACAGTAAATGGTTTCCTCCTAATATTGTTTAATATATCCTTTAATCAGCTTGAAGGCTCTCTGGAGCAAGAGAAGAAGGTGAGGATGGACCTTGAGAGAGCCAAGAGAAAGCTGGAGGGAGATTTGAAGTTGACCCAGGAGAGCCTAATGGACCTGGAGAACGACAAGCAGCAGATGGAGGAGAAGATGAAGAAGTAAGATCACAAATCAATGCAACTGTTTACATACTCATTTTATTTTATAGCAGAAAAGACCACAGCTCCCCCCCAAAAAAAACGATTTACAAATATTTTCAAATAAAAAACTTTTTTTTTTCACTCATCAGGAAGGACTTTGAGATGAGCCAACTCAGCAGCAAGATTGAGGATGAGCAGGCAATGAGTGCTCAGCTTCAGAAGAAACTGAAGGAGTTGCAGGTAATTCCAATATTATTGTTGAAAATATACTCTTTCTGTTACACTTGATTATGTTCTGCTTTTACCAGAAAAGTTTAATTCCGACCATTTCAGGCCCGCATTGAGGAGCTGGAGGAAGAGCTGGAGGCCGAGAGAGCTGCCCGTGCCAAGGTGGAGAAACAGAGGGCAGACTTGGCCAGAGAGCTGGAAGAGATCAGCGAGAGGCTGGAGGAGGCTGGAGGAGCCACTGCTTCCCAGATTGAGATGAACAAGAAGAGGGAGGCTGAGTTCCAGAAGGTGCGTAGAGACCTTGAAGAGGCTACCCTGCAGCACGAGGCTACAGCTGCCACTCTGAGGAAGAAAAATGCTGACAGTGTAGCTGACCTGGGAGAGCAGATTGACAACCTTCAGAGAGTGAAGCAGAAGCTGGAGAAGGAGAAGAGTGAGCTCAGGCTGGAGCTGGATGATGTGGTCTCCAACATGGAGCAGATTGTCAAGACTAAGGTCAGTGGATTAATCATTATGAAATACAAGCATTTTGTGAGATCAGATAGATATGGCAAATGGACATGTCCTTAGTTTCAGAGATATGATCTATGAAGGTTTTGCTGCATTATATATATATATATTTTAACCAATTTTCAGACAAACTTGGAGAAAATGTGCCGCACTCTCGAGGACCAGATGAGTGAATACAGGACAAAAGCTGAGGAAGGACAGCGATCCATCAATGATTTCACCATGCAGAAAGCAAAGCTTCAAACTGAGAACGGTACAACAACTTAACATGAACATTCACACAAACCGCTACAATGAATAGCCACATCCACAATAAGAGACTAGTTGAAATCATTTTTAAAAAATCGATGAAAACAGGTGAACTTGCCAGACAACTGGAGGAGAAGGACTCTCTGGTCTCCCAACTGACCAGGGGTAAGCAGTCCAATGTTCAGCAGATTGAAGACCTCAAGAGACAACTGGAGGAGGAAGTCAAGGTATTTATACAATAAATGTAGAATCTGCAACTACTTTCATCCTGCGCCATTACTACATGTTCTTTCTTTTAACATTTATTTTCCAAGGCAAAGAACGCACTCGCCCATGCAGTGCAGTCTGCTCGCCATGACTCGGACCTGCTGAGGGAGCAGTATGAGGAGGAGCAGGAGGCCAAGGCTGAGCTGCAGCGCGGCATGTCCAAGGCCAACGCTGAGGTGGCTCAGTGGAGAACCAAGTATGAAACTGATGCCATCCAGAAGACCGAGGAGCTTGAAGAGGCAAAGTAAGGATGTTTTCTTACTTTCAAGGCTATTCAACCTTGGCTGAATGAGCGATGCACAACAGTATATGATAAAAGATACATGAATTACCTGATAAACAACCATTATATATATATATATATATATATATATAGAGAGAGAGAGAGAGAGAAATAAAGTCAGATGTTCTGAAATGAGCTTCCCATTCATGTCAATCTAGGAAAAAGCTGGCTCAGCGTCTGCAGGATGCAGAGGAAGCTGTGGAAGCTGTTAACGCTAAATGCTCCTCCCTGGAGAAGACTAAACACAGACTCCAGAATGAGATTGAAGATCTCATGGTGGATGTGGAGAGATCCAATGCGGCTGCTGCCGCTCTGGACAAGAAGCAGAGGAACTTCGACAAGGTATTATTATGGGACACTTTTATTACAATACATGAGCTTTTTTTCTTTTTTTTCCACCTTTATTTAACCAGGTAGGCTAGTTGAGAACACCTTTATTTAACCAGGTAGGCTAGTTGAGAACACCTTTATTTAACCAGGTAGGCTAGTTGAGAACACCTTTATTTAACCTGGTAGGCTAGTTGAGAACAAGTTCTCATTTGCAACTGCGACCTGGCCAAGATAAAGCGTAGCAATTCGACACATACAACAACACAGAGTTACACATGGAATAAACAAAACATACAGTCAATAATATGTTAGAAAAAAAGAAAACAAAAAAGGTCTATATACAGTGAGTGCAAATGAGGTAAGTTTAGGAAATAAATAGGCCATGGTGGCGAAGTAATTACAATATAGCAATTAAACACTGGAATGGTAGATCGGCAGAAGATGAATGTGCAGGTAGAGATACTGGGGTGCAAAGGAGCAAAATAAATAAATAGATACCAGTATGGGGATGAGGTAGGTAGATGGGCTGTTTACAGATGGGCTATGTACAGGTGCAGTGATCTGTAAGCTCCTCTGACAGCTGGTGCTTAAAGCCAGTGAGGGAGGTAAATAAATACCAGTATGGGGATGAGGTAGGTAGATGAGCTGTTTACAGATGGGCTATGTACAGGTGCAGTGATCTGTAAGCTCCTCTGACAGCTGGTGCTTAAAGCCAGTGAGGGAGGTAAATAAATACCAGTATGGGGATGAGGTAGGTAGATGGGCTGTTTACAGATGGGCTATGTACAGGTGCAGTGATCTGTAAGCTCCTCTGACAGCTGGTGCTTAAAGCCAGTGAGGGAGGTAAATAAATACCAGTATGGGGGTGAGGTAGTTGGATCGGCTGTTTACAGATGGGCTATGTACAGGTGCAGTGATCTGTAAGCTCCTCTGACAGCTGGTGCTTAAAGCCAGTGAGGGAGGTAAATAAATACCAGTATGGGGATGAGGTAGGTAGATGGGCTGTTTACAGATGGGCTATGTACAGGTGCAGTGATCTGTAAGCTCCTCTGACAGCTGGTGCTTAAAGCCAGTGAGGGAGGTAAATAAATACCAGAATGGGGATGATGTAGGTAGATGGGCTGTTTACAGATGGGCTATGTACAGGTGCAAATAATCATATGCTGTTTATTCAAACCATTTACAATACCTGTGTGATTCTACTAGGTCCTGGCCGAATGGAAGCAGAAGTTTGAGGAGTCTCAGACTGAGCTGGAGAGCTCCCAGAAAGAGGCCAGATCTCTCAGCACTGAGCTCTTCAAACTCAAGAACTCTTACGAGGAGTCTCTGGATCATCTGGAGACCATGAAGAGAGAGAACAAGAACCTACAAGGTTCAGAGCATCAGTATTATTTGGCATTTCAGCACAATCATTTCAATATTATTACAGAGATTTGTTATCACAAGATACTGATGTACATTTTGTTCTTTTTTTTCTCCCCCACACAGAGGAGATTTCTGATCTGACTGAGCAACTTGGTGAGGGAGGAAAGAGCATCCATGAGCTGGAGAAGATCCGTAAACAGCTGGAGCAGGAGAAGGCTGAGATACAGACTGCACTAGAGGAAGCTGAGGTGAGACTGGAAGATATTTACTGGTAGGGATAGACACCATTTACTGAGGCTAAAATACTAGAATATTTGACATACAATGTGTGTTGTTGTTCCCATAGGGCTCCCTCGAGCACGAGGAGGGCAAGATCCTGAGAGCACAGCTGGAGTACAACCAGGTCAAAGCTGACATTGAGCGCAAACTGGTGGAGAAGGATGAGGAGATGGAGATGAATAAGAGGAACCAGCAGAGAGTGGTGGACACCCTGCAGAGCTCCCTGGAGTCAGAGACTCGCAGCAGGAATGAAGCTCTCAGGCTGAAGAAGAAGATGGAGGGAGATCTCAATGAGATGGAGATCCAGCTCAGCCAGGCCAACCGGCAGGCATCAGAGGCCCAGAAGCAACTTAAGGGTCTTCATGCCCACCTGAAGGTAACACTTCCACAGCATTTCATCCAGAGTTGGGGTCAATTCCAATTTAATTAGAAATTACAATTCAAGAATTGAATTTAGGTTTAATTCAATCCGAATTTCACGACCAAGTTATGGAATAATAGTTTGAATTGGAATTGAATTGAAAATCAATTTAATATTTGTGTAAGAGGGCGGCAGGTAGCCTAGTGGTCAGAGTGTTGGTCTAGTAACCAGCAGGTAGCCTAGTGGTTATAGCGTTGGACTAGTAACCAGCAGGTAGCCTAGTGGTTAGAGCGTTGGTCTAGTAACCAGCAGGTAGCCTAGTGGTCAGAGCGTTGGACTAGTAACCGAAAGTTTGCTAAATCAAATCCCCGAGCTGACAAGATAAAAATCTGTCGTTCTGCTCCTGAACAAGGCAGTTAACCCACTGTTCCTAAACAATGATTGAAAATAAGAATTTGTTCTTAAAACTGACTTGCCTAGTTAAATAAAGGTAAAACATATATAATTGTTTGGAAATAATTGGGAATTACATTCTTGGAATTGAATTATCTCTGATTTTAAAGACTAACCTTGAATTTTAATTGAATTAAATTTACAGATAATTGAATTAGAATTGAATTAGTTGAATTGACCGCAATCCTGATTTAATCTTAAACACAATACCTACTACATTTTTATTATAAAGATGAAGCCAAAAAAAACAGATGTGGGGTCATTTGGAGGACCTCTTTCTAACAAAACCAAAATTCTCTCCACAGGATTCTCAACTGCAGCTGGATGATGCTCTACGTGGTGGTGATGACCTGAAGGAGAACATTGCCATTGTGGAGAGACGCAACAACCTGATGCAGGCTGAACTGGATGAGCTGAGAGCCATGGTTGAGCAGACTGAGAGAGGCCGCAAACTGGCCGAGCAGGAACTGCTGGATGTTAGTGAGAGAGTTCAGCTCCTGCACTCTCAGGTAAGGCATTGATAGACAACAATAGATTGCCTTATTAAATATACACAACTTGAAAATGTTGAAGATAATATTAAAGTAATTCCTTAAAACTTATCTGTAGAACACCAGTCTGCTGAGCCAGAAGAAGAAGCTAGAGGGCGACACATCCCAGCTTTCGACTGAAGTGGAAGAGGCTGTGCAAGAGTGCAGAAACGCTGAGGAAAAGGCCAAGAAGGCCATTACTGATGCTGCCATGATGGCAGAGGAGCTGAAGAAGGAGCAGGACACCAGTTCTCACCTGGAGCGCATGAAGAAGAACATGGAGCAGACCATCAAGGACCTGCAGCACCGCCTGGATGAAGCTGAACAAATCGCCATGAAGGGAGGCAAGAAGCAGATCCAGAAGCTGGAGGCCAGAGTAAGTGTTTGAGACCAACCTACCTTGTATTCTATAAATAAATAAATATTCATTCATATTTCTAGCTTCAATGTTGAATGTCGTTGTTAATGACATGATTGGAAATAAAGTTAACATCCGTTATATTTTACTAGGTGAGGGAGCTAGAGACTGAAGTGGAAAGTGAACAAAGGAGAAGTGGCGATTCTGTGAAAGGAGTCCGTAAATATGAGAGACGCATCAAGGAACTCACCTACCAGGTACATCACAGTTGAACTATGAACTATGAACTCAGAATAAAAATGAAGCTTAATATATGACCCTTGTTTTCTCCCTTGTTTACTTGGTGCAGACTGAGGAAGACCGTAAGAATTTGAGCCGTCTGCAGGACCTGGTGGACAAACTGCAGCTGAAGGTCAAATCGTTCAAGAGAACAGCAGAGGAGGCTGTAAGTACAAAACCTTCCAATGTCCAACCGATGCATCTGTCATTTATGAATTGTTGCGTTTGACTAAATCATCCATATTTTTTTTCACAGGAGGAACAAGCCAATTCCAATTTGGGCAAATTCCGCAAGATTCAGCATGAACTGGATGAGGCAGAGGAGAGGGCTGATATCGCTGAGTCTCAGGTCAATAAGATGAGAGCCAAGAGTCGGGATGTCGGCTCCAAGGTCAGTAGTTGCTGTTTCAATCTTCAATGAATTATCATTTCAAATCAAATCAAATCAAATGTATTTATAAAGCCCTTCGTACATCAGCTGATATCTCAAAGTGCTGTACAGAAACCCAGCCTAAAACCCCAAACAGCAAGCAATGCAGGTGTAGAAGCACAGATTTAATGACTCTCCCCCCCATGTAATGTATGACTGAAGCCTTAAAGATGAATAGTTTTAAGGCATATGATATCCAATAGCCATAATATCATTTAACATCTGAATAGCTACGTTTATATTGAATTTGCGGGCATCCATTGTGTTCTAAAACTATACAAGACAGGATCAACTCTAAACGTAATAGCTGCTAATGGTCCCGATGGTTTCATAGATACATTTCCCGAAGAAGAAAAAAAAGGCCCCCACTTAACATGAAATATATATATATATTCGTACAGTGTAATGACAGTCAAAGATGTACACTTTATACCTGTTTGCAGTGTCAGACGTTCATTCATTTGATAAAAAACTCATTCAAATGAAAGGACACCTTCAATATCAACGTTGATATGTCAACCTTGTACCTACCATAGCTTCAAGTCATTCCCTCGGTAGAAAATCACTAAAGATCATTATGTTATAGGGTCATTTCCCATAGCATTATAATGACTAACAACTATACTGTATGTAATAACCACTACCCAACATTGATATTCATTACATGCTTTGACTTACAGAATTTTGTCTTTGGAAAGAATATGTACCTACACTGCAAATTATGGTAATACCACTGTACCTACCTATGTAGGAATGGTAATACCACTGTACCTACCTATGTAGCTACTACCATGGTAATACCACTGTACCTACCTATGTAGCTACTACCATGGTAATACCACTGTACCTACACTGCAAATTATGGTAATACCACTGTACCTACCTATGTAGCTACTACCATGGTAATACCACTGTACCTACCTATGTAGGAATGGTAATAGCACTGTACCTACCTATGTAGGAATGGTAATAGCACTGTACCTACCTATGTAGGAATGGTAATAGCACTGTACCTACCTATGTAGGAATGGTAATAGCACTGTACCTACCTATGTAGCTACTACCATGGTAATACCACTGTACCTACCTATGTAGGAATGGTAATACCACTGTACCTACCTATGTAGGAATGGTAATACCACTGTACCTACCTATGTAGGAATGGTAATAGCACTGTACCTACCTATGTAGCTACTACCATGGTAATACCACTGTACCTACACTGCAAATTCCACTGAAACAATGTACCTACCTATGTAGGAATGGTAATACCACTGTACCTACCTATGTAGGAATGGTAATAGCACTGTACCTACCTATGTAGCTACTACCATGGTAATACCACTGTACCTACCTATGTAGGAATGGTAATACCACTGTACCTACCTATGTAGGAATGGTAATACCACTGTACCTACCTATGTAGGAATGGTAATACCACTGTACCTACCTATGTAGGAATGGTAATACCACTGTACCTACCTATGTATGAATGGTAATACCACTGTACCTACCTATGTAGGAATGGTAATACCACTGTACCTACCTATGTAGCTACTACCATGGTAATACCACTGTACCTACCTATGTAGCTACTACCATGGTAATACCACTGTACCTACCTATGTAGCTACTACCATGGTATTACCACTGTACCTACCTATGTAGCTACTACCATGGTAATAGCACTGTACCTACCTATGTAGCTACTACCATGGTAATAGCACTGTACCTACCTATGTAGCTACTACCATGGTAATACCACTGTACCGACCTATGTAGCTACTACCATGGTAATACCACTGTACCTACCTATGTAGGAATGGTAATACCACTGTACCTACCTATGTAGCTACTACCATGGTAATACCACTGTACCTACCTATGTAGCTACTACCATGGTAATACCACTGTACCTACCTATGTAGCTACTACCATGGTAATACCACTGTACCTACCTATGTAGGAATGGTAATACCACTGTACCTACCTATGTAGCTACTACCATGGTAATACCACTGTACCTACCTATGTAGCTACTACCATGGTAATACCACTGTACCTACCTATGTAGGAATGGTAATAGCACTGTACCTACCTATGTAGCTACTACCATGGTAATACCACTGTACCTACCTATGTAGGAATGGTAATACCACTGTACCTACCTATGTAGGAATGGTAATACCACTGTACCTACCTATGTAGGAATGGTAATAGCACTGTACCTACCTATGTAGCTACTACCATGGTAATACCACTGTACCTACACTGCAAATTCCACTGAAACAATGTACCTACCTATGTAGGAATGGTAATACCACTGTACCTACCTATGTAGCTACTACCATGGTAATAGCACTGTACCTACCTATGTAGCTACTACCATGGTAATACCACTGTACCTACCTATGTAGGAATGGTAATACCACTGTACCTACCTATGTAGGAATGGTAATACCACTGTACCTACCTATGTAGGAATGGTAATACCACTGTACCTACCTATGTAGGAATGGTAATACCACTGTACCTACCTATGTATGAATGGTAATACCACTGTACCTACCTATGTAGGAATGGTAATACCACTGTACCTACCTATGTAGCTACTACCATGGTAATACCACTGTACCTACCTATGTAGCTACTACCATGGTAATACCACTGTACCTACCTATGTAGCTACTACCATGGTATTACCACTGTACCTACCTATGTAGCTACTACCATGGTAATAGCACTGTACCTACCTATGTAGCTACTACCATGGTAATAGCACTGTACCTACCTATGTAGCTACTACCATGGTAATACCACTGTACCGACCTATGTAGCTACTACCATGGTAATACCACTGTACCTACCTATGTAGGAATGGTAATACCACTGTACCTACCTATGTAGCTACTACCATGGTAATACCACTGTACCTACCTATGTAGCTACTACCATGGTAATACCACTGTACCTACCTATGTAGCTACTACCATGGTAATACCACTGTACCTACCTATGTAGGAATGGTAATACCACTGTACCTACCTATGTAGCTACTACCATGGTAATACCACTGTACCTACCTATGTAGCTACTACCATGGTATTACCACTGTACCTACCTATGTAGCTACTACCATGGTAATAGCACTGTACCTACCTATGTAGCTACTACCATGGTAATACCACTGTACCTACCTATGTAGCTACTACCATGGTAATACCACTGTACCGACCTATGTAGCTACTACCATGGTAATACCACTGTACCTACCTATGTAGGAATGGTAATACCACTGTACCTATGTAGGAATGGTAATACCACTGTACCTACCTATGTAGGAATGGTAATACCACTGTACCTACCTATGTAGGAATGGTAATACCACTGTACCTACCTATGTAGGAATGGTAATACCACTGTACCTACCTATGTAGCTACTACCATGGTAATAGCACTGTACCTACCTATGTAGCTACTACCATGGTAATACCACTGTACCTACCTATGTAGCTACTACCATGGTAATACCACTGTACCTACCTATGTAGGAATGGTAATACCACTGTACCTACCTATGTAGCTACTACCATGGTAATAGCACTGTACCTACCTATGTAGCTACTACCATGGTATTACCACTGTACCTACCTATGTAGCTACTACCATGGTAATACCACTGTACCAACCTATGTAGGAATGGTAATACCACTGTACCTACCTATGTAGGAATGGTAATACCACTGTACCTACCTATGTAGGAATGGTAATACCACTGTACCTACCTATGTAGGAATGGTAATACCACTGTACCTACCTATGTAGGAATGGTAATACCACTGTACCTACCTATGTAGCTACTACCATGGTAATACCACTGTACCTACCTATGTAGCTACTACCATGGTAATACCACTGTACCTACCTATGTAGCTACTACCATGGTAATACCACTGTACCTACCTATGTAGCTACTACCATGGTAATACCACTGTACCTACCTATGTAGGAATGGTAATACCACTGTACCTACCTATGTAGGAATGGTAATACCACTGTACCTACCTATGTAGCTACTACCATGGTAATACCACTGTACCTACCTATGTAGCTACTACCATGGTAATACCACTGTACCTACCTATGTAGCTACTACCATGGTAATACACAGGATTTAAGGAACTGGGACCATTTTTAAAAAACATATTTTATGTAATATCTACAGTTTAAGAATCAAATTAATCTACTGTTAATTTTACTTTAATTGTTCATTGGACAATATTGCAACTATAAAATGTATTGCAAACTTTTAATTGATTACATAGCAGATCTAAGGAGAATCAGGACCATTACAGGGGTTGGTATCTGTATGGGGACAACATGATGTTCATAGTTTATTCCAAGTGTATGCTACTTACCTGTTGAAGCTTATTGTAATTTTAACGTATATATGGCAAAATAAAGGTTTTCCAGTAGGATTACAACGTTCTCATAGACAATCTATCTTCTCTGTCACAGAAAGGAAAGGATGAGGAGTGAGACCTAGAGTTGTGACCCTGCTCCCAGGTCAGTTGCTTTGGTTATAATTTGCACACTTCCTGGTTTCAGTGGTCACTTACAATTACAATTACATCGTTTTTGGAGATGTTTATTGTAATAAGGACACTAGTTGAAATTAAAGCAATAGCCAAATTAATTGAATGTTAATTTAATTATTATGATTTGACATCATTGCACCTTCAAATGTTGATACTAATAATAAAGTTAATTTGTTAGAAAACATTTACATTTAAGTCATTTAGCAGACGCTCTTATCCAGAGCGACTTACAAATTGGTGCGTTCACCTTAAGACATCCAGTGGAACAGCCACTTTACAATAGTGCATCTAAATCTTTTAAGGGGGGGTGAGAAGGATTACTTTATCCTATTCCTAGGTATTCCTTAAAGAGGTGGGGTTTCAGGGTAATATAATGACAGGAGAGGGTAGACCAGGGTAATATAATTACATTTACATTTACATTTAAGTCATTTAGCAGACGCTCTTATCCAGAGCGACTTACAAATTGGGTAATACCACTGTACCAGTTGGTGTAATGTTAGGACCATTTTATGAACAGTGTTTTAGTGCAGCACTAACACTCATTGGAGTTGCCTCATTGTGGAATTTACATTTCAAGACCCAAAGTATAAAATTACAAAATGTTTCCAGAATATAGAGCTCATTTTCACAACCTTTATCTACCTTCTGCCACAGAAAGGACACGATGAAGAGTGAAGCTCTCAGACGGACCGTTCTGAAAATCTCCTGACTTCAGTTTCTCTCTATTCTCCATGTAACATGAAGCGGAATAAAGACAATTGAAATTGCATCTCTGTGTGTTGCTTGTAATATGTTACGCTGTGCGCCAAAAGGTTTTTTCATGTCTGGTATAGACGTAAAGATTTTGTGTTGATGCTACTAAGAATAGGAATTATGTAAACACTGATTTTAATAGAATATATTGATAACTTACCTCAAATGGTACCAGAGAAAAAGACAAACGTTTAACATATACATGTATCGCCTACATTATTGTAGTAATACAGTGAGCTCCAAAAGTATTGGGACAGTGCATGTTTTATTTGATTGTTTTGGTTCTGTACTCCAGCACTTTGGATATGAAATGGTACAACGACTATGGGGTTAAAGTGGATATGAAATGGTACAACGACTATGGGGTCAAAGTGGATATGAAATGGTACAACGACTATGGGGTCAAAGTGGATATGAAATGGTACAACGACTATGGGGTTAAAGTGGATATGAAATGGTACAACGACTATGGGGTCAAAGTGGATATGAAATGGTACAACGACTATGGGGTCAAAGTGGATATGAAATGGTACAACGACTATGGGGTCAAAGTGGATATGAAATGGTACAACGACTATGGGGTTAAAGTGGATATGAAATGGTACAACGACTATGGGGTTAAAGTGGATATGAAATGGTACAACGACTATGGGGTCAAAGTGGATATGAAATGGTACAACGACTATGGGGTCAAAGTGGATATGAAATGGTACAACGACTATGGGGTCAAAGTGGATATGAAATGGTACAACGACTATGGGGTCAAAGTGGATATGAAATGGTACAACGACTATGGGGTTAAAGTGGATATGAAATGGTACAACGACTATGGGGTCAAAGTGGATATGAAATGGTACAACGACTATGGGGTCAAAGTGGATATGAAATGGTACAACGACTATGGGGTCAAAGTGGATATGAAATGGTACAACGACTATGGGGTCAAAGTGGATATGAAATGGTACAACGACTATGGGGTTAAAGTGGATATGAAATGGTACAACGACTATGGGGTCAAAGTGGATATGAAATGGTACAACGACTATGGGGTCAAAGTGGATATGAAATGGTACAACGACTATGGGGTTAAAGCGCAGGCCGTCAGCTTTCATTTGAGGGTATTTCTATCCATATCGGGGTTACCGTTTAGAAATTACAGCACTTTTTGGACAAAGTTCCCCCATTGTAGGGGACCAAAAGTATTGGAACAAATTCACTTCTGTGTATTAAAGTAGGAAAAAGTTAAATATTCCTAGCACACAATTACATTAATAATTTTAATATGACTCTTGAAATATCGTATTTTCACTGTGTGTTTAAAATATGTAACCCACCACCTGGATTCGGTTTTATGAAGCAACATTTGAACATTTGTTTTTTTACATTGGATAAAAGTAGAGACCCAGAGCTACAACATGGTATATAACACACTACAGTTGAGGAACTACAACATGGTAGATTATACACTACAGTTGAGGAACTACAACATGGTATATAACACACTACAGTTGAGGAACTACAACATGGTAGATTATACACTACAGTTGAGGAACTACAACATGGTAGATTATACACTACAGTTGAGGAACTACAACATGGTATATAACACACTACAGTTGAGGAACTACAACATGGTATATAACACACTACAGTTGAGGAACTACAACATGGTAGATTATACACTACAGTTGAGGAACTACAACATGGTATATAACACACTACAGTTGAGGAACTACAACATGGTATATAACACACTACAGTTGAGGAACTACAACATGGTAGATTATACACTACAGTTGAGGAACTACAACATGGTAGATTATACACTACAGTTGAGGAACTACAACATGGTATATAACACACTACAGTTGAGGAACTACAACATGGTAGATTATACACTACAGTTGAGGAACTACAACATGGTAGATTATACACTACAGTTGAGGAACTACAACATGGTATATAACACACTACAGTTGAGGAACTACAACATGGTAGATTATACACTACAGTTGAGGAACTACAACATGGTAGATTATACACTACAGTTGAGGAACTACAACATGGTATATAACACACTACAGTTGAGGAACTACAACATGGTATATAACACACTACAGTTGAGGAACTACAACATGGTATATAACACACTACAGTTGAGGAACTACAACATGGTATATAACACACTACAGTTGAGGAACTACAACATGGTATATAACACACTACAGTTGAGGAACTACAACATGGTATATAACACACTACAGTTGAGGAACTACAACATGGTATATAACACACTACAGTTGAGGAACTACAACATGGTATATAACACACTACAGTTGAGGAACAATGGGAAAGTTATTCTGCTTTGAATGTTGATAAACTTGTAACCTCACTTTTGAGAAAATTACTCTTGATTGTTTTGGTATCTAGTGAAGAGCTCTTCTTTAGCCCCACCCATTCAGCATCCTTCACACCCTCTAAAGCTTTAGCCCCACCCATTCAGCATCATTCACACCCTCTAAAGCTTTAGCCCCACCCATTCAGCATCCTTCACACCCTCTGAAGCTTTAGCCCCACCCATTCAGCATCCTTCACACCCTCTGAAGCTTTAGCGCCACCCATTCAGCATCGCTCCCACCCTCTGAAGCTTTAGCCCCACCCATTCAGCATGGTTCACACCCTCTGAAGCTTTAGCCCCACCCATTCAGCATCATTCACACCCTCTAAAGCTTTAGCCCCACCCATTCAGCATGGTTCACACCCTCTAAAGCTTTAGCCCTACCCATTCAGCATCCTTCACACCCTCTAAAGCTTTAGCCCCACCCATTCAGCATGGTTCACATCCTCTAAAGCTTTAGCCCCACCCATTCAGCATCCTTCACACCCTCTAAAGCTTTAGCCCCACCCATTCAGCATGGTTCACACCCTCTAAAGCTTTAGCCCCACCCATTCAGCATGGTTCACACCCTCTAAAGCTTTAGCCCCACCCATTCAGCATGGTTCACACCCTCTAAAGCTTTAGCCCTACCCATTCAGCATCATTCACACCCTCTAAAGCTTTAGCCCCACCCATTCAGCATGGTTCACACCCTCTAAAGCTTTAGCCCCACCCATTCAGCATCCTTCACACCCTCTAAAGCTTTAGCCCCACCCATTCAGCATGGTTCACACCCTCTAAAGCTTTAGCCCTACCCATTCAGCACCCTTCACACCCTCTAAAGCTTTAGCCCCACCCATTCAGCATGGTTCACACCAACTAAAGCTTTAGCCCCACCCATTCAGCATGGTTCACACCCTCTAAAGCTTTAGCCCCACCCATTCAGCATCCTTCACACCCTCTGAAGCTTTAGCATTTACATTTACATTTACATTTAAGTCATTTAGCAGACGCTCTTATCCAGAGCGACTTACAAATTGGTGCATTCACCTTATGACATCCAGTGGAACAGTAGTGCATCTAAATCTTTTAAGGGGGGGGGTGAGAGGGATTACTTTATCCTATCCTAGGTATTCCTTAAAGAGGTGGGGTTTCAGGTGTCTCCGGAAGGTGGTGATTGACTCCGCTGTCCTGGCGTCGTGAGGGAGTTTGATCCACCATTGGAGGGCCAGAGCAGCGAACAGTTTTGACTGGGCTGAGCGGGAACTGTACTTCCTCAGTGGTAGGGAGGCGAGCAGGCCAGAGGTGGATGAAGGCAGTGCCCTTGTTTGGGTGTAGGGCCTGATCAGAGCCTGGAGGTACTGAGGTGCCGTTCCCCTCACAGCTCCGTAGGCAAGCACCATGGTCTTGTAGCGGATGCGAGCTTCAACTGGAAGCCAGTGGAGAGAGCGGAGGAGCGGAGTGACGTGAGAGAACTTGGGAAGGTTGAACACCAGACGGGCTGCGGCGTTCTGGATGAGTTGTAGGGGTTTAATGGCACAGGCAGGGAGCCCAGCCAACAGCGAGTTGCAGTAATCCAGACTGGAGATGACAAGTGCCTGGATTAGGACCTGCGCCGCTTCCTGTGTGAGGCAGGGTCGTACTCTGCGGATGTTGTAGAGCATGAACCTACAGGAACGGGCCACCGCCTTGATGTTAGTTGAGAACGACAGGGTGTTGTCCAGGATCACGCCAAGGTTCTTAGCGCTCTGGGACGAGGACACAATGGAGTTGTCAACCGTGATGGCGAGATCATGGAACGGGCAGTCCTTCCCCGGGAGGAAGAGCAGCTCCATCTTGCCGAGGTTCAGCTTGAGGTGGTGATCAGTCATCCACACTGATATGTCTGCCAGACATGCAGAGATGCGATTCGCCACCTGGTCATCAGAAGGGGGAAAGGAGAAGATTAATTGTGTGTCATCTGCATAGCAATGATAGGAGAGACCATGTGAGGTTATGACAGAGCCAAGTGACTTGGTGTATAGCGAGAATAGGAGAGGGCCTAGAACAGAGCCCTGGGGGACACCAGTGGTGAGAGCACGTGGTGTGGAGACGGATTCTCGCCACGCCACCTGGTAGGAGCGACCTGTCAGGTAGGACGCAATCCAAGCGTGGGCCGCGCCGGAGATGCCCAACTCGGAGAGGGTGGAAAGGAGGATCTGATGGTTCACAGTATCGAAGGCAGCCGATAGGTCTAGAAGGATGAGAGCAGAGGAGAGAGAGTTAGCTTTAGCAGTGCGGAGCGCCTCCGTGATACAGAGAAGAGCAGTCTCAGTTGAATGACTAGTCTTGAAACCTGACTGATATGGATCAAGAAGGTCATTCTGAGAGAGATAGCGGGAGAGCTGGCCAAGGACGGCACGTTCAAGAGTTTTGGAGAGAAAAGAAAGAAGGGATACTGGTCTGTAGTTGTTGACATCGGAGGGATCGAGTGTAGGTTTTTTCAGAAGGGGTGCAACTCTCGCTCTCTTGAAGACGGAAGGGACGTAGCCAGCGGTCAGGGATGAGTTGATGAGCGAGGTGAGGTAAGGGAGAAGGTCTCCGGAAATGGTCTGGAGAAGAGAGGAGGGGATAGGGTCAAGCGGGCAGGTTGTTGGGCGGCCGGCCGTCACAAGACGCGAGATTTCATCTGGAGAGAGAGGGAGAAAGAGGTCAGAGCACAGGGTAGGGCAGTGTGAGCAGAACCAGCGGTGTCGTTTGACTTAGCAAACGAGGATCGGATGTCGTCGACCTTCTTTTCAAAATGGTTGACGAAGTCATCTGCAGAGAGGGAGGAGGGGGGAGGGGAGGAGGATTCAGGAGGGAGGAGAAGGTGGCAAAGAGCTTCCTAGGGTTAGAGGCAGATGCTTGGAATTTAGAGTGGTAGAAAGTGGCTTTAGCAGCAGAGAGAGAAGAGGAAAATGTAGAGAGGAGGGAGTGAAAGGATGCCAGGTCCGCAGGGAGGCGAGTTTTCCTCCATTTCCGCTCGGCTGCCCGAGCCCTGTTCTGTGAGCTCGCAATGAGTCGTCGAGCCACGGAGCGGGAGGGGAGGACCGAGCCGGCCTGGAGGATAGGGGACATAGAGAGTCAAAGGATGCAGAAAGGGAGGAGAGGAGGGTTGAGGAGGCAGAATCAGGAGATAGGTTGGAGAAGGTTTGAGCAGAGGGAAGAGATGATAGGATGGAAGAGGAGAGAGTAGCGGGGAGAGAGAGCGAAGGTTGGGACGGCGCGATACCATCCGAGTAGGGGCAGTGTGGAAGTGTTGGATGAGAGCGAGAGGGAAAAGGATACAAGGTAGTGGTCGGAGACTTGGAGGGGAGTTGCAATGAGGTTAGTGGAAGAACAGCATCTAGTAAAGATGAGGTCGAGCGTATTTCCTGCCTTGTGAGTAGGGGGGGGAAGGTGAGAGGGTGAGGTCAAAAGAGGAGAGGAGTGGAAAGAAGGAGGCAGAGAGGAATGAGTCAAAGGTAGACGTGGGGAGGTTAAAGTCGCCCAGAACTGTGAGAGGTGAGCCGTCCTCAGGAAAGGAGCTTATCAAGGCATCAAGCTCATTGATGAACTCTCCGAGGGAACCTGGAGGGCGATAAATGATAAGGATGTTAAGCTTGAAAGGGCTGGTAACTGTGACAGCATGGAATTCAATTCCCGACCCATCTCGTTTCGCTCTCGGAGGGCACACTTGACACTCTGGCCGATTATTTGATTACCTCTGGATAACAGTAACATAACATGAAAACAGACTAACCAGCTCTGCTGGCAACAATTTCATTATGCTTTTTTTTCCAGATGTTTACTGACATAGGCCATATTCAACGGGTGTTGTACACACGTCACGTAATGGTAGCTAACAAAGCCAGGTATTATGGCTGATTTAAGATGAAATCGTAAACCCTATTACGGTCAACTCTGTTACTTTATATGGCACTTAAAATAGTCCATTATTTATTTATTTTAAATGTAAACGTGTTTTTGATTAAGTTCAACATGAGCTCGTTATGACAGAATGATCAAATGAGGTGAAATCAAAAGATTTTCTACACACATCTTAAAAGGCACTGAATTGGTGCCACGGCAATAACATGAGTTCCGGTGTCACACTTACAAATATCTTGATGAGTAGTTATTATTTACTTGTTTATATTAGTTGTTTACACACAGAAATACCACACGTTGTTAATCTTTCACTTAAACGTAGGGGGAGATAATTGTTTGTTTTTGTTTTCAGTTAAAAATACAAATAAATCAGCTAACCAATAGGACGACGACAGACCAGACTCAACTTGCCCAACTGTTCTGTTGACACTTAATGTCAATCTCCGTGGTAACAAATGGAATACTGATCAGACAGACAGACAGACAGACAGACAGACAATCCAGAGCAGTATACTGGAAATCCAGTTCCTCTTTATTATAAAGTGGTGGCCATCGACATTCTGTGGAGGTATCTTCCTTTTTTTAACAATATTATTGTGACATTTTCCAATTCAAACAAAACATCAGCAAACATGGAAGGTGTGGTATCAACGGTATGCTTAAAATCACATGATTGTTCTGGAACAGAGTCAATAGACACAAGATATCACAAATAAAAGCACATTGAAAGATGATACCAGGATCCCAAGTTACAGGAAATGCATGTGAATTTGTATAAATCGTCTGGAAAAATGTCAAATGTATCAACTACATGAGTAAAACTATTTCATTGACCAAGGCATGTTTCTACAAAGACCAAATCAACTACCACACTCTGTCGTTGGACAGTTCCGTTGGAGACGTCGGCAGTGGGCTGCTTCTGTGTTTTGAACAGACCTGGGTTCAACAACTATTCAAAATATTTCTAAATACTTTTGCTGTGCTTGATTGAGCTTGCCTGTTACAAATCAGTAAAAAAAATCCAAAAAAACTGCCCACCTGGCACTCTTAAAGCAGCCTTAAAGCAAACGCTGAAACTATCTGAAGGATTTGCGAATAGTATTTGAACCCAGGTCTGGTTTTGATTCCGTGTTGTAAGGCGGAGTCAGGAGGCGGGACCTCAGACCTCTCTCCCCTCCAGTCTTTTAACGACTCCTCTCCCTCCCAGTTTATCGATGAAGACGGAGCTGTCTTTGGCGTCTGACATGTCGTTCACCTGCCACTCAAACTTCAGACCTGTGAAACACAGGAGAACACAGCCAAGTCAGTCATTTTTTTTTTAAAGGAATGGGGCAGTCCCAATCCTAAACATATTTTAGTTCGTTTATTGGAGCTGGGGGGGGAGAGGAGAGTGTGGTGAAATAGGCAGGTTTCTACCCCATGCTGCGGTTCTGGAGGACCTTATAGCATGCTAGACCACCCAAGGTCACTCGTCTACCATTTCTGTCAGTCATCAGGCTCATGAGCGCTAGAATCCGCTGTTGAAACAGTGGACACCCCGTCTCTGTCTTGGTAAAAAGCTGATGGACGGGCCTGGAGAAATGTAACCACTCTAATTCATAGACAGCGCTATGTATGCAAGGACTGACTATCCATGATATAAAAATTATAGTTTTATCCATGATATATAAATTATAGTTTTATCCATGATATGAGTCTAAACAGTATTTGTTTACATTTATGTTGTCTACAAACATTGGAGTAAAACAATCTTATATTTTGGGTTCTGATGAGGTAAGATCAGGGGCGTGTCCAGGGTGTGGTCCAGGGTGGCCAGTGTCCCCCTGAAATCTGATTGGCCACCCCAGTGCCGCCCCCCTAGAAATTCAGAGATCTGATAGGTAGTCTCTGAATATATTGATAATTTTGACACAAGACACATATCGACAGCAAGACGCAATCTCACCGGAGAAAGCACCCAAGCTAGCGCAACAGCGCCCCTGTGTCTTAGTATGTGTTGACCTTGTATCTGATGCTGTCCAGACAGGAAGACTAGGGCATGTCCAGACAGGAAGAGTAGGCATGTCCAGACAGGAAGAGTAGGGCATGTCCAGACAGGAAGAGTAGGGCATTTTTTTTAGAGAGGTGCTGTTTCACTGTCCAGACAGCATCAGATACATGGTCTACACATACTGAGACAGAGAGGTGCTGTTTCACTGTCCAGACAGCATCAGATACATGGTCTACACATACTGAGACAGGGAGGTGCTGATTCACGGTCCAGACAGCATCAGATACATGGTCTAAACACACTGAGACAGAGAGGTGCTGATTCACTGTCCAGACAGATACATGGTCTACACATACTGAGACAGAGAGGTGCTGTTTCACGGTCCAGACAGCATCAGATACATGGTCTACACATACTGAGACAGAGAGGTGCTGTTTCACTGTCCAGACAGCATCAGATACATGGTCTATACATACTGAGACAGAGAGGTGCTGTTTGCCACGCTCGGATGCTTTCTCTGGTGAAATGGATTCAGCCTCTAGTGAATTGAATGAAAATGATGAAATACGGATTTAAGTTAGTTCCTTTTTTTAAATTGTCAAATATTTTGGGGAAGCCTGGTTTCCCTTGGCATCTATGAATACACGCTACTTTGTAGACTGAATATGATTCCACGGATGGTGTTTTACTCATCCCCACAGTTTTTATTTATTTATTTACTTTTCTGCTCTTTTGCACACCAATATCTCTACCTGTACATGACCATCTGATCATTTATCACCCCAGTGTTAATCTGCAAAATTGTATTATTCACCTACCTCCTCATGCCTTTTGCACACATTGTATATAGACTGCCCATTTTTTTCTACTGTGTTATTGACTTGTTAATTGTTTTACTCCATGTGTAACTCTGTGTTGTCTGTTCACACTGCTATGCTTTATCTTGGCCAGGTCGCAGTTGCAAATGAGAACTTGTTCTCAACTAGCCTACCTGGTTAAATAAAGGTGAAATAAAAAAATAAAAAAAATAAAAGATGTCCCTTTCTATTTAAATGGCAGGTACACAGTGCACTGTTCAGAGGCTGGACTTATTTTGGAGTAGACAAAGGTTACCTACTTAAAACCTGCTTTCTGAAGTTCACTTGTTTGACAATCAGATAAAAACATGACACAGTCAAAGATAATACAGTAAATTAGGCTAGATGTCCATCAAAATGGCTAGGCTAGGCTAGTTGTCCATCTAAATGGCTAGGCTAGGCTAGTTGTCCATCTAAATGGCTAGGCTAGATGTCCATCTAAATGGCTAGGCGGCTAGGCTAGTTGTCCATCTAAATGCCTAGGTTAGGCTAGATGTCCATCAAAATGGCTAGGCTAGATGTCCATCTAAATGGCTAGGCTAGGCTAGTTGTCCATCTAAATGGCTAGGCTAGGCTAGATGTCCATCAAAATGGCTAGGCTAGGCTAGATGTCCATCTAAATGCCTAGGTTAGGCTAGATGTCCATCTAAATGGCTAGGCTAGGCTAGATGTCCATCAAAATGGCTAGGCTAGGCTAGTTGTCCATCTAAATGGCTAGGCTAGGCTAGATGTCCATCAAAATGGCTAGGCTAGGCTAGATGTCCATCTAAATGCCTAGGTTAGGCTAGATGTCCATCTAAATGGCTAGGCTAGGCTAGATGTCCATCAAAATGGCTAGGCTAGGCTAGATGTCTATCTAAATGGCTAGGCTAGGCTAGATGTCCATCTAAATGGCTAGGCTAGGCTAGTTGTCCATCTAAATGGCTAGGCTAGGCTAGATGTCCATCAAAATGGCTAGGCTAGGCTAGTTGTCCATCTAAATGGCTAGGCTAGGCTAGATGTCCATCAAAATGGCTAGGCTAGGCTAGATGTCCATCTAAATGGCTAGGCTAGGCTAGTTGTCCATCTAAATGGCTAGGCTAGATGTCCATCTAAATGGCTAGGCTAGGCTAGATGTCCATCTAAATGGCTAGGCTAGGCTAGATGTCCATCAAAATGGCTAGGCTAGGCTAGGCTAGATGTCCATCAAAATGGCTAGGCTAGGCTAGATGTCCATCAAAATGGCTAGGCTAGGCTAGATGTCCATCTAAATGGCTAGGCTAGGCTAGATGTCCATCTAAATGGCTAGGCTAGATGTCCATCTAAATGGCTAGGCTAGATGTCCATCTAAACGGCTAGGCTAGGCTAGATGTCCATCTAAATGGCTAGGCTAGGCGTCCATCTAAATGGCTAGGCTAGGCTAGATGTCCATCTAAATGGCTAGGCTAGATGTCCATCTAAACGGCTAGGCTAGGCTAGATGTCCATCTACATGGCTAGGCTAGATGTCCATCTAAACGGCTAGGCTAGATGTCCATCTAAATGCCTAGGCTAGGCTAGTTGTCCATCTAAATGCCTAGGCTAGGCTAGATGTCCATCTAAATGCCTAGGCTAGGCTAGATGTCCATCTAAATGCCTAGGTTAGGCTAGATGTCCATCAAAATGGCTAGGCTAGGCTAGTTGTCCATCTAAATGCCTAGGCTAGGCTAGATGTCCATCTAAATGGCTAGGCTAGATGTCCATCTAAATGGCTAGGCTAGATGTCCATCTAAATGGCTAGGCTAGATGTCCATCTAAATGGCTAGGCTAGATGTCCATCTAAACGGCTAGGCTAGATGTCCATCTAAATGGCTAGGCTAGATGTCCATCTAAACGGCTAGGCTAGATGTCCATCTAAACGGCTAGGCTAGATGTCCGTCTAAATGGCTAGGCTAGATGTCCATCTAAATGGCTAGGCTAGGCTAGTTGTCCATCTAAATGGCTAGGCTAGGCTAGATGTCCATCTAAATGGCTAGGCTAGGCTAGATGTCCATCTAAATGGCTAGGCTAGGCTAGATGTCCATCTAAATGGCTAGGCTAGGCTAGGCTAGATGTCCATCAAAATGGCTAGGCTAGGCTAGATGTCCATCTAAATGGCTAGGCTAGATGTCCATCTAAACGGCTAGGCTAGGCTAGATGTCCATCTAAATGGCTAGGCTAGGCTAGATGTCCATCTAAATGGCTAGGCTAGATGTCCATCTAAACGGCTAGGCTAGGCTAGATGTCCATCTACATGGCTAGGCTAGATGTCCATCTAAACGGCTAGGCTAGATGTCCATCTAAATGCCTAGGCTAGGCTAGTTGTCCATCTAAATGCCTAGGCTAGGCTAGATGTCCATCTAAATGCCTAGGCTAGGCTAGATGTCCATCTAAATGCCTAGGTTAGGCTAGATGTCCATCAAAATGGCTAGGCTAGGCTAGTTGTCCATCTAAATGCCTAGGCTAGGCTAGATGTCCATCTAAATGGCTAGGCTAGATGTCCATCTAAATGGCTAGGCTAGATGTCCATCTAAATGGCTAGGCTAGATGTCCATCTAAATGGCTAGGCTAGATGTCCATCTAAACGGCTAGGCTAGATGTCCGTCTAAATGGCTAGGCTAGATGTCCATCTAAATGGCTAGGCTAGGCTAGATGTCCATCTACATGGCTAGGCTAGATGCCCATCAAAATGTCTAGGCTAGATGTCCGTCTAAATGGCTAGGCTAGATGCCCATCAAAATGGCTAGGCTAGATGTCCGTCTAAATGGCTAGGCTAGATGTCCGTCAAAATGGCTAGGCTAGATGTCCGTCAAAATGGCTAGGCTAGATGTCCATCTAAATGGCTAGGCTAGATGTCCATTAAAATGGCTAGGCTAGATGTCCATCTAAATGGCTAGGCTAGATGTCCATCTAAATGGCTAGGCTAGATGTCCATCAAAATGGCTAGGCTAGATGTCCGTCTAAATGGCTAGGCTAGATGTCCGTCAAAATGGCTAGGCTAGATCTCCATCAAAATGGCTAGGCTAGATGTCCATTAAAATGGCTAGGCTAGATGTCCATCAAAATGGCTAGGATAGATGTCCATCAAAATGGCTAGGATAGATGTCCATCAAAATGGCTAGGCTAGATGTCCGTCAAAATGGCTAGGATAGATGTCCATCAAAATGGCTAGGCTAGATGTCCGTCAAAATGGCTAGGCTAGATGTCCATCAAAATGTTGCAAGTGTGTGTAAAACTAGGATGTCCTGTTGATGTCCCCTGACCACCTCATTCACCCAGGCCACCTCATTCGCCCTGGCCACCTCATTCGCCCTGGCCACCTCATTCGCCCTGGCCACCTCATTCGCCCTGGCCACCTCATTCGCCCTGGCCACCTCATTCGCCCAGGCCACCTCATTCGCCCAGGCCACCTCATTCGCCCAGGCCACCTCATTCGCCCTGGCCACCTCATTCGCCCTGGCCACCTCATTCGCCCTGGCCACCTCATTCGCCCTGGCCACCTCATTCGCCCTGGCCACCTCATTCGCCCTGGCCACCTCATTCGCCCTGACCACCTCATTCGCCCTGGCCACCTCATTCGCCCTGACCACCTCATTCACCCAGGCCACCTCATTCGCCCTGGCCACCTCATTCGCCCTGGCCACCTCATTCGCCTGGCCACCTCATTCGCCCTGGCCACCTCATTCGCCCTGGCCACCTCATTCGCCCTGACCACCTCATTCGCCCTGACCACCTCATTCGCCCTGGCCACCTCATTCGCCCTGACCACCTCATTCGCCCTGACCACCTCATTCGCCCTGACCACCTCATTCGCCCTGACCACCTCATTCGCCCTGGCCACCTCATTCGCCCTGGCCACCTCATTCGCCCTGGCCACCTCATTCGCCCTGACCACCTCATTCGCCCTGACCACCTCATTCGCCCTGACCACCTCATTCGCCCTGACCACCTCATTCGCCCTGACCACCTCAGCCACCTCATTCACCCTGACCACCTCATTCGCCCTGGCCACCTCATTCGCCCTGGCCACCTCATTCGCCCTGGCCACCTCATTCGCCCTGGCCACCTCATTCGCCCTGGCCACCTCATTCGCCCTGGCCACCTCATTCGCCCTGGCCACCTCATTCGCCCTGACCACCTCAGCCGCCCTGGCCACCTCATTCGCCCTGGCCACCTCATTCGCCCTGGCCACCTCATTCGCCCTGGCCACCTCATTCGCCCTGGCCACCTCATTCGCCCTGGCCACCTCATTCGCCCCTGACCACCTCATTCGCCCTGACCACCTCATTCGCCCTGACCACCTCATTCGCCTGACCACCTCATTCGCCCTGACCACCTCATTCGCCCTGACCACCTCATTCGCCCTGGCCACCTCATTCGCCCTGACCACCTCATTCGCCCTGACCACCTCATTCGCCCTGACCACCTCATTCGCCCTGACCACCTCATTCGCCCTGACCACCTCATTCGCCACCACCTCATTCGCCCTGACCACCTCATTCGCCTGGCCACCTCATTCGCCCTGGCCACCTCATTCGCCCCTGACCACCTCATTCGCCTGACCACCTCATTCGCCCTGGCCACCTCATTCGCCCTGGCCACCTCATTCGCCCTGACCACCTCATTCGCCTGGCCACCTCATTCGCCCTGGCCACCTCATTCGCCCTCCACCTCATTCGCCCTGGCCACCTCATTCTCCCTGGCCACCTCATTCACCCTGGCCACCTCATTCACCCTGGCCACCTCATTCACCCTGACCACCTCATTCACCCTGACCACCTCATTCACCCTGGCCACCTCATTCACCCTGGCCACCTCATTCACCCTGGCCACCTCATTCACCCTGGCCACCTCATTCACCCTGGCCACCTCATTCACCCTGGCCACCTCATTCACCCTGGCCACCTCATTCACCCTGGCCACCTCATTCACCCTGGCCACCTCATTCACCCTGGCCACCTCATTCACCCTGACCACCTCATTCACCCTGGCCACCTCATTCACCCTGACCACCACAGCCACCTCATTCACCCTGACCACCTCATTCACCCTGACCACCTCATTCGCCCTGGCCACCTCATTCGCCCTGGCCACCTCATTCGCCCTGGCCACCTCATTCGCCCTGGCCACCTCATTCGCCCTGGCCACCTCATTCGCCCTGGCCACCTCATTCGCCCTGGCCACCTCATTCGCCCTGACCACCTCATTCGCCCTGACCACCTCAGCCGCCCTGGCCACCTCAGCCGCCCTGGCCACCTCATTCGCCCTGGCCACCTCATTCGCCCTGGCCACCTCATTCGCCCTGGCCACCTCATTCGCCCTGGCCACCTCATTCGCCCTGGCCACCTCATTCGCCCTGGCCACCTCATTCGCCCTGGCCACCTCAGCCACCTCATTCACCCTGGCCACCCCAATCAATACATCACTGGGTACGACAGTTGAACTCAGCTCATGAGGCATTTCTAAGTAATATTGTTCAGGACTCAATAGGTATGACCTCGTACCCCTGCACATGGACTCAGTACTGGTACCCAGTGTATATAGCCAAGTTATTATCTACTAGGTCCTGGTACCCCGTGTATAGATCCAAGTTATCATCTACTAGGTACTGGTACCCCGTGTATATAGCCAAGTTACCATCTACTAGGTACTGGTACCCCGTGTATATAGCCAAATTATCATCTACTAGGTACTGGTACCCCGTGTATATAGCCTGGTACCCCGTGTATATAGCCTGGTACCCCGTGTATAGATCCAAGTTATCATCTACTAGGTACTGGTACCCCGTGTATATAGCCAAGTTATCATCTGCTAGGGCCTGGTACCCCGTGTATATAGCCTGGTACCCCGTGTATATAGCCTGGTTCCCCGTGTATATAGCCTGGTACCCCGTGTATATAGCCTGGTACCCCGTGTATATAGCCTGGTACCCCGTGTATATAGCCTGGTTCCCTGTGTATATAGCCTGGTACCCTGTGTATATAGCCTGGTACCCTGTGTATATAGCCTGGTACCCCGTGTATATAGCCTGGTACCCCGTGTATATAGCCTGGTACCCCGTGTATATAGCCTGGTACCCCAGGTACCCCGTGTATATAGCCTGGTACCCCGTGTATATAGCCTGGTAGCCTGGTACCCCGTGTATATAGCCTGGTACCCCTGTATATAGCCAGGTACCCCGTGTATATAGCCTGGTACCCCGTGTATATAGCCTGGTACCCTGGTACCCCGTATATAGCCTGGTACCCTGTGTATATAGCCTGGTACCCCGTGTATATAGCCTGGTACCCTGGTACCCCGTGTATATAGCCTGGTACCCCGTGTATATAGCCTGGTACCCTGTGTATATAGCCTGGTACCCCCCGTGTATATAGCCTGGTACCCCGTGTATATAGCCTGGTACCCCGTGTATATAGCCTGGTACCCCGTATAGCCTGGTACCCCGTGTATATAGCCTGGTACCCCGTGTATATAGCCTGGTACCCCGTGTATATAGCCTGGTACCCTGTGTATATAACCAGGTACCCTGTGTATATAGCCTGGTACCCTGTGTATATAGCCTGGTACCCTGTGTATATAGCCTGGTACCCTGTGTATATAGCCTGGTACCCTGTGTATATAGCCTGGTACCCCGTGTATATAGCCTGGTACCCCGTGTATATAGCCTGGTACCCCGTGTATATAGCCTGGTACCCTGTGTATATAGCCTGGTACCCCGTGTATATAACCAGGTACCCCGTGTATATAGCCTGGTACCCTGTGTATATAGCCTGGTACCCTGTGTATATAGCCTAGTTATTGTTACTCATTGTGTATTTATTATTACTTGTATTATTACGTGTTTTACTTTTCTATTATTTCTCTGTTTTCTTTCTCTCTGTATTGCTGGGAAAGATTTCACCTGTTTACGAAGCAATGTGATGAATAACATTTGATTTGATTTGATTTGATTCATCTATAAATCCAACTGTGGATTATAGCTTTGAACTAATAGAAGACTTTTGAAAATGAGAGTATCTTTATTGGACAAGCCAGTCTTCCCTGTTTCAGTCCATTTTCTTCTGTCTGGCGCCCAATGAACATATCCATCTGATTCTGGAAAGGAGATTTTTATTTATTTTATTTTACCTATATTTAACTAGGCAAGTCAGTTAAGAACAAATTCTTATTTTCAATGACGGCCTAGGAACAGTGGGTTAACTGCCTGTTCAGGGGCAGAATGACAGATTTATACCTTGTCAGCTTGGGGATTTGAACTTGCAACCTTTCGGTTACTAGTCCAATGCTCTAACCACTAGGCTACCCTGCCGCCTCATGAGATGAGGTTGAACGTTTTTGAAAGACACCTAAAACTCTTACCTTGGAACTTTGCTTTAATGTATTGCTTTGAGCTGGCGTATTTCATCTTCTTTTTGATCGTTGAGTGTTCTGGAGCCCTGCGATTCAAACAGAAGAATATTACGTTTAGAACGTACTCCCAAACATTCTGCCTTGAGTCAATGAACAAATCCTCTCTCTCTCACACACACACACACACGTCCTCCATTCAATATGGCCGACATGGTATTGTTATTCATGGCGTACAGTCCATGTCATTTTAACTCTACGGTCCAACCTACCACATGATCTATAGTCCACGTTCCTTGAAGCTGTCCTTGCTCTCCCAGGAACAGTCGTACTGGGTTCATTATTGTAATCTATTCATTCAAACTCTTTTTAACCTATGTTATTCTCACTTTTTAGCCAACCTACCACATGATGAAGACCAAGTCCTCTTTGGGGCTGTCCTTGCTCTCCCAGGAACAGTCGTACAGGGTTATGGCCCAACCTACCACATGATGAAGACCAGGTCCTCTTTGGGGCTGTCCTTGCTCTCCCAGGAACAGTCTTCTTTGGGGCTGTCCTTGCTCTCCCAGGAACAGTCGTACAGGGTTATGGCCCAGCCTACCACATGATGAAGACCAGGTCCTCTTTGGGGCTGTCCTTGCTCTCCCAGGAACAGTCGTACAGGGTTATGGCCCAACCTACCACATGATGAAGACCAGGTCTTCTTTGGGGCTGTCCTTGCTCTCCCAGGAACAGTCATACAGGGTTATGGTCCAACCTACCACATGATGAAGACCAGGTCCTCTTTGGGGCGGTCCTTGCTCTCCCAGGAACAGTCATACAGGGTTATGGTCCAACCTACCACATGATGAAGACCAGGTCCTCTTTGGGGCTGTCCTTGCTCTCCCAGGAACAGTCATACAGGGTTATGGTCCAACCTACCACATGATGAAGACCAGGTCCTCTTTGGGGCTGTCCTTGCTCTCCCAGGAACAGTCGTACAGGGTTATGGTCCAACCTACCACATGATGAAGACCAGGTCCTCTTTGGGGCTGTCCTTGCTCTCCCAGGAACAGTCGTCCCAGGAACAGTCCTCTTTGGGGCTGTCCTTGCTCTCCCAGGAACAGTCGTACAGGGCATAGCGGCAGTCATCTGTCGGCATCATGTTCACTATCTTCCTGAATACGTCCTCCTCCCCGTTCAGGTCCTTGACCTTAATTGATTGGTAATTGATTAATTGATAACAAATTACATAAAGCTTTTTCCAGATATTCACGTTACTAACCCTAACCCCAATTATAATAGTAAGAAAGTTCGGACATTGCGGTTTCTGCATTTTGATACATTAACATGACACTACATAATTATATGGCAGCCATGTTAGCTCCCAATTACATTACACAGAATGTTCTGTATTGTAAACAGTGCTACGTGTAACTGAATGTCTAGGATTAGAACAAGGTAGCAAATACCTGTCATGAATGGAGAAAAGGAAGGCATTAAAGGCACTAACATGGCGCCCATTCTATACGTTGCCCGAACTCTCCGAGTGCTTACAAAATGTCACCCTATTTCCCACGAGGGGCGGCAGGTAGCCTGGCGGGTAGGAGCGTTAACCCACTGTTCCCTGGGGGGCTGTTAACCCACTGTTCCCTGGGGAGCGTTAACCCACTGTTCCCTGGGGGGCTGTTAACCCACTGTTCCCTGGGGGGCTGTTAACCCACTGTTCCCTGGGGGGCGTTAACCCACTGTTCCCTGGGGAGCGTTAACCCACTGTTCCCTGGGGGGCTGTTAACCCACTGTTCCCTGGGGGGCTGTTAACCCACTGTTCCCTGGGGGGCTGTTAACCCACTGTTCCCTGGGGGGCTGTTAACCCACTGTTCCCTGGGGAGCTGTTAACCCACTGTTCCCTGGGGAGCGTTAACCCACTGTTCCCTGGGGGGCTGTTAACCCACTGTTCCCTGGGGAGCGTTAACCAACTGTTCCCTGGGGGGCTGTTAACCCACTGTTCCCTGGGGGGCTGTTAACCCACTGTTCCCTGGGGGGCGTTAACCCACTGTTCCCTGGGGAGCGTTAACCCACTGTTCCCTGGGGGGCTGTTAACCCACTGTTCCCTGGGGGCTGTTAACCCACTGTTCCCTGGGGGGCTGTTAACCCACTGTTCCCTGGGGGGCTGTTAACCCACTGTTCCCTGGGGAGCTGTTAACCCACTGTTCCCTGGGGAGCGTTAACCCACTGTTCCCTGGGGGGCTGTTAACCCACTGTTCCCTGGGGAGCGTTAACCAACTGTTCCCTGGGGGCTGTTAACCCACTGTTCCCTGGGGGCTGTTAACCCACTGTTCCCTGGGGGCTGTTAACCCACTGTTCCCTGGGGGCTGTTAACCCACTGTTCCCTGGGGGGCTGTTAACCCACTGGGGAGCGTTAACCCACTGTTCCCTGGGGGGATTTGAACCCACTGTTCCCTGGGGGGCTGTTAACCCACTGTTCCCTGGGGGAGAGTTAACCCACTGTTCCCTGGGGAGCGTTAACCCACTGTTCCCTGGGGGGCTGTTAACCCACTGTTCCCTGGGGGGCTGTTAACCCACTGTTCCCTGGGGGGCTGTTAACCCACTGTTCCCTGGGGGGCTGTTAACCCACTGTTCCCTGGGGGGCTGTTAACCCACTGTTCCCTGGGGGGCTGTTAACCCACTGTTCCCTGGGGAGCGTTAACCCACTGTTCCCTGGGGGGCTGCTAACCCCCCGGCTGAGCGTTAACCCACTGTTCCCTGGGGGGCTGTTAACCCACTGTTCCCTGGGGAGCGTTAACCCACTGTTCCCTGGGGGGCTGTTAACCCACTGTTCCCTGGGGGGCTGTTAACCCACTGTTCCCTGGGGGGCTGTTAACCCACTGTTCCCTGGGGGGCTGTTAACCCACTGGGGAGCGTTAACCCACTGTTCCCTGGGGGGCTGTTAACCCACTGTTCCCTGGGGGGCTGTTAACCCACTGTTCCCTGGGGGGCTGTTAACCCACTGTTCCCTGGGGGGCTGTTAACCCACTGTTCCCTGGGGGGCTGTTAACCCACTGTTCCCTGGGGGGCTGTTAACCCACTGTTCCCTGGGGAGCGTTAACCCACTGTTCCCTGGGGAGCGTTAACCCACTGTTCCCTGGGGAGCGTTAGCCCACTGTTCCCTGGGGGGCTGTTAACCCACTGTTCCCTGGGGGGCTGTTAACCCACTGTTCCCTGGGGGGATGTTAACCCACTGTTCCCTGGGGGATGTTAACCCACTGTTCCCTGGGGGATGTTAACCCACTGTTCCCTGGGGGGCTGTTAACCCACTGTTCCCTGGGGGGCTGTTAACCCACTGTTCCCTGGGGGGCTGTTAACCCACTGGGGAGCGTTAACCCACTGTTCCCTGGGGGGATTTTAACCCACTGTTCCCTGGGGGGCTGTTAACCCACTGTTCCCTGGGGGGCTGTTAACCCACTGTTCCCTGGGGGGCTGTTAACCCACTGTTCCCTGGGGGGCTGTTAACCCACTGTTCCCTGGGGGGCTGTTAACCCACTGTTCCCTGGGGGCTGTTAACCAACTGTTCCCTGGGGGCTGTTAACCCACTGTTCCCTGGGGGCTGTTAACCCACTGTTCCCTGGGGGCTGTTAACCCACTGTTCCCTGGGGGCTGTTAACCCACTGTTCCCTGGGGGCTGTTAACCCACTGGGGAGCGTTAACCCACTGTTCCCTGGGGGCTGTTAACCCACTGGGGAGCGTTAACCCACTGTTCCCTGGGGGGCTGTTAACCCACTGTTCCCTGGGGGGCTGTTAACCCACTGTTCCCTGGGGAGCGTTAACCCACTGTTCCCTGGGGGGTTGTTAACCCACTGTTCCCTGGGGGCTGTTAACCCACTGTTCCCTGGGGGCTGTTAACCCACTGTTCCCTGGGGGCTGTTAACCCACTGTTCCCTGGGGGCTGTTAACCCACTGTTCCCTGGGGGAGCGTTAACCCACTGTTCCCTGGGGGGCTGTTAACCCACTGTTCCCTGGGGGGCTGTTAACCCACTGTTCCCTGGGGGCTGTTAACCCACTGTTCCCTGGGGGCTGTTAACCCACTGTTCCCTGGGGGCTGTTAACCCACTGTTCCCTGGGGGCTGTTAACCCACTGTTCCCTGGGGGCTGTTAACCCACTGTTCCCTGGGGAGCGTTAACCCACTGTTCCCTGGGGGGCTGTTAACCGACTGTTCCCTGGGGGGCTGTTAACCCACTGTTCCCTGGGGGGCTGTTAACCCACTGTTCCCTGGGGGGCTGTTAACCCACTGTTCCCTGGGGAGCGTTAACCCACTGTTCCCTGGGGAGCATTAACCCACTGTTCCCTGGGGGGCTGTTAACCCACTGTTCCCTGGGGGGCTGTTAACCCACTGTTCCCTGGGGGGCTGTTAACCCACTGGGGAGCGTTAACCCACTGTTCCCTGGGGGGCTGTTAACCCACTGTTCCCTGGGGGGCTGTTAACCCACTGTTCCCTGGGGGGCTGTTAACCCACTGTTCCCTGGGGAGCGTTAACCCACTGTTCCCTGGGGGGCTGTTAACCCACTGTTCCCTGGGGAGCGTTAACCCACTGTTCCCTGGGGGGCTGTTAACCAACTGTTCCCTGGGGGGCTGTTAACCCACTGTTCCCTGGGGAGCGTTAACCCACTGTTCCCTGGGCGCTGATGACTTGTATGTCGTTTAAGGTAGCCCCCCCTCCACTGCACCTCTCTGATTCAGAGGGTTTGGGGTGGTTCCTTCCTGCATTCCCCGGCTACCTCGGTATTCTCTGATTCAGAGGGGTTGGGTTAAATGTGGAAAACACCTTTCAGTTGAATGCATTCAGCCGACGCAGGAGAAATTCCTCCAAAATGAGTTGATTTACTGCACAGTGGCTGCCTTCCATAGACACCGACTGGAATGCTAGTTTTATTATTCTGACAAATTGCCATTAGCTGAAATAATATTTCTAATTTCATAGACCTTCCATAGACACCGACTGGAATGCTAGTTTTATTATTCTGACAAATTGCCATTAGCTGAAATAATATTTCTAAGGTTTCCCTTACCTATATAGTTCACTACTTTTGACCAGAGCTTTATGAGATTTAGGATGCAGCCCATAAATTATTTCTGTGATTCCTCGCATCCTACCGCCTTGACCGTCTCAGTAGGCCCCTCCCCTTGGACCTTCTTTTCCAATTAATAATGAGAACGAAGCGAGGAGCGACGATGCATGGAATCAAGGTAATAGGAATTGAGAAAGGGCTTAAAATGCCTAAACACTTGGTCCTCTGGATCTCAGTTGGCACAAAATGGCGCTTGCAATGTCAGGATAGAGGGATCGATTCCCCCCGGACCATCTATATGTTAAACAAATTATGTGCGTATGACTACGTCACTTTGGGTAAAAGTGTCTGCTAAATGTCCTATATTATTAACTGATAATTATATACTATTACTCATGCCACTTCTGACCTTCAGGCATTTGTCCTCGTCCACGATGATACATTTCCCATCGTCACTGATCTTGAAGAGCACCAGCTTCAGCTGCTCCTGCTTGTCAGCCCCCTGGAGTCGAACCCTGATCTTGTCAAACGTGAGAACGACGTCATCGTGGACCGCTATTCCAGAGGCCTGGTCACAAAGGAGAGAAGAAGAATTAGAACAAGAAGAAGAATTCAATGGTCACAAAGGAGAGAAGAACAAGAAGAACAAGAACAAGAAGAATACAATGGTCACAAAGGAGAGAAGAACAAGAACAAGAAGAAGAAGAAGAATACAATGGTCACAAAGGAGAGAAGAAGAATTAGAACAAGAAGAAGAATTCAATGGTCACAAGGAGAGAAGAAGAAGAATACAGTGGTCACAAAGGACAGAAGAAGAAGAATACAATGGTCAAAAAGGATAGAAGAAGAAGAAGAATACAATGGTCACAGGAGAGAAGAAGAAGAAGAATACAATGGTCACAAAGGAGAGAAGAAGAAGAAGAATACAATGGTCACAAAGGAGAGAAGAAGAAGAAGAATACAATGGTCACAAAGGAGAGAAGAAGAAGAAGAATACAATGGTCACAAAGGATAGAAGAAGAAGAAGAATACAATGGTCACAAAGGATAGAAGAAGAAGAATACAATGGTCACAAAGGAGAGAAGAAGAAGAATACAATGTTCACAAAGGATAGAAGAAGAAGAATACAATGTTCACAAAGGATAGAAGAAGAAGAATACAATGGTCACAAATGAGAGAAGAAGAGGAATATAATGGTCACAAAGGAGAGAAGAAGAAGAAGAGGAATACAATGGTCACAAAGGAGAGAAGAAGAAGAAGAAGAATACAATGGTCACAAATGAGAGAAGAAGAAGAATACAATGGTCACAAATGAGAGAAGAAGAAGAATACAATGGTCAGAAAGGAGAGAAGAAGAAGAATACAATGGTCACAAATGAGAGAAGAAGAAGAATACAATGGTCACAAAGGAGAGAAGAAGAAGAATACAACCTTATGGAGACAGTTGTACTAAGCTCTTTGGAAATATATAATATTGAAGAATCAATTAGAATATAAAAGTACATTGAAATGACCATTGCTTGAACAGCAGGAAATCTTATTTCCAAATGAGGACCGTGTAACCTTACAGATGTATTTATATGCAGGGATTGACATTAAAGGGTTGTCCGGGGCAACTGAACTCAGCAGTCGGGCAAGTGAGCCTGCTCTGTGGTTGCCCAATTGGGCGGGTGAAATTACATTCCTGAAAACATCCAAACTGCAAAGAATTCCATCAGATCTTTGTGCTTCCTTACCATTTACAGTGAGTGAATGACTGACAAGTTGGGGAATTTCTGTGTGTAATTAGCTAGTGACCATAATCTATGGCACACCAAGAAATACTCCTGACTATTGATGGGAAGTACAGCTCTTTTTACTGACTGATCTTTGACTCACTGTGTTCATTTGAGTCAGTAAACCCAGACCCAATGGGATTGAGAACCGGGCTCTTCGCTGGCCATGGCAGAACACTGACATTCCTTACTTGCAGGAAATCACTCACAGAACGAGCAGTATTGCTGGTGGCATTGTCATGCTGGAGGGTCATGTCAGGATGAGCCTGCAGGAAGGGTACCACCTGAGGGAGGAGGATGTCTTCCCTGTAATGCACAGTGTTGAGATTGCCTGCAATGACAACAAGCTCAGTCCGATGAAGCTGTGACACACCGGCCCAGACCATGACGGACCCTCCAAATCGAGTACAGGGCTCGGTGTAACGCTCATTCCTTCGACGACAACCATCACCCCTGGTGAGACAAAACCACGACTCGTCGGTGAAGAGCACTTTTTGCCAGTCCTGTCTGGTCCAGCGACATTGGGTTTGTGCCCATAGGTGACGTTGTTGACGGTGATGTCTAGTGGGGACCTGCCTTACTACAGGCCTACAAGCCCTCAGTCCAGCCTCTGTCAGCCTATTGCAGACAGCCTGAGCACTGATGGAGGGATTGTGCGTTCCTGGTGTAACTCAGGCAGTTGTTGTTGCCATCCTGTACCTGTCCCGCAGGTGTGATGTTTGGATGTACCGATCCTGTGCAGGTGTTGTTACACGTGGTCTGTCACTGCGAGGACGATCAGCTGTCCGTCTTGTCTCCCTGTAGCGCTGTCTTAGGCATCTCAACATATGGGCATTGCAATTAATTGCCCTGGCCACATCTGCAGTCTTCATGCCTCCTTGCAGCATGCCTAAGGCACGTTCACGCAGATGAGCAGGGACTCTGGGCATCTTTCTTTTGGTGTTTTTCAGAGTCAGTAGAAAGGCCTCTTTAGTGTCCTAAGTTTTCAAAACTGTGACCTTAATTGCCTACCGTCTGTAAGCTGTTAGTGTCTTAACGACCGTTCCACAGGTGCATGTTCATTAATTGTTTATGGTTCATTGAACAAGCATGGGAAACAGTGTTAAAAGCCTTTACAATGAAGATCTGTGAAGATATTTGGATTTTTACAAATTATCTTTGAAAGACGGGGTCCTGAAAAAGGGACGTTTCTTTTTTTGCTGAGACTACAACACAAGCCAGTGTTGTAGTCGATTCACTAAACCTTGAGTCTGAGTCTAGTCCCAAATCTCCTGTGCTCGAATCCGAGTCGAGTCACAAGACCTTATGGCTAGAGTCTGAGTTGAGTCCAAATCCTAGTCACCAATGGTCGAGTCACGAGTCAAGTCTCTATGGCTGAAGTCTGAGTTGAGTTGAGTCCAAGTCACCAATGGTCGAGTCACGAGTCAAGTCTCTATGGCTGAAATCTGAGTTGAGTCCAAGACCAAGTCACCAATGGTCGAGTCACGAGTCAAGTCCCTATGGCTGAAATCTGAGTTGAGTCCTAATCACCAATGGTCGAGTCACGAGTCAAGTCTCCATGGCTGAAATCTGAGTTGAGTCCTAATCACCAATGGTCGAGTCACGAGTCAAGTCTCTATGGCTGAAATCTGAGTGGAGTCCAAGTCACCAATGGTCGAGTCACGAGTCAAGTCCCTATGGCTGAAATCTGAGTTGAGTCCAAGTCACCAATGGTCGAGTCACGAGTCAAGTCTCTATGGCTGAAATCTGAGTTGAGTCCAAGTCACCAATGGTCGAGTCACGAGTCAAGTCCCTATGAAGTCCAAGTGCTCAAGTCTGAGTCACTGGGCCTGAGTTTAAACAAAATATCCCACATTAATATTGGTTTATGTGCACAAACTAAAAACAAATGATTCAGCTTTTTTGTTGTTGACATATTTTGTATTTTGGTTACTGCTGTTTTTTTGTTTGCATGTATTACTTGTTGCTCGTCTGTTGTTAGATTCACGCCTCTCTTGATTTGGCCAGGATATGGTACAAGAAATCTGCCCAGCAACAATGTCCTCCCGCTTGCAATTTTCCACCCAAGGCTATAAATTCCTATCTGGCGGGCGTGCAGAGTTTGCCATTCAAGAAGTGATTTGAATCTCTGGTGGGTAGCCTGAACTCATAGCCGGTTATCTAGTCACGAGTTAGTTTGAAAAGACGAGGGTGATTTCTCTCAAATCGGCAGTCAGAGGCTGCAAGCAATAAATGCCACTCCCTAAATCGCCTCACCCACTTGAAGAAGTGTTGATCACTATGTACAGCGGCACCTTTTAAAATACCACAGAAGAAGCCGAAAAGCCTCAACAGGGATGTTATCAGTGTTCCCATCCACCAACCGTCTTTAATACTTGATATGTAGCCAGTAACTTCTGGAAAACACCACAGAAGAAGCCGAAAAGCCTCAACAGGGATGTTATCAGTGTTCCCATCCACCAACCGTCTTTAATACTTGATATGTAGCCAGTAACTTCTGGAAAAAACCACAGAAGAAGCCGAAAAGCCTCAACAGGGATGTTATCAGTGTTCCCATCCACCAACCGTCTTTAATACTTGATAAGTAGCCAGTAACTTCTGGAAAAAACCACAGAAGAAGCCGAAAAGCCTCAACAGGGATGTTATCAGTGTTCCCATCCACCAACCGTCTTTAATACTTGATAAGTATCCAGTAACTTCTGGAAAAGAAAATGTAACACCTAGTTTAATTGTTTGATATTTATCTTCATATATACAAAGATTTTCTACTGGGTTCAGGTCTGGAGACTGGCTAGGCCACACCAGGACCTTGAGATGCTTCATGCGGAGCCACTCCTTAGTTGCCCTGGCTGTGTGTTTTGGGTCATTGTCATGCTGGAAGACCCAGCCACGACCCCATCTTCAATGCTCTTACTGAGGGAAGGAGGTTGTTGGCCAAGATCTCGCGATACATGGCCCCATCCATCCTCCCCTCAATACGGTGCAGTCGTCCTGTCCCCTTTGCAGAAAAGCATCCCCAAAGAATGATGTTTCCACCTCCATGCTTCACGGTTTGGATGGTGTTCTTGGGGTTGTACTCATCCTTCTTCTTCCTCCAAACACGGCGAGTGGAGTTTAGACCAAAAAGCTCTATTTTTGTCTCATCAGACCACATGACCTTCTCCCATTCCTCCTCTGTATCATCCAGATGGTCATTGGCAAACTTCAGACGGGCCTGGACATGCGCTGGCTTGAGCAGGGGGACCTTGCGTGCGCTGCAGGATTTGAATCCATGACGGCAAAGTGTGTTACTAATGGTTTTCTTTGAGACTGTGGTCCCAGCTCTCTTCAGGTCATTGACCAGGTCCTGCCGTGTAGTTCTGGGCTGATTCCTCACCTTCCTCATGATCATTGATGCCCCAGGAGGTGAGATCTTGCATGGAGCCCCAGACCGAGGGTGATTGACCGTCATCTTGAACTTCTTCAATTTTTCTAATAATTGCGCCAACAGTTGTTGCCTTCTCACCAAGCTGCTTGCCTATTGTCCTGTAGCCCATCCCAGCCTTGTGCAGGTCTACAATTTTATCCCTGATGTCCTTATACAGCTCTCTGGTCTTGGCCATTGTGGAGAGGTTGGAGTCTGTTTGATTGAGTGTGTGGACAGGTGTCTTTTATACAGGTAACGAGTTCAAACAGGTGCAGTTAATACAGGTAATGAGTGGAGAACAGGAGGGCTTCTTAAAGAAAAACGAACAGGTCTGTGAGAGCCGGAATTCTTACTGGTTGGTAGGTGATCAAATACTTATGTTGTGCAATAAAATACAAATTAATGACTTAAAAATCATACAATGTGATTTTCTGGATTTTTGTTTTAGATTCCGTCTCTCACAGTTGAAGTGTACCTATGATAAAAATTACAGACCTTTACATGCTTTGTAAGTAGGAAAACCTGCAAAATCGGCAGTGTATCGAATACTTGTTCTCCCCACTGTATATTTATCACCACGGAATGATTTGAAATACCGAACATTAATACACTAGCAGCACCCATTCAGTTGATATAGATAGACGGCGCACCAATTCACTAGCCTGGATTTTGAATCATGCATGGAGAGACATGCAATCCTGAATCCTGAATCCTTAGGATGTCCCTACTCTATAGCTTAGTTATTTTATTCAAACCAACGCTTTTTAACATTTCTCATTTTTTTTGTTCTCATCTGTTCATGATCATGATTTGAATGTAAATGTTGTTTGCTCAAGTAACATTAAGTAGTTTTAGTTGTGTAATGTTAACATCAACGAGGACAACAATGCAAGCTAACTAGCTAGCCTAGCTAGTTAATGTTCCTTGGCTAGCTTGCTAATATTTGATGGCTTGCTAACGTTAGAAACTTAGCTAGAACTTGGCTATTACTAGCTAGCTAAATGATGCTAAATGCTGTTCAGTTGGCTAGTTTGCTATCTGATTGTGACCTTGCTAGCCGAGTTACTTAGCTAGCTAGCTTATGTTTGTATGGTTTGCTACCATTGGCTCGCTAGCAACATTGACTAATGTTATAGCTATTTACATTCAGAGGAGAAAAAAAGCCCTGGCTTTATTCATGTGCTAATCTGGTTTCTTTCAATTATTTTATTTAACCTTTATTGAACTAGGCAAATCAGTTAAGAACAAATTCTTATTTACAATGATGGCCCTACCCCGGCCAAACCCAAATCCGGATGACGCTGGGCCAATAGTGCACCACTGTTGAATTTATTATGGATTTATTATGGATAAATGAATAAACAATATCCTCATTTTAAATAGAATTGTATCTAGGTAAACTTATACTCTGTTGTATAAGTAATAGACAATATGAGTTCATAAGAAGAAATTGTGTGTCAGGACAAGGAGTAATAAAAAGTTAATGAACACCATTCCAACTAGGCAGAAACAAATGGTTGTGGATTAAGTAAACACATAAGGTCGTTAGCCTATGGTTGACCCTACTGAAACTTAGCTCTGGGGTTTTTAGATAAGGCAGTGAGTGCATTCCTAGGTTTTCTACCTAATAAAACTGTCAGTTCAGTGGTGACCGATAATGTTGAGGGGTCAAAAGTTATCTGGGAGTGTGTTAGTAAGTTAGAATGAACTTTTCACCTTACTTTGTCCTGTCGAGAGGGGGGGGGGGGGTTCGGTTAAGGCAGTGAAATGACGCCATGATCTGTATTTAAACTGATGCATGTGTTTTGAGTGGTAGCGCGCTCCGAGAATAAATTATATTACCTATTATTTAAAGACTGGTCTGCTTCTATTTTATGCAAACAAGAAATCTTACAAATTCTCAAAAAATAGATTAAGGGCTTTCAATTGATGAAAGCACAATGGCATAATTAAATTATACTAACAACCACCCAATGGGACTCCCAATCACGGGCAGTTATGATACAGCCTGGAATCAAACCAGTGACATCTCTAGCACTGAGATGCAGTGCCCTAGACTGCTGTGCCACTCAGGAGCCCCTAATTAGGACAATGGCCAGTCCCAGCCTTGTATTCACCACATGTGGATGTGAAAGCCATGGATGTACGTAACGTTTACTTTGCCCAGATATCAGTTATCATATCACAATCAGTTTCAACAGATGAACCCTGGGCTCACTACTGCACCCTACCACACACTTACCAGGTATTAATATTCTGTTACACATTGAAAGGACTTTTGTCTACCAGACCAATACAATAGTTATGTTACCTTACTGCATTACCAATGTACAGGGTATTAAAAAAAGACAAAAAAACAATGTTTTAATTGAGAAGTTGGCATTGGTCTGGACCCGAAAAATAAAGGAAATTCACATAAGTACCACAATGCCTATTTCACCCATGTAAGGTTTTTCCAGCACACAGCTTTGACCTACTACAGTAACTATGTTGGTATTGTACTTCAAACGATGTGTAGGCAGGTTGTTTAGGACTCAAACCTTCTCAAAACAGCCTCATTAGAACATGGGGAAACAATGTGTATTATTATACCACTATATACCTGTATACTACTACCTGTATACTATATACCTGTATACTACTACCTGTATATTACTGTATACTACTACCTGTATACTACTGTATACTACTACCTGTATACTATATACCTGTATACTATATACCTGTATACTATATACCTGTATACTACTACCTGTATACTACTACCTGTATACTATATACCTGTATACTACTACCTGTATACTACTGTATACTACTACCTGTATACTACTGTATACTACTACCTGTATACTATATACCTGTATACTACTACCTGTATACTATATACCTGTATACTATATACCTGTATACTACTACCTGTATACTATATACCTGTATACTATATACCTGTATACTATATACATGTACACTACTACCTGTATACTATATACCTGTATACTATATACCTGTATACTATATACCTGTATACTACTACCTGTATACTATATACCTGTATACTATATACCTGTATACTACTACCTGTATACTACTGTATACTACTACCTGTATACTACTGTATACTACTACCTGTATACTATATACCTGTATACTATATACCTGTATACTATATACCTGTATAATATATACCTGTACACTACTACCTGTATACTATATACCTGTATACTATATACCTGTATACTATATACCTGTATACTACTACCTGTATACTATATACCTGTATACTACTACCTGTATACTACTACCTGTATACTATATACCTGTATACTACTACCTGTATTCTATATACCTGTATACTACTACCTGTATTCTATATACCTGTATACTACTACCTGTATTCTATATACCTGTATACTATATACCTGTATACTACTACCTGTATTCTATATACCTGTATACTACTACCTGTATTCTATATACCTGTATACTACTACCTGTATACTATATACCTGTATACTAACTACTACCTGTATACTATATACCTGTATACTATATACATGTATACTACTACCTGTATACTATATACCTGTATACTATATACCTGTATACTAATACCTGTATTCTATATACCTGTATACTACTACCTGTATACTATATACCTGTATACTATATACCTGTATACTATATACCTGTATACTATATACCTGTATACTAGTACCTGTATACTATATACCTGTATACTACTACCTGTATACTATATACCTGTATACTATATACCTGTATAATATATACCTGTATACTACTACCTGTATACTATTACCTGTATACTATATACCTGTATACTACTACCTGTATACTATTACCTGTATACTATATACCTGTATATTACTACCTGTATACTACTACCTGTATATTATATACATGTATACTACTACCTGTATACTATATACCTGTATACTATATACCTGTATACTACTACCTGTATACTATATACCTGTATACAAATACCTGTATTCTATATACCTGTATACTACTACCTGTATACTATATACCTGTATACTATATACCTGTATTCTATAAACCTGTATACTACTACCTGTATACTATATACCTGTATACTATATACATGTATACTAGTACCTGTATACTATATACCTGTATACTATATACCTGTATACTACTACCTGTATACTACTACCTGTATACTATATACCTGTATACTATATACCTGTATACTATATACATGTATACTACTACCTGTATACTATATACCTGTATACTACTACCTGTATACTACTACCTGTATACTATATACCTGTATACTACTACCTGTATACTATATACCTGTATACTATATACCTGTATACTACTACATGTATACTATATACCTGTATACTACTACCTGTATACTATATACCTGTATACTACTACCTGTATACTATATACCTGTATACTACTACCTGTATACTACTACCTGTATACTACTACCTGTATACTATATACCTGTATACTATATACCTGTATACTACTACCTGTATACTATATACCTGTATACTATATACCTGTATACTACTACCTGTATACTATATACCTGTATACTATATACCTGTATACTACTACATGTATACTATTACCTGTATACTATATACCTGTATTCTATAAACCTGTATACTACTACCTGTATACTATATACCTGTATACTATATACCTGTATTCTATATACCTGTATACTACTACCTGTATACTATATACCTGTATACTATATACCTGTATACTATTACCTGTATACTACTACCTGTATACTATTACCTGTATACTATTACCTGTATACTACTACCTGTATACTATATACCTGTATACTATATACCTGTATACTACTACCTGTATACTATATACCTGTATACTATTACCTGTATACTACTACCTGTATACTACTACCTGTATACTATATACCTGTATACTATATACCTGTATACTACTACCTGTATACTATATACCTGTATACTACTACCTGTATACTACTACCTGTATACTATATACCTGTATACTACTACCTGTATACTATTACCTGTATACTACTACCTGTATACTATTACCTGTATACTATTACCTGTATACTACTACCTGTATACTATTACCTGTATACTACTACCTGTATACTATTACCTGTATACTACTACCTGTATACTACTACCTGTATACTATTACCTGTATACTACTACCTGTATACTATTACCTGTATACTACTACCTGTATACTACTACCTGTATACTATTACCTGTATACTATTACCTGTATACTACTACCTGTATACTACTACCTGTATACTATTACCTGTATACTACTACCTGTATACTATTACCTGTATACTACTACCTGTATACTATTACCTGTATACTATTACCTGTATACTATTACCTGTATACTACTACCTGTATACTACTACCTGTATACTACTACCTGTATACTATATACCTGTATACTACTACCTGTATACTACTACCTGTATACTATATACCTGTATACTACTACCTGTATACTACTACCTGTATACTACTACCTGTATACTATTACCTGTATACTACTACCTGTATACTATTACCTGTATACTACTACCTGTATACTACTACCTGTATACTACTACCTGTATACTACTACCTGTATACTACTACCTGTATACTATTACCTGTATACTACTACCTGTATACTATTACCTGTATACTACTACCTGTATACTACTACCTGTATACTATTACCTGTATACTACTACCTGTATACTATATACCTGTATACTACTACCTGTATACTACTACCTGTATACTACTACCTGTATACTACTACCTGTATACTATTACCTGTATACTACTACCTGTATACTATTACCTGTATACTACTACCTGTATACTACTACCTGTATACTACTACCTGTATACTACTACCTGTATACTACTACCTGTATACTATATACCTGTATACTACTACCTGTATACTACTACCTGTATACTATATACCTGTATACTACTACCTGTATACTACTACCTGTATACTACTACCTGTATACTATTACCTGTATACTACTACCTGTATACTATTACCTGTATACTACTACCTGTATACTATTACCTGTATACTATTACCTGTATACTACTACCTGTATACTACTACCTGTATACTACTACCTGTATACTACTACCTGTATACTACTACCTGTATACTATATACCTGTATACTACTACCTGTATACTACTACCTGTATACTATATACCTGTATACTACTACCTGTATACTACTACCTGTATACTACTACCTGTATACTATTACCTGTATACTATTACCTGTATACTACTACCTGTATACTATTACCTGTATACTACTACCTGTATACTATTACCTGTATACTACTACCTGTATACTACTACCTGTATACTACTACCTGTATACTACTACCTGTATACTATATACCTGTATACTACTACCTGTATACTATTACCTGTATACTATTACCTGTATACTACTACCTGTATACTATTACCTGTATACTATATACCTGTATACTACTACCTGTATACTATTACCTGTATACTATTACCTGTATACCTGTAGGTTCACTTTATATGTGTTTTATTTCCATCTTATTTTCTTTTATCTGCATGCCTCTTGTGCTTGATTTTGTTTATTTATTCTTTTATATATATATATATATATATATATATATACGCACAGTGAGGTAATAAAATTAAAATAAATATTTATTTCCCTCATTAAAATGCTAATCAATTTATAACACGTTTGACATGTGTTTTTTCTGGATTTGGTTGCTGTTATTCTGTCTCTCACGGTTCAAATACAATGTCACTTACTTCATTGCTTTCCTATGTTACTTATTTAATTACTATGTTGTCATTGCACTGTGTGAGAAGCACATGACAATAAAATTAGATTTGACTGGATTTGATTAGTGGTCACCACTGGATTCTGGAGACCAGGACTGGACCTTCCTTATTATCGGATAGATTCTGTACACACATCATTTACACTTCTCTTCAAACGGCACCCAATGTATCTTCATGAATAAAGAAATATATATAAAATATATAAATATATCTGAAAGTAAGTGTCGACAAGGAGTAGGCTTGACGCTGGAAAAGAGAGGCCTAGTTTTTGTTCCAGAGTGAAAACGAAAAGGGAGACGGGGAAGTGGGAGGTAGAGTAAGACAACACATTCAAAGATGGCCGACTTTTCAATACACAAGGGGACAGACAGACAATAGCTAGACAATTACTATTGTTTTTGATTTCGTAAAGCAGTTTGTGTTTCTTAACCAGGCAAAGCTAAATAGTAGGCTGGTGTTACAGTGAAGCAAGCGAGTCGCCTGCGCGATGTGCAGAGTTGGGGAAGCTACTCTGGAAATATAAGTTAACCAATTACATCACACTGGAAAAAGGCTAAGCAACACTAAAGCTACCCTTAAGAAACAAATATATAGTTTACTAAAATCCAAAATACTTTGTGATAAATTATCATATCTGAATCTGAAACGTTGTAGAATGAAAATGGCAAAAACAGATGAAACACAGAATGTGACATTTTTATCCTATTAAACACAAAAATGATGTTTCAAGTGAGAATTAGGTAAAGGGCTGATGCTAAAAAAGAAGGGTGAAGTCATTCAATCATTTCCTTTCTGTTGTTGTAGAACTAGTGTGTAGTTCCAGTAGTTAGCTACACAGCTACATGGCAAAAAAACAATGAACTATTGAAAACCCGGAACCGGAGCCTGGCTCTCATCACGTGTTTCTCTGCAGATCACCATCTGATGCCGAGGTAAGTCCTTCACACTGACAACAGACCGCTGAGGTAAGTCCTTCACACTGACAACAAAACCCTCACTGCTCTGCAGATCAATATCTGACCGCTGAGGTAAGTCCTTCACACTGACAACAGACCGCTGAGGTAAGTCCTTCACACTGACAACAAAACCCTCACTGCTCTGCAGATCAATATCTGACCGCTGAGGTAAGTCCTTCACACTGACAACAGACCGCTGAGGTAAGTCCTTCACACTGACAACAAAACCCTCACTGCTCTGCAGATCAATATCTGACCGCTGAGGTAAGTCCTTCACACTGCTAGCTAGACAACAGATCCCTCACTTCATCCAAAAGATGTTCAATTGGGGTTGAGGTCAGGGCTCTGTGCAGGCCAGTCAAGTTCTTCCACACCGATCTCAACAAACCATTTCTGTATGGATCTCGTTTTGTGCACGGGGGTATTGTCATGCTGAAACAGGAAAGGGCCTTCCCCAAACTGTTGCCACAAAGTTGGAAGCACAGAATCATCTAGAATGTGATTGTATGCTGTAGCGTTAAGAACCATGAAAAACCGACCCAGACTATTATTACTCCTCCACCAAACTTTACAGTTGGCACTATACATTGGGGCAGGTAGCGATCTCCTGGCATCTGCCAAACCCAGATTCGTCCGTCGGACTGCCAGATGGTGAAGCGTGATTCGTCACTTCAGAGAACGCGTTTCCACTGCTCCAGAGACCAATGGCGGTGAGCTTTACACCACTCCAGCCGACCGATTGTGTGCGTCTCCTCGGGCCATGGAAACCCATTACATGAAGCTCCTCACGAACAGTTCTTGTTGCTGACGTTGCTTCCAGAGGCAGTTTGGAACTCAGTAGTGAGAGTTGCAACCGAGGACAGGTCATTTTTTATACTCTTGAGCACTCGGCGGCCCCATTCTTAGAGTTTGTGTGGCCTACCACTTTGCGGCTGAGCCGTTATTGCTCCTAGACGTTTCCACTTCACAATAACAGCACTTACAGTTGACCAGGGCAGCTCTAGCAGAGCAGGGCAGCTCTTGCAGACCAGGGCAGCTCTAGCAGAGCAGGGCAGCTCTTGCAGAGCAGGGCAGCTCTTGCAGAGCAGGGCAGCTCTTGCAGACCAGGGCAGCTCTAGCAGACCAGGGCAGCTCTAGCAGACCAGGGCAGCTCTAGCAGACCAGGGCAGCTCTAGCAGACCAGGGCAGCTCTTGCAGAGCAGGGCAGCTCTAGCAGACCAGGGCAGCTCTAGCAGACCAGGGCAGCTCTAGCAGACCAGGGCAGCTCTAGCAGACCAGGGCAGCTCTTGACAAACTGACTTGTCTGAAAGGTGGTATTTTCCCATAGGGGGGCGCACTATTGACCCAGCGTCGTCCGGGTTAGGGGAGGATTTGGCCGGGGTAGGGTCGTCATTGTAAAATAAGAATTTGTTCTTAACTGACTTGTCAAATAAAGGTTAAATAAATGCCGTTGTAAGTCACTGAGCTCTTCAGTACGGGCTATTCTACTGCCAATTCTTGTCTATGGAGATTTGACATATTTTATACACCTGTGAGCAACGTGTGTGGCTGAAATAACTAATTATTGAAACCAGTTGCAAATTGTAGCTAGATCAGAACCTAGTGAAGGACAGACTGGTAGCAGTAAGTACCTTAGATGTTACATTTAACTAGGCAAGTCAGTTAAGAGCAATTTTTGATTATATTGACAACCTAGGAACAGTGGGTTAACTGCCTTGTTCTGGGGCAGAACGACAGATTTTTTACCTTGTCAGCCCTAAGGGTTTGTTTTGAACAAAAGAACAGGAAAACAGGCAGCCACAAAAGCAGCAAATTTTCATGACAGATGTTTACCCTGTTTACAGGGTAGAGAGGTAAAACTGATCCTAGGTCAGCACTCTCAAATGTTCATGACAGATCTGTTTACAGGGTAGAGAGGTAAAACTGATCCTAGGTCAGCACTCTCAAATGTTCATGACAGATCTGTTTACAGGGTAGAGAGGTAAAACTGATCCTAGGTCAGCACTCTCAAATGTTCATGACAGATCTGTTTACAGGGTAGAGAGGTAAAACTGATCCTAGGTCAGCACTCTCACACTTTATGAATGCAGGCCCTGACCTTTCAAAAAGTGATCTTTACTACTGAAACCTTTACTAATCTTTCTCAGTAATCTTTGCCAAATAAACTGATCTGACATAGCACCATATTCCCTATATAGTGCATTACTTTTAACCAGTGCCCTTGGCCTTTGCCCCTTGACCTTGCCCTTGGCCTTTGCCCCTTGACCTTGCCCTTGACCTTGCCCTTGGCCCCTTGACCTTGCCCTTGCCCTTGGCCCCTTGACCTTGCCCTTGACCTTGCCCTTGGCCCCTTGCCCTTGGCCCCTTGCCCTTTGCCCCTTGACCTTGCCCTTGGCCCCTTGACCTCGCCCTTGGCCCCTTGACCTTTGCCCCTTGACCTTTGCCCCTTGACCTTGCCCTTGACCTTGCCCTTGGCCCCTTGACCTTGCCCTTTGCCCCTTGCCCTTGGCCCCTTGACCTTGGCCCCTTGACCTTGCCCTTGACCTTGGCCCCTTGACCTTGACCTTGGCCCCTTGACCTTGGCCCCTTGACCTTGGCCCCTTGACCTTGCCCTTTGCCCCTTGACCTTGACCTTGTCAAAAGTACTGCACTAAGGGGTCATAAACACGGCACCAGAAACATCCCACCCGTCTGTGGATCTCCCGATTGTTACACGATTCTACATGTAAAATCGGTTTGCAAGTACCCTCAGCAGGCGAACGCTATTGGTGTGCTGGAACTTTAAGGAAAAGGGCTTCAGGCTGTGGCTCTGCGTAGTTTCCCTCTGAATGGGGGAGGACGGTTCAGACTGTGGCTCTGCGTAGTTTCCCTCTGAATGGGGGAGGACGGTTCAGGCTGTGGCTCTGCGTAGTTTCCCTCTGAATGGGGAGGACGGTTCAGGCTGTGGCTCTGCGTAGTTTCCCTCTGAATGGGGGGAGGACGGTTCAGGCTGGCTGGCTCTGCGTAGTTTCCCTCTGAATGGGGAGAGGACGGTTCAGGCTGTGGCTCTGCGTAGTTTCCCTCTGAATGGGGGAGGACGGTTCAGGCTGTGGCTCTGCGTAGTTTCCCTCTGAATGGGGGAGGACGGTTCAGGCTGTGGCTCTGCGTAGTTTCCCTCTGAATGGGGGAGGACGGTTCAGGCTGTGGCTCTGCGTAGTTTCCCTCTGAATGGGGGAGGACGGTTCAGGCTGTGGCTCTGCGTAGTTTCCCTCTGAATGGGGAGGACGGTTCAGGCTGTGGCTCTGCGTAGTTTCCCTCTGAATGGGGGAGGACGGTTCAGGCTGTGGCTCTGCGTAGTTTCCCTCTGAATGGGGAGGACGGTTCAGGCTGTGGCTCTGCGTAGTTTCCCTCTGAATGGGGAGGACGGTTCAGGCTGTGGCTCTGCGTAGTTTCCCTCTGAATGGGGGAGGACGGTTCAGGCTGTGGCTCTGCGTAGTTTCCCTCTGAATGGGGGAGGACGGTTCAGGCTGTGGCTCTGCGTAGTTTCCCTCTGAATGGGGGAGGATGGTTCAGGCTGTGGCTCTGCGTAGTTTCCCTCTGAATGGGGAGGACGGTTCAGGCTGTGGCTCTGCGTAGTTTCCTCTGAATGGGGAGGACGGTTCAGGCTGTGGCTCTGCGTAGTTTCCCTCTGAATGGGGAGGACGGTTCAGGCTGTGGCTCTGCGTAGTTTCCCTCTGAATGGGGAGGACGGTTCAGGCTGTGGCTCTGCGTAGTTTCCCTCTGAATGGGGGAGGACGGTTCAGGCTGTGGCTCTGCGTAGTTTCCCTCTGAATGGGGGAGGACGGTTCAGGCTGTGGCTCTGCGTAGTTTCCCTCTGAATGGGGGAGGACGGTTCAGGCTGTGGCTCTGTGTAGTTTCCCTCTGAATGGGGGAGGACGGTTCAGACTGTGGCTCTGCGTAGTTTCCCTCTGAATGGGGGAGGACGGTTCAGGCTGTGGCTCTGTGTAGTTTCCCTCTGAATGGGGGAGGACGGTTCAGACTGTGGCTCTTGACAATTAGAATCTTTCGGTAATAAGCATAATATAATACATGGAGTATAGAGAGAGAAAGATACAGTTGAAGTCGAAGGTTTACATACACCTTAGCCAACCGTGCTTCACGGTTGGGATGGTGTTCTTCGGCTTGCAAGCCTCCCCCTCTTTCCTCCAAACATAACAATGGTCTTAATGACCAAGCAGTTCTATTTTCGTCAGACCAGAGGACATTTCTCCCAAAATTACGATCTTTGTCCCCATGTGCAGTTGCAAACCGTAGTCTGCCTTTTTTATGGCGGTTTTGGAGCAGTGGCTTCTTCCTTGCTGAGCGGCCTTTCAGGTTATGTCGATATAGGACTCGTTTTACTGTGGATATAGATACTTTTGTACCTGTTCCCTCCAGAATCTTTACAAGGTCCTTTGCTGCTGTTCTGGGATTGATTTGCACTTTTCACACCACAGTACATTCATCTCTAGGAGACAGAACGCATCTCCTTCCTGAGCGGTATGACAGCTGCGTGGTCCCATGGTGTTTATACTTGCGTACTATTGTATGTACAGATGAACGTGGTAGCTTCAGGCGGTTGGAAATTGCTCCCAAGGATGAACCAGACTTGTGGAGGTCTACAATTTTTGTTCTGAGGTCTTGGCTGATTTCTTTTGATTTTCCCATGATGTCAAGCAAAGAGGCACTGAGTTTGAAGGTAGGCCTTGAAATACATTCACAGGTACATCTCCAATTGACTCAAATGATGTCAATTAGCCTATCAGAAGCTTCTAAAGCCATGACATAATTTTCTGTAATTTTCCAAGCTGTTTGAAAGTCTAGGCATCTCGCTAGCCGGACAACTTCCGGTGAAATTGGAGGGCGCACAATTCAAAGAAATCATCATAAAAATTATGGATATTAAACATTTAGGTACATACAAGTGTCATATATCAGTTTAAAGCTTAAATTCTTGTTAATCTAACTGCATTGTCGGTTTTACAGTAGCCATTACAGTGAAAGCATGCCATGCGATTGTTTGAGGACGGCGCCCCACATCAAAATATTTTTCCACCCGCACAGGTTTCATAAATATAAATATTCACTTACTTTTTGAAAATCTTCCTCTGATTTGCAATCCAAAGGGTCCCAGCTATAACATGTAGTGTCATTTTGTTAGATAAAATCCTCCTTTATATCCCAAAATGTCTGTTCAGTTGGCGCCATCGATTTGAGTGATCCACTCTTTCAACATGCAGAGAAAGGAATCTGAAAATCCCTAAACTTTGTTTCAACAAGTCAAAATACGTTTCTATTTACTCCTCAGATACCCTAAAATGTAATCAAACTATAATATTTCTATCAGATAGAAGTCTGTCCAATAGGAAACCGATTCTAGCAGGTTTGTCTTGTCTTCATCGCACGCCCAAACTCAAATTTCCAAGACTGTGTCCCTGTACTAGAACTTATATTTCTTACTTCGTTTTGAAAGTTACGAGCCTGAAACCTTGAACATAGACTGCTGACACCCTGTGGAAGCCACAGGAATTGCATCCTGGGAGCTAGAATTCAGAATGCACCCATACGTTCCATTGTAAGAGCAAAAAACATTTCCAGTTGTTTTTTTCTTTGGATTTTCTCCTACCATATCTATTGTGTTATAGTCTCCTACATTATTTTAACATAAAGTGTTTTATATCCAATGGTACCAATTCTATGCATATCCTTCAGGGCCTGAACAACAGGCAGTTTACCCTGGGCACGTCAGTCAGACGGAAATTGAGAAAACAGGAGCTCTAAACGTCTGACCCACTGGAATTGTGATACAGTGAATTATAAGTGAAATAATCCGTCTGTAAACAATTGTTGGAAAAATGACTCGTGTACATACACAAAGTAGATTGCCAAAACTATTGTTTGTTTAACAAGATATTTGTGGAGTGGTTGAAAAATGAGTTTTAATGACTCCAACCTAAGTGTATGTAAACTTCCGACTTCAACTGTACATGGAGTATAGTGAGAGAGAAATACATGGAGTATAGAGAGAGAGAAATACATGGAGTATAGAGAGAGAGAAATACATGGAGTATAGAGAGAGAGAGAGAAATACATGGAGTATAGAGAGAGAAATACATGGAGTATAGAGAGAGAAATACATGGAGTATAGAGAGAGAGATACATGGAGTATAGAGAGAGAGAAATACATGGAGTATAGAGAGAGAGAAATACATGGAGTAGAGAGAGAGAAATACATGGAGTATAGAGAGAGAAATACATGGAGTAGAGAGAGAGAGAGAGAAATACATGGAGTAGAGAGAGAGAGAGAGAAATACATGGAGTAGAGAGAGAGAGAGAGAGAGAGAGAGAGAGACAGAGACAGAGACAGAGACAGAGAGAGAGAGAGAGAGAGAGAGAGAGAGAGAGAGAGAGAGAGAGAGAGAGAGAGAGAGAGAGAGAGAGAGAGAGAGAGAGACAGAGAGAGAGAGAGACAGAGAGAGAGAGAGAGACAGAGAGACAGAGAGAGACAGAGAGAGAGAGAGAGAGAGAGAGAGAGAGAGAGAGAGACAGAGAGAGAGAGAGACCAAAATAATGGTGTTCCAAAAAAGGTCCAGTCACCAGGACCACAAATACAAATTCCATCTAGACACCGTTGCCCTAGAGCACACAAAAAACTATACATACCTTGGCCTAAACATCAGCGCCACAGGTAACTTCCACAAAGCTGTGAACGATCTGAGAGACAAGGCAAGAAGGGCATTCTATGCCATCAAAAGAAACATAAATTTCAACATACCAATTAGGATTTGGCTAAAAATACTTGAATCAGTCATAGAGCCCATTGCCCTTTATGGTTGTGAGGTCTGGGGTCCGCTCACCAACCAAGACTTCACAAAATGGGACAAACACCAAATTGAGACTCTGCACGCAGAATTCTGCAAAAATATCCTCCGTGTACAACGTAAAACACCAAATAATGCATGCAGAGCAGAATTAGGCCGATACCCACTAATTATCAAAATCCAGAAAAGAGCCGTTAAATTCTACAACCACCTAAAAGGAAGCGATTCACAAACCTTCCATAACAAAGCCATCACCTACAGAGAGATGAACCTGGAGAAGAGTCCCTAAGCAAGCTGGTCCTGGGGCTCTGTTCACAAACACAAACACACCCTACAGAGCCCCAGGACAGCAGCACAATTAGACCCAACCAAATCATGAGAAAACAAAAAGATAATTACTTAACACATTGGAAAGAATTAACAAAAAAACAGAGCAAACTAGAATGCTATTTGGCCCTACACAGAGAGTACACAGCGGCAGAATACCTGACCACTGTGACTGACCCAAAATTAAGGAAAGCTTTGACTATGTACAGACTCAGTGAGCATAGCCTTGCTATTGAGAAAGGCCGCCGTAGGCAGACATGGCTCTCAAGAGAAGACAGGCTATGTGCTCACTGCCCACAAAATGAGGTGGAAACTGAGCTGCACTTCCTAACCTCCTGCCCAATGTATGACCATATTAGAGAGACATATTTCCCCCAGATTACACAGACACACAAAGAATTCGAAAACAAATCCAATTTTGAAAAACTCCCATATCTACTGGGTGAAATTCCACAGTGTGCCATCACAGCAGCAATATTTGTGACCTGTTGCCACGAGAAAAGGGCAACCAGTGAAGAACAAACACCATTGTAAATACAACCCATATTTTTGCTTATTCATTTTATCTTGTGTCCTTTAACTATTTGTACATTGTATATATATATATATATAATATGACATTTGTAATGTCTTTACTGTTTTGAAACTTCTGTATTGTTTTTCACTTTATATATTCACTTTGTATGTTGTCTACCTCACTTGCTTTGGCAATGTTAACACATGTTTCCCATGCCAATAAAGCCCTTGAATTGAATTGAAATTGAATTGAGAGAGAGAGAGACAGAGAGAGACAGAGAGAGAGAGAGACAGAGAGAGAGAGAGAGAGAGAGACAGACAGAGAGAGAGAGAGAGAGAGAGACAGAGACAGAGAGAGAGAGAGAGAGAGAGAGAGAGAGAGAGAGAGAGAGAGAGAGAGAGAGAGAGAGAGAGAGAGAGAGAGAGAGAGAGAGAGATAGAGAGAGACAGAGAGAGAGAGAGAGACAGAGAGAGAGAGAGAGACAGAGAGAGAGAGAGAGAGAGAGAGAGAGAGAGAGAGAGAGAGACAGAGACAGAGACAGAGAGAGAGAGACAGAGAGAGAGAGAGAGAGAGTTATTATTTATTTATTTAACAAAGAGTCTCAGCGTAGGTGTGCTGATTTAGGATCATTGATGAACTAAAAGGCCAATCTGACCCTAGATTAGTCAGCACGCTTTGTGAATACAGGCCCCGATCTGTGTGAATACAGGCCCTGATCTGTGTGAATACAGGCCCAGATCTGTGTGAATACAGGCCCCGATCTGTGTGAATACAGGCCCCGATCTGTCGATCTGTGTGAATACGGGCCCCGATCTGTGTGAATACGGGCCCCGATCTGTGTGAATACGGGCCCCGATCTGTGTGAATACAGGCCCCGATCTGTGTGAATACAGGCCCCGATCTGTGTGAATACAGGCCCCGATCTGTGTGAATACAGGCCCCGATCTGTGTGAATACAGGCCCTGATCTTTCACAGTGACTTTCTTAGTCTCTCTCTTGGCATACATAGTTTCCTTGTGAGAGTTCTAGGCCTCTGTCGGCCACATTCCTGGAGACAGGAGGAACAAGTCAGAACTAGTTGTAGAACCGCCCTGGTGACGCCAAAACACTCAGGAGGGAGCTGGTTGTATAACCAATGTCACCCTATTCCCTACATCGTGCACTACTTTAGACCAGGGCCATATTCCCTATATAGTGCATTACTTTAGACCAGGGCACATAGAACCCTATTCCCTATATACTATATATAGTGCACTACTTTAGACCAGGGCACCTACAACCCTATATGGAGTGCACTACTTTAGACCAGGGCACATACAACCCTATTCCCTATATAGAGTGCACTACTTTAGACCAGGGCACATAGAACCCTATTCCCTATATAGAGTGCACTACTTTAGACCAGGGCACATACAACCCTATTCCCTATATGGAGTGCACTACTTTAGACCAGGGCACATACAACCCTATTCCCTATATGGAGTGCACTACTTTAGACCAGGGCACATACAACCCTATTCCCTATATAGAGTGCACTACTTTAGACCAGGGCACATACAACCCTATTCCCTATATAGAGTGCACTACTTTAGACCAGGGCACATACAACCCTATTCCCTATATAGAGTGCACTACTTTAGACCAGGGCACATACAACCCTATTCCCTATATGGAGTGCACTACTTTAGACCAGGGCACATACAACCCTATTCCCTATATAGAGTGCACTACTTTAGACCAGGGCACATAGAACCCTATTCCCTATATAGAGTGCACTACTTTAGACCAGGGCACATACAACCCTATTCCCTATATGGAGTGCACTACTTTAGACCAGGGCACATACAACCCTATTCCCTATATGGAGTGCACTACTTTAGACCAGGGCACATACAACCCTATTCCCTATATGGAGTGCACTACTTTAGACCAGGGCACATACAACCCTATTCCCTATATGGAGTGCACTACTTTAGACCAGGGCACATACAACCCTATTCCCTATATGGAGTGCACTACTTTAGACCAGGGCACATACAACCCTATTCCCTATATGGAGTGCACTACTTTAGACCAGGGCACATACAACCCTATTCCCTATATAGAGTGCACTACTTTAGACCAGGGCACATACAACCCTATTCCCTATATAGAGTGCACTACTTTAGACCAGGGCACATACAACCCTATACCCTATATAGAGTGCACTACTTTAGACCAGGGCACATACAACCCTATACCCTATATAGAGTGCACTACTTTAGACCAGGGCACATACAACCCTATTCCCTATATGGAGTGCACTACTTTAGACCAGGGCACATACAACCCTATACCCTATATAGAGTGCACTACTTTAGACCAGGGCACATAGAACCCTATTCCCTATATAGAGTACACTACTTTAGACCAGGGCACATACAACCCTATACCCTATATAGAGTGCACTACTTTAGACCAGGGCACATAGAACCCTATTCCATATATGGAGTGCACTACTTTTGTCAGTTCGAATGCCCCCCTAAACCTTTTATATTCCTTACTTACAGAAGAATCCAAAACATCTATTCTCTCAGTTTCATAACATGAGACATATTGTAAGACAAAAGCTGGACGTTGTGAATGTCAAAAGAGACTAAGATTCAGGATAGATCCCCACTGAGGTGTCAAGTGTCATGCTGTTAGAATGATCAGTGTGGTATCGGTGAATACTGGGCCGGAGAGATAAATTATATATATTTAGATATATTATAGATATATTTAGATATATTATAGATATATTATATTTTATTATATTGTATACTGTCCATTTTGATACATTATTTTAAAACCTATTCTCTCAGTTTCATAACATGAGACATATTTCCTAACCTCTGACCCCACATTATATAGTAACACTGAGAATATGTTGGCTTAGGAAGCGCCATCGATGCAAAAACACTCACCATTTACACTGCTGTTAAGATAGTAGACAGGAGAAGGACGACGATAGGTGTATCCAGCGCTTCTTTGGTCGGGGGAAAGAAAAAGCAGGTAGAAAAAGTGGGAGGTTGGATTGTAGTGGTACACACACGTCAGCTTCCTGTTTTCCCCTCTGACGGCAAACGTAGCCTGGGGCCAGTTTCCTGTTAAAAAAACAGGTATGTTAAAATAGGTAAGAACACTAGAAGGCTCTTTGTTGTTGCTCTCTGCTCAGTGCAACTCAATTTATAAACACTAACGTATCACAATGCTAATAAAGTTACCTGACTACGTAGGGGTGTGGATCAGAAAACCAGTCAGCATCTGGTGTGGATCAGAAAACCAGTCAGTATCTGGTGTGGATCAGAAAACCAGTCAGTATCTGCTGTGGATCAGAAAACCAGTCAGTATCTGCTGTGGATCAGAAAACCAGTCAGTATCTGGTGTGGATCAGAAAACCAGTCAGTATCTGCTGTGGATCAGAAAAACAGTCAGTATCTGGTGTGGATCAGAAAACCAGTCAGTATCTGGTGTCATCAGAGAACCAGTCAGTATCTGCTGTGGATCAGAAAACCAGTCAGTATCTGGTGTGGATCAGGAAACCAGTCAGTATCTGCTGTGGATCAGAAAACCAGTCAGTATCTGCTGTGGATCAGAAAACCAGTCAGTATCTGCTGTGGATCAGAAAACCAGTCAGTATCTGGTGTGGATCAGAGAACCAGTCAGTATCTGGTGTGATCAGAGAACCAGTCAGTATCTGGTGTGGATCAGAAAACCAGTCAGTATCTGGTGTGGATCAGAAAACCAGTCAGTATCTGGTGTGGATCAGAAAACCAGTCAGTATCTGGTGTGGATCAGAAAACCAGTCAGTATCTGGTGTCATCAGAGAACCAGTCAGTATCTGGTGTGGATCAGAAAACCAGTCAGTATCTGCTGTGGATCAGAAAACCAGTCAGTATCTGCTGTGGATCAGAAAACCAGTCAGTATCTGGTGTGGATCAGAAAACCAGTCAGTATCTGGTGTGGATCAGAAAACCAGTCAGTATCTGGTGTGGATCAGAAAACCAGTCAGTATCTGGTGTGGATCAGAAAACCAGTCAGTATCTGGTGTGGATCAGAAAACCAGTCAGTATCTGCTGTGGATCAGAAAACCAGTCAGTATCTGGTGTGGATCAGAAAACCAGTCAGTATCTGCTGTGGATCAGAAAACCAGTCAGTATCTGCTGTGGATCAGCAAACCAGTCAGTATCTGGTGTGGATCAGAAAACCAGTCAGTATCTGGTGTGGATCAGAAAACCAGTCAGTATCTGCTGTGGATCAGAAAACCAGTCAGTATCTGCTGTGGATCAGAAAACCAGTCAGTATCTGGTGTGGATCAGAAAACCAGTCAGTATCTGGTGTGGATCAGAAAACCAGTCAGTATCTGGTGTGGATCAGAAAACCAGTCAGTATCTGGTGTGGATCAGAAAACCAGTCAGTATCTGCTGTGGATCAGAAAACCAGTCAGTATCTGGTGTGGATCAGAAAACCAGTCAGTATCTGCTGTGGATCAGAAAACCAGTCAGTATCTGCTGTGGATCAGAAAACCAGTCAGTATCTGGTGTGGATCAGAAAACCAGTCAGTATCTGCTGTGGATCAGAAAACCAGTCAGTATCTGCTGTGGATCAGAAAACCAGTCAGTATCTGCTGTGGATCAGAAAACCAGTCAGTATCTGCTGTGGATCAGAAAACCAGTCAGTATCTGGTGTGGATCAGAAAACCAGTCAGTATCTGGTGTGGATCAGAAAACCAGTCAGTATCTGGTGTGGATCAGAAAACCAGTCAGTATCTGGTGTGGATCAGAAAACCAGTCAGTATCTGGTGTGGATCAGAAAACCAGTCAGTATCTGGTGTGGATCAGAAAACCAGTCAGTATCTGCTGTGGATCAGAAAACCAGTCAGTATCTGGTGTGGATCAGAAAACCAGTCAGTATCTGGTGTGGATCAGAAAACCAGTCAGTATCTGGTGTGGATCAGAAAACCAGTCAGTATCTGGTGTGGATCAGAAAACCAGTCAGTATCTGGTGTGGATCAGAAAACCAGTCAGTATCTGGTGTGGATCAGAAAACCAGTCAGTATCTGCTGTGGATCAGAAAAACAGTCAGTATCTGCTGTGGATCAGAAAACCAGTCAGTATCTGGTGTGGATCAGAAAACCAGTCAGTATCTGGTGTCATCAGAGAACCAGTCAGTATCTGCTGTGGATCAGAAAACCAGTCAGTATCTGCTGTGGATCAGAAAACCAGTCAGTATCTGGTGTGGATCAGGAAACCAGTCAGTATCTGCTGTGGATCCGAAAACCAGTCAGTATCTGCTGTGGATCAGAAAACCAGTCAGTATCTGCTGTGGATCAGAAAACCAGTCAGTATCTGGTGTGGATCAGAAAACCAGTCAGTATCTGCTGTGGATCAGAAAACCAGTCAGTATCTGGTGTGGATCAGAAAACCAGTCAGTATCTGGTGTGGATCAGAAAACCAGTCAGTATCTGGTGTGGATCAGAAAACCAGTCAGTATCTGGTGTGGATCAGAAAACCAGTCAGTATCTGCTGTGGATCAGAAAACCAGTCAGTATCTGCTGTGGATCAGAAAACCAGTCAGTATCTGCTGTGGATCAGAAAACCAGTCAGTATCTGGTGTGGATCAGAAAACCAGTCAGTATCTGGTGTGGATCAGAAAACCAGTCAGTATCTGGTGTGGATCAGAAAACCAGTCAGTATCTGGTGTGGATCAGAAAACCAGTCAGTATCTGGTGTGGATCAGAAAACCAGTCAGTATCTGCTGTGGATCAGAAAACCAGTCAGTATCTGGTGTGGATCAGAAAACCAGTCAGTATCTGCTGTGGATCAGAAAACCAGTCAGTATCTGGTGTGGATCAGAAAACCAGTCAGTATCTGGTGTGGATCAGAAAACCAGTCAGTATCTGCTGTGGATCAGAAAACCAGTCAGTATCTGCTGTGGATCAGAAAACCAGTCAGTATCTGGTGTGGATCAGAAAACCAGTCAGTATCTGGTGTGGATCAGAAAACCAGTCAGTATCTGCTGTGGATCAGAAAACCAGTCAGTATCTGGTGTGGATCAGAAAACCAGTCAGTATCTGGTGTGGATCAGAAAACCAGTCAGATCTGGTGTGGAAGAAAACCAGTCAGTATCTGGTGTGGATCAGAAAACCAGTCAGTATCTGGTGTGGATCAGAAAACCAGTCAGTATCTGGTGTGGATCAGAAAACCAGTCAGTATCTGGTGTGGATCAGAAAACCAGTCAGTATCTGCTGTGGATCAGAAAACCAGTCAGTATCTGGTGTGGATCAGAAAACCAGTCAGTATCTGGTGTGGATCAGAAAACCAGTCAGTATCTGGTGTGGATCAGAAAACCAGTCAGTATCTGCTGTGGATCAGAAAACCAGTCAGTATCTGCTGTGGATCAGAAAACCAGTCAGTATCTGGTGTGGATCAGAAAACCAGTCAGTATCTGGTGTGGATCAGAAAACCAGTCAGTATCTGCTGTGGATCAGAAAACCAGTCAGTATCTGCTGTGGATCAGAAAACCAGTCAGTATCTGGTGTGGATCAGAAAACCAGTCAGTATCTGCTGTGGATCAGAAAACCAGTCAGTATCTGGTGTGGATCAGAAAACCAGTCAGTATCTGGTGTGGATCAGAAAACCAGTCAGTATCTGGTGTGGATCAGAAAACCAGTCAGTATCTGGTGTGGATCAGAAAACCAGTCAGTATCTGCTGTGGATCAGAAAACCAGTCAGTATCTGGTGTGGATCAGAAAACCAGTCAGTATCTGCTGTGGATCAGAAAACCAGTCAGTATCTGCTGTGGATCAGAAAACCAGTCAGTATCTGGTGTGGATCAGAAAACCAGTCAGTATCTGCTGTGGATCAGAAAACCAGTCAGTATCTGCTGTGGATCAGAAAACCAGTCAGTATCTGGTGTGGATCAGAAAACCAGTCAGTATCTGCTGTGGATCAGAAAAACAGTCAGTATCTGCTGTGGATCAGAAAACCAGTCAGTATCTGGTGTGGATCAGAAAACCAGTCAGTATCTGGTGTCATCAGAGAACCAGTCAGTATCTGCTGTGGATCAGAAAACCAGTCAGTATCTGGTGTGGATCAGAAAACCAGTCAGTATCTGCTGTGGATCAGAAAAACAGTCAGTATCTGGTGTGGATCAGAAAACCAGTCAGTATCTGCTGTGGATCAGAAAACCAGTCAGTATCTGGTGTGGATCAGAAAACCAGTCAGTATCTGCTGTGGATCAGAAAACCAGTCAGTATCTGGTGTGGATCAGAAAACCAGTCAGTATCTGGTGTGGATCAGAAAACCAGTCAGTATCTGGTGTGGATCAGAAAACCAGTCAGTATCTGCTGTGGATCAGAAAACCAGTCAGTATCTGGTGTGGATCAGAAAACCAGTCAGTATCTGCTGTGGATCAGAAAACCAGTCAGTATCTGCTGTGGATCAGAAAACCAGTCAGTATCTGGTGTGGATCAGAAAACCAGTCAGTATCTGGTGTGGATCAGAAAACCAGTCAGTATCTGCTGTGGATCAGAAAACCAGTCAGTATCTGCTGTGGATCAGAAAACCAGTCAGTATCTGGTGTGGATCAGAAAACCAGTCAGTATCTGCTGTGGATCAGAAAACCAGTCAGTATCTGCTGTGGATCAGAAAACCAGTCAGTATCTGCTGTGGATCAGAAAACCAGTCAGTATCTGCTGTGGATCAGAAAACCAGTCAGTATCTGGTGTGGATCAGAAAACCAGTCAGTATCTGGTGTGGATCAGAAAACCAGTCAGTATCTGGTGTGGATCAGAAAACCAGTCAGTATCTGGTGTGGATCAGAAAACCAGTCAGTATCTGCTGTGGATCAGAAAACCAGTCAGTATCTGGTGTGGATCAGAAAACCAGTCAGTATCTGCTGTGGATCAGAAAACCAGTCAGTATCTGCTGTGGATCAGAAAACCAGTCAGTATCTGCTGTGGATCAGAAAACCAGTCAGTATCTGGTGTGGATCAGAAAACCAGTCAGTATCTGGTGTGGATCAGAAAACCAGTCAGTATCTGGTGTGGATCAGAAAACCAGTCAGTATCTGGTGTGGATCAGAAAACCAGTCAGTATCTGCTGTGGATCAGAAAACCAGTCAGTATCTGGTGTGGATCAGAAAACCAGTCAGTATCTGCTGTGGATCAGAAAACCAGTCAGTATCTGCTGTGGATCAGAAAACCAGTCAGTATCTGGTGTGGATCAGAAAACCAGTCAGTATCTGCTGTGGATCAGAAAACCAGTCAGTATCTGCTGTGGATCAGAAAACCAGTCAGTATCTGGTGTGGATCAGAAAACCAGTCAGTATCTGCTGTGGATCAGAAAAACAGTCAGTATCTGCTGTGGATCAGAAAACCAGTCAGTATCTGGTGTGGATCAGAAAACCAGTCAGTATCTGGTGTCATCAGAGAACCAGTCAGTATCTGCTGTGGATCAGAAAACCAGTCAGTATCTGGTGTGGATCAGAAAACCAGTCAGTATCTGCTGTGGATCAGAAAAACAGTCAGTATCTGGTGTGGATCAGAAAACCAGTCAGTATCTGCTGTGGATCAGAAAACCAGTCAGTATCTGGTGTGGATCAGAAAACCAGTCAGTATCTGCTGTGGATCAGAAAACCAGTCAGTATCTGGTGTGGATCAGAAAACCAGTCAGTATCTGGTGTGGATCAGAAAACCAGTCAGTATCTGGTGTGGATCAGAAAACCAGTCAGTATCTGCTGTGGATCAGAAAACCAGTCAGTATCTGGTGTGGATCAGAAAACCAGTCAGTATCTGCTGTGGATCAGAAAACCAGTCAGTATCTGCTGTGGATCAGAAAACCAGTCAGTATCTGGTGTGGATCAGAAAACCAGTCAGTATCTGCTGTGGATCAGAAAACCAGTCAGTATCTGCTGTGGATCAGAAAACCAGTCAGTATCTGCTGTGGATCAGAAAACCAGTCAGTATCTGGTGTGGATCAGAAAACCAGTCAGTATCTGCTGTGGATCAGAAAACCAGTCAGTATCTGCTGTGGATCAGAAAACCAGTCAGTATCTGGTGTGGATCAGAAAACCAGTCAGTATCTGGTGTGGATCAGAAAACCAGTCAGTATCTGGTGTGGATCAGAAAACCAGTCAGTATCTGGTGTGGATCAGAAAACCAGTCAGTATCTGCTGTGGATCAGAAAACCAGTCAGTATCTGGTGTGGATCAGAAAACCAGTCAGTATCTGCTGTGGATCAGAAAACCAGTCAGTATCTGCTGTGGATCAGAAAACCAGTCAGTATCTGGTGTGGATCAGAAAACCAGTCAGTATCTGCTGTGGATCAGAAAACCAGTCAGTATCTGCTGTGGATCAGAAAACCAGTCAGTATCTGGTGTGGATCAGAAAACCAGTCAGTATCTGGTGTGGATCAGAAAACCAGTCAGTATCTGCTGTGGATCAGAAAACCAGTCAGTATCTGGTGTGGATCAGAAAACCAGTCAGTATCTGCTGTGGATCAGAAAACCAGTCAGTATCTGCTGTGGATCAGAAAACCAGTCAGTATCTGGTGTGGATCAGAAAACCAGTCAGTATCTGGTGTGGATCAGAAAACCAGTCAGTATCTGCTGTGGATCAGAAAACCAGTCAGTATCTGCTGTGGATCAGAAAACCAGTCAGTATCTGGTGTGGATCAGAAAACCAGTCAGTATCTGCTGTGGATCAGAAAACCAGTCAGTATCTGCTGTGGATCAGAAAACCAGTCAGTATCTGGTGTGGATCAGAAAACCAGTCAGTATCTGGTGTGGATCAGAAAACCAGTCAGTATCTGCTGTGGATCAGAAAACCAGTCAGTATCTGCTGTGGATCAGAAAACCAGTCAGTATCTGGTGTGGATCAGAAAACCAGTCAGTATCTGCTGTGGATCAGAAAACCAGTCAGTATCTGCTGTGGATCAGAAAACCAGTCAGTAGCTGGTGTGGATCAGAAAACCAGTCAGTATCTGCTGTGGATCAGAAAACCAGTCAGTATCTGCTGTGGATCAGAAAACCAGTCAGTATCTGGTGTGGATCAGAAAACCAGTCAGTATCTGCTGTGGATCAGAAAAACAGTCAGTATCTGCTGTGGATCAGAAAACCAGTCAGTATCTGGTGTGGATCAGAAAACCAGTCAGTATCTGGTGTGGATCAGAAAACCAGTCAGTATCTGGTGTGGATCAGAAAACCAGTCAGTATCTGCTGTGGATCAGAAAACCAGTCAGTATCTGGTGTGGATCAGAAAACCAGTCAGTATCTGCTGTGGATCAGAAAACCAGTCAGTATCTGCTGTGGATCAGAAAACCAGTCAGTATCTGGTGTGGATCAGAAAACCAGTCAGTATCTGGTGTGGATCAGAAAACCAGTCAGTATCTGCTGTGGATCAGAAAACCAGTCAGTATCTGCTGTGGATCAGAAAACCAGTCAGTATCTGGTGTGGATCAGAAAACCAGTCAGTATCTGCTGTGGATCAGAAAACCAGTCAGTATCTGCTGTGGATCAGAAAACCAGTCAGTATCTGGTGTGGATCAGAAAACCAGTCAGTATCTGGTGTGGATCAGAAAACCAGTCAGTATCTGGTGTGGATCAGAAAACCAGTCAGTATCTGGTGTGGATCAGAAAACCAGTCAGTATCTGGTGTGGATCAGAAAACCAGTCAGTATCTGCTGTGGATCAGAAAACCAGTCAGTATCTGGTGTGGATCAGAAAAAACCAGTCAGTATCTGCTGTGGATCAGAAAACCAGTCAGTATCTGCTGTGGATCAGAAAACCAGTCAGTATCTGGTGTGGATCAGAAAACCAGTCAGTATCTGCTGTGGATCAGAAAACCAGTCAGTATCTGCTGTGGATCAGAAAACCAGTCAGTATCTGCTGTGGATCAGAAAACCAGTCAGTATCTGCTGTGGATCAGAAAACCAGTCAGTATCTGGTGTGGATCAGAAAACCAGTCAGTATCTGGTGTGGATCAGAAAACCAGTCAGTATCTGGTGTGGATCAGAAAACCAGTCAGTATCTGGTGTGGATCAGAAAACCAGTCAGTATCTGGTGTGGATCAGAAAACCAGTCAGTATCTGGTGTGGATCAGAAAACCAGTCAGTATCTGCTGTGGATCAGAAAACCAGTCAGTATCTGCTGTGGATCAGAAAACCAGTCAGTATCTGGTGTGGATCAGAAAACCAGTCAGTATCTGGTGTGGATCAGAAAACCAGTCAGTATCTGCTGTGGATCAGAAAACCAGTCAGTATCTGCTGTGGATCAGAAAACCAGTCAGTATCTGGTGTGGATCAGAAAACCAGTCAGTATCTGCTGTGGATCAGAAAAACAGTCAGTATCTGGTGTGGATCAGAAAACCAGTCAGTATCTGCTGTGGATCAGAAAACCAGTCAGTATCTGCTGTGGATCAGAAAACCAGTCAGTATCTGGTGTGGATCAGAAAACCAGTCAGTATCTGCTGTGGATCAGAAAAACAGTCAGTATCTGCTGTGGATCAGAAAACCAGTCAGTATCTGGTGTGGATCAGAAAACCAGTCAGTATCTGGTGTCATCAGAGAACCAGTCAGTATCTGCTGTGGATCAGAAAACCAGTCAGTATCTGGTGTGGATCAGGAAACCAGTCAGTATCTGCTGTGGATCCGAAAACCAGTCAGTATCTGCTGTGGATCAGAAAACCAGTCAGTATCTGCTGTGGATCAGAAAACCAGTCAGTATCTGGTGTGGATCAGAAAACCAGTCAGTATCTGCTGTGGATCAGAAAACCAGTCAGTATCTGGTGTGGATCAGAAAACCAGTCAGTATCTGGTGTGGATCAGAAAACCAGTCAGTATCTGGTGTGGATCAGAAAACCAGTCAGTATCTGCTGTGGATCAGAAAACCAGTCAGTATCTGCTGTGGATCAGAAAACCAGTCAGTATCTGCTGTGGATCAGAAAACCAGTCAGTATCTGCTGTGGATCAGAAAACCAGTCAGTATCTGGTGTGGATCAGAAAACCAGTCAGTATCTGGTGTGGATCAGAAAACCAGTCAGTATCTGGTGTGGATCAGAAAACCAGTCAGTATCTGCTGTGGATCAGAAAACCAGTCAGTATCTGCTGTGGATCAGAAAACCAGTCAGTATCTGGTGTGGATCAGAAAACCAGTCAGTATCTGCTGTGGATCAGAAAACCAGTCAGTATCTGCTGTGGATCAGAAAACCAGTCAGTATCTGGTGTGGATCAGAAAACCAGTCAGTATCTGCTGTGGATCAGAAAACCAGTCAGTATCTGCTGTGGATCAGAAAACCAGTCAGTATCTGCTGTGGATCAGAAAACCAGTCAGTATCTGGTGTGGATCAGAAAACCAGTCAGTATCTGCTGTGGATCAGAAAACCAGTCAGTATCTGGTGTGGATCAGAAAACCAGTCAGTATCTGGTGTGGATCAGAAAACCAGTCAGTATCTGGTGTGGATCAGAAAACCAGTCAGTATCTGCTGTGGATCAGAAAACCAGTCAGTATCTGGTGTGGATCAGAAAACCAGTCAGTATCTGCTGTGGATCAGAAAACCAGTCAGTATCTGCTGTGGATCAGAAAACCAGTCAGTATCTGGTGTGGATCAGAAAACCAGTCAGTATCTGCTGTGGATCAGAAAACCAGTCAGTATCTGCTGTGGATCAGAAAACCAGTCAGTATCTGGTGTGGATCAGAAAACCAGTCAGTATCTGCTGTGGATCAGAAAAACAGTCAGTATCTGCTGTGGATCAGAAAACCAGTCAGTATCTGGTGTGGATCAGAAAACCAGTCAGTATCTGGTGTCATCAGAGAACCAGTCAGTATCTGCTGTGGATCAGAAAACCAGTCAGTATCTGGTGTGGATCAGGAAACCAGTCAGTATCTGCTGTGGATCCGAAAACCAGTCAGTATCTGCTGTGGATCAGAAAACCAGTCAGTATCTGCTGTGGATCAGAAAACCAGTCAGTATCTGGTGTGGATCAGAAAACCAGTCAGTATCTGGTGTGATCAGAGAACCAGTCAGTATCTGGTGTGGATCAGAAAACCAGTCAGTATCTGGTGTGGATCAGAAAACCAGTCAGTATCTGGTGTGGATCAGAAAACCAGTCAGTATCTGGTGTGGATCAGAAAACCAGTCAGTATCTGGTGTGGATCAGGAAACCAGTCAGTATCTGGTGTGGATCAGGAAACCAGTCAGTATCTGCTGTGGATCAGAAAACCAGTCAGTATCTGGTGTGGATCAGAAAACCAGTCAGTATCTGGTGTGGATCAGAAAACCAGTCAGTATCTGGTGTGGATAGAAAACCAGTCAGTATCTGGTGTGGATCAGAAAACCAGTCAGTATCTGGTGTGGATCAGGAAACCAGTCAGTATCTGCTGTGGATCAGGAAACCAGTCAGTATCTGCTGTGGATCAGAAAACCAGTCAGTATCTGGTGTGGATCAGAAAACCAGTCAGTATCTGGTGTGGATCAGAAAACCAGTCAGTATCTGGTTCCACCATTTGCATCATGCAGCGCGACACATCTCCTTCACATAGAGTTGATCAGGCTGTTGATTGTGTCCTGTGGAATGTTGACCCTCTCCTCTTCAATGCCTGTGTGAAGTTGCTGGATATTGGCGGGAACTGGAACACGCTGTCGTACACGTCGATCCAGAGCATCCCAAACATGCTCAATGGGTGACATGTCTGGTGAGTATGCAGACCATGGAAGAACTGGGACATGTTCAGCTTCCAGGAATTGTGTACAGATCCTTGTGACATGGGGCCGTGCATTATCATGGTGAAACATGAGGTGATGGAGGCGGATGAATGGCACGACAACGGGCCTCAAGATCTCATCACGGTATCTCTGTACATTCAAATTACCATCGATAAAATACAATTGTGTTCGTTGCTTATACCTGTCCATACCATACCAATACCATAAAATGACATTGGACGCGGCTTATGGTAGAGAAATTAACATTCAATTCTCTGGCAACAGCTCTGGTGGACCTTCCTGCAGTCAGCCAATTGCTGCTCCCTCAAAACTTGAGACATCTGTGACAACTGCACATTTTAGAACGGCCTTTTATTGTCCCCAGCACAAGGTGCACCTGTGTAATGATCCTGCTGTTTAATCAGCTTCTTGATATGCCACACCTGTCAGGTGGATGAATTATCTTGGTAAAGGAGAAATGCTCACTAACAGGGATGTAAACACATGTGTGCATAACATTTTTGAGAAATCATTTCTGGGATCTTTTATTTCAGCTCATGAAACATGGGATGAACAGTTTACAAGTTGCATTTATATTTTTGTTCTTTGTAATAATTACAAAGGAGACAATGATGGGCGGTGGGTGGGGGATAACATATGGAGAACAAACCACACCACATATTTGACATGACTATAGAGTTTGAAAGACATTTCAACACACATATAGCAAAGGAGTAGGGGTTGGACACACACTGGAGAACTGTCTGGTAACTCAACAACACACACCATTATTGACTCATGAACCGTCTGGTAACTCAACAACAAACACCCTGATTGATTCATGAACTGTCTGGTAACTCAACAACAAACACCCTGATTGACTCATGAACTGTCTGGTAACAGTATCTAGCTAGTCTCTTCACGAAGAACGGAACAGATGGATCTTTGACTGGTCATAAATGAATCAAAACAGAAGATTTGAATCATAAAGTTGAAGGTATCTTCTTCTTGTAATCAATGCACAGTGTAACCAGGCATAAGGGTTGCCTTGGAAACCCAAAGCTGAATTTTATGCATTGAGTTCTATTGAGTTCTATGTCAGGCAGAAATTAGAGTTTGAATCAGGAAAGTTTCCTGGCAGTGTGCTGACAGTGCGTTTAGATTTCACCTGAAGCACCTGAATCACCTGAATCACCTGAATCACCTGAAGCACCTGAATCACCTGAAGCGGATGGATTAAACAAATCAAAATATATTTTAGATTCTTCAAAGTAGCCAGCCTTTGCCTTGATGACAGCGTTGCACACTTGTGGCATTCTCTCAACCATCTTCACCTGGAATGCTTTTCCAACAGTATTGAAGGAGTTCCCACATATGCTGAGCACTTGTTGGCTGCTTTTCCTTCAAATCTCTGCGGTCCAAACTCATACCAATTGGGTTGAGGTCGGGTGATTGTGGAGGCCAGGTCATCTGATGCAGCACTCCAATCTCCTTCTTGGTCAAATAGCCCTTACACAGCTTGGAGGTGTGTTGGGTCATTGTCCTGTTGAAAAACAAATGATAGTCCCGCTAAGCGCAAACAAGATGGAATGGGGGCTGCAGAATGCTGTGGTAGCCATGCTGGTTAAGTGTACTTTGAAATCTAAATAAATCACCAACAGTGTCATCAGCAAAGCACCCCCACACCATCACACCTCCTCCTCCATGCTTCATGGTGGGAACCACACATGCAGAGATCATCCGTTCATCTACTTAGCGTCTCACAAAGACATGGTGGTTGGAACCAAAAATATCAAATTTGGACTCATCAGACTAAAGGACAGATTTACACCGGTCTAATGTCTATTGCTCGTGTTTCTTGGACCAAGCAAGTCTCTTCTTCTTCTTATTGGTGTCCTTTAGTAGTGGTTTCCATGGTTTCTTTGCAGCATTTCGACCATGAAGGCCTGATTCACGCCGTCTCCTCTGAACAGTTGATGTTCAGATGTGTCTGTTACTTGAACTGCAATCTGAGGTGCAGTTAATTAATGATAGAACTCTGTGAAGCATTTATTTGGGCTGCAATCTGAGGTGCAGTTAACTCTAATGAACGTATCCTCTGCAGCAGAGGTAACTCTGGGTCTTCCTTTCCTTTGGCAGTTCTCATGAGAGCCAGTTTCATCACAACGCTTGATGGTTCTTGCAACTGCACTTGAAGAAACTAAAAGTTTTAGAAATTTTCTGGGTTTCTATTTGCTTATTTGAACTGTTCTTGCCATAATATTGACTTGGTCTTTTACCAAATAAGGCTATCTTCTGTGTACCACCCCTACCATGTCACAACCCAACTGATTGGCTCAAACGCATTAGGAAGGAAAGAAATTCCACAAATTAACTTTTAACAAGGCCCACCTGTTAATTGAAATGCATTCCAGGTGACTACCTCATGAAGCTGGTTGAGAGGATGCCAAGAGTGTGCAAAGCTGTCCACAAGGAAAAGGGTGGCTACTTTGATTTGTTTAACACTTTTTTTTTGGTTACTACATGATTCTATATGTGTTATTTCATTGTTTTGATGTCTTCACTATTATTCTACAATGTAGAAAATAGTAAAAATAAAGAAAAACCATGGAATGAGAAGGTGTCCAAACTTTTGACTGGTACTGTATCACCTACCAGAAATGGTGATATCTTTAGGAGTCTATAATATACATAAAGTGCATTCAGAAATTATTCAGACCCCTTCACTTTTTCCACATTTTGTTACATTACAGCCTTATTCTAAAATGGACTACTCAATCTACATTCAATACCCCATAATGACAAATTAAAAACTTACATCTGTATCACCTACCAGGAATAATGATATATTTTAATATCTGTGTCCCAAAAGGCACCCTATTTCCTCCACCTATTCCCTATTGGCCCTGGTCAACAGTAGTGCACTACCCTATGGGCCCTGGTCAACAGTAGTGCACTACCCTATGGGCCCTGGAGAGCTAGGGCTGCCATTTGAGGCACAACCGGTTTGCTGTAATGGTGGGGTGTAGTTAGTATGATGTAATGGTGGGGGTGTAGTTAGTATGATGTAATGGTGGGGGTGTAGTTAGTATAATATAATGGTGGGGGTGTAGTTAGTATGATGTAATGGTGGGGGTGTAGTTAGTATAATGTAATGGTGGGGGTGTAGTTAGTTTGATGTAATGGTGGGGGTGTAGTTAGTTTGCTGTAATGGTGGGGGTGTAGTTAGTTTGATGTAATGGTGGGGGTGTAGTTAGTATGATGTAATGGTGGGGTGTAGTTAGTTTGATGTAATGGTGGGGGTGTAGTTAGTTTGATGTAATGGTGGGGGTGTAGTTAGTATGATGTAATGGTGGGGGTGTAGTTAGTTTGATGTAATGGTGGGGGTGTAGTTGGTTTGATGTACTGGTGGGGGTGTAGTTGGTTTGACGTACTGGTGGGGGTGTAGTTAGGATGACGTAATGGTGGGGGTGTAGTTAGTTTGATGTAATGGTGGGGGTGTAGTTAGTTTGATGTAATGGTGGGGTGTAGTTAGTTTGATGTAATGGTGGGGTGTAGTTAGTTTGATGTAATGGTGGGGGTGTAGTTAGTTTGATGTAATGGTGGGGTGTAGTTAGTTTGATGTAATGGTGGGGGTGTAGTTAGTATGATGTAATGGTGGGGGTGTAGTTAGTATGATGTAATGGTGGGGGTGTAGTTAGTATGATGTAATGGTGGGGGGGTGTAGTTAGTATGATGTAATGGTGGGGGTGTAGTTAGTATGATGTAATGGTGGGGGTGTAGTTAGTATGATGTAATGGTGGGGGTGTAGTTAGTATGATGTAATGGTGGGGGTGTAGTTAGTATGATGTAATGGTGGGGGTGTAGTTAGTATGATGTAATGGTGGGGTGTAGTTAGTATGATGTACTGGTGGGGGTGTAGTTAGTATGATGTACTGGTGGGGGTGTAGTTAGTATGATGTACTGGTGGGGGTGTAGTTAGTATGATGTAATGGTGGGGGTGTAGTTAGTATGATGTAATGGTGGGGGTGTAGTTAGTTTGATGTAATGGTGGGGGTGTAGTTAGTTTGATGTAATGGTGGGGGTGTAGTTAGTATGATGTAATGGTGGGGGTGTAGTTAGTATGATGTAATGGTGGGGGTGTAGTTAGTATGATGTAATGGTGGGGGTGTAGTTAGTATGATGTAATGGTGGGGGTGTAGTTAGTATGATGTACTGGTGGGGGTGTAGTTAGTATGATGTACTGGTGGGGGTGTAGTTAGTATGATGTACTGGTGGGGGTGTAGTTAGTATGATGTACTGGTGGGGGTGTAGTTAGTATGATGTAATGGTGGGGGTGTAGTTAGTTTGATGTAATGGTGGGGGTGTAGTTAGTTTGATGTAATGGTGGGGGTGTAGTTAGTTTGATGTAATGGTGGGGGTGTAGTTAGTTTGATGTAATGGTGGGGGTGTAGTTAGTTTGATGTAATGGTGGGGGTGTAGTTAGTTTGATGTAATGGTGGGGGTGTAGTTAGTTTGATGTAATGGTGGGGGTGTAGTTAGTTTGATGTAATGGTGGGGGTGTAGTTAGTATGATGTAATGGTGGGGGTGTAGTTAGTTTGATGTAATGGTGGGGGTGTAGTTAGTTTGACGTAATGGTGGGGTGTAGTTAGGATGACGTAATGGTGGGGGTGTAGTTAGTTTGATGTACTGGTGGGGGTGTAGTTAGTATGATGTAATGGTGGGGTGTAGTTAGTTTGATGTAATGGTGGGGTGTAGTTAGTTTGATGTAATGGTGGGGTGTAGTTAGTTTGATGTAATGGTGGGGGTGTAGTTAGTTTGATGTAATGGTGGGGGTGTAGTTAGTTTGATGTAATGGTGGGGGTGTAGTTAGTTTGATGTAATGGTGGGGTGTAGTTAGTTTGATGTAATGGTAGGGGTGTAGTTAGTTTGATGTAATGGTGGGGGTGTAGTTAGTATGATGTAATGGTGGGGGTGTAGTTAGTATGATGTAATGGTGGGGGTGTAGTTAGTATGATGTAATGGTGGGGTGTAGTTAGTTTGATGTAATGGTGGGGGTGTAGTTAGTATGATGTAATGGTGGGGGTGTAGTTAGTTTGATGTAATGGTGGGGGTGTAGTTAGTATGATGTAATGGTGGGGTGTAGTTAGTTTGATGTAATGGTGGGGTGTAGTTGGTTTGATGTACTGGTGGGGGTGTAGTTAGTATGATGTAATGGTGGGGGTGTAGTTAGTATGATGTAATGGTGGGGGTGTAGTTAGTATGATGTAATGGTGGGGGTGTAGTTAGTTTGATGTACTGGTGGGGGTGTAGTTAGTATGACGTAATGGTGGGGTGTAGTTAGGATGACGTAATGGTGGGGGTGTAGTTAGTTTGATGTACTGGTGGGGGTGTAGTTAGTATGATGTAATGGTGGGGGTGTAGTTAGTATGATGTAATGGTGGGGGTGTAGTTAGTTTGATGTACTGGTGGGGGTGTAGTTAGTATGATGTAATGGTGGGGTGTAGTTAGGATGACGTAATGGTGGGGGTGTAGTTAGTTTGCTGTAATGGTGGGGGTGTAGTTAGTTTGATGTAATGGTGGGGTGTAGTTAGTTTGATGTAATGGTGGGGTGTAGTTGGTTTGATGTACTGGTGGGGGTGTAGTTAGTATGATGTAATGGTGGGGGTGTAGTTAGTATGATGTAATGGTGGGGGTGTAGTTAGTATGATGTAATGGTGGGGGTGTAGTTAGTTTGATGTACTGGTGGGGGTGTAGTTAGTATGATGTAATGGTGGGGGTGTAGTTAGTATGATGTAATGGTGGGGGTGTAGTTAGTTTGATGTACTGGTGGGGGTGTAGTTAGTATGATGTAATGGTGGGGTGTAGTTAGTTTGATGTAATGGTGGGGGTGTAGTTAGTTTGATGTAATGGTGGGGGTGTAGTTAGTTTGCTGTAATGGTGGGGGTGTAGTTAGTTTGATGTAATGGTGGGGTGTAGTTAGTTTGATGTAATGGTGGGGTGTAGTTAGTTTGATGTAATGGTGGGGGTGTAGTTAGTATGATGTAATGGTGGGGTGTAGTTAGTTTGATGTAATGGTGGGGGTGTAGTTAGTTTGATGTAATGGTGGGGTGTAGTTAGTTTGATGTAATGGTGGGGTGTAGTTGGTTTGATGTACTGGTGGGGGTGTAGTTAGTATGATGTAATGGTGGGGGTGTAGTTAGTTTGATGTAATGGTGGGGGTGTAGTTAGTATGATGTAATGGTGGGGGTGTAGTTAGTTTGATGTAATGGTGGGGGTGTAGTTAGTTTGATGTAATGGTGGGGGTGTAGTTAGTTTGATGTAATGGTGGGGGTGTAGTTAGTTTGATGTACTGGTGGGGGTGTAGTTAGTATGATGTAATGGTGGGGGTGTAGTTAGTTTGATGTAATGGTGGGGTGTAGTTAGTTTGATGTAATGGTGGGGGTGTAGTTAGTATGATGTAATGGTGGGGGTGTAGTTAGTATGATGTAATGGTGGGGTGTAGTTAGGATGACGTAATGGTGGGGGTGTAGTTAGTTTGATGTAATGGTGGGGTGTAGTTAGTTTGATGTAATCGTGGGGTGTAGTTAGTATGATGTAATGGTGGGGGTGTAGTTAGTTTGATGTAATGGTGGGGTGTAGTTAGTTTGATGTAATGGTGGGGGTGTAGTTAGTATGATGTAATGGTGGGGGTGTAGTTAGTATGATGTAATGGTGGGGTGTAGTTAGGATCACGTAATGGTGGGGTGTAGTTAGTTTGATGTAATGGTGGGGGTGTAGTTAGTTTGATGTAATGGTGGGGGTGTAGTTAGTTTGATGTAATGGTGGGGGTGTAGTTAGTTTGATGTACTGGTGGGGGTGTAGTTAGTATGATGTAATGGTGGGGGTGTAGTTAGTTTGATGTAATGGTGGGGTGTAGTTAGTTTGATGTAATGGTGGGGGTGTAGTTAGTTTGATGTAATGGTGGGGGTGTAGTTAGTATGATGTAATGGTGGGGGTGTAGTTAGTTTGATGTAATGGTGGGGGTGTAGTTAGTTTGATGTACTGGTGGGGGTGTAGTTAGTATGATGTAATGGTGGGGGTGTAGTTAGTATGATGTAATGGTGGGGTGTAGTTAGTTTGATGTAATGGTGGGGGTGTAGTTAGTTTGCTGTACTGGTGGGGGTGTAGTTAGTTTGATGTACTGGTGGGGGTGTAGTTAGTTTGATGTAATGGTGGGGGTGTAGTTAGTTTGCTGACGAGGACGTGTTAGAACCTGTTCTGTCAGGAGAAGAAGGAATGTGAGCCTGTATGTACAGTCCTGGGGGGAGAGAGAGAGGTGCCCTGACAGCCTTACCTGGTGAAAGAGAGGCCTACCACCTTAGTAAGAGAGGAAGGTGGGGCTAGAGGGAGAGAGAGTGGTGAGAGAGAGAGATATGGGGCTAGAGAGAGAGAGCGGTGAGAGAGAGAGAGAGAGGGGTGAGAGAGAGAGAGGTGAGAGAGAGAGAGAGAGAGGTGAGAGAGAGAGGGGTGAGAGAGAGAGAGAGAGAGAGAGAGAGAGAGAGAGAGAGAGGTGAGAGAGATAGAGAGATGGGGAGAGAGAGAGAGAGGGAGAGAGAGAGAAACGGTGAGAGAGAAAGAGATGTGGCCTGACAGAGGGGGGGGGGGCAAGGAATATTCTCTTCCTAGTCCATTGTAGATTGTCACCCCGGTATAGGGACATCCCGGTATAGGGACACCCCGGTATAGGGACACCCCGGTATAGGGACACCCCGGTATAGGGACACCCCGGTATGGGGACACCCCGGTATGGGGACACCCCGGTATGGGGACACCCCGGTATGGGGACACCCCGGTATAGGGACACCCCGGTATAGGGACACCCCGGTATAGGGACACCCCGGTATAGGGACATCCCGGTATAGGGACATCCCGGTATAGGGACACCCCGGTATAGGGACATCCCGGTATAGGGACACCCCGGTATAGGGACACCCCGGTATGGGGACACCCCGGTATGGGGACACCCCGGTATAGGGACATCTCGGTATAGGGTCACCCCGGTATGGGGACACCCCGGTATAGGGACACCCCGGTATGGGGACACCCCGGTATAGGGACACCCCGGTATAGGGACACCCCGGTATAGGGACACACCGGTATAAAGACACCCCGGTATAGGGACACCCCGGTATGGGGAAACCCCGGTATAGGGACACCCCGGTATAGGGACACCCCGGTATGGGGACACCCCGGTATGGGGACACCCCGGTATGGGGACACCCCGGTATGGGGACACCCCGGTATGGGGACACCCCGGTATAGGGACACCCCGGTATAGCGACACCCCGGTATGGGGACACCACGGTATGGGGACACCACGGTATGGGGACACCACGGTATAGGGACACCCCGGTATAGGGACACCCCGGTATACGGTATGGGGACACCCCGGTATGGGGACACCCCGGTATAGGGATACCCCGGTATAAAGACACCCCGGTATAGAGACATCCCGGTATAAAGACACCCCGGTATAGGGACACCCCGGTATAGGGACACCCCGGTATAGGGACACCCCGGTATAGGGACACCCCGGTATGGGGACACCCCGGTATGGGGACACCCCGGTATGGGGACACCCCGGTATAGGGACACCCCGGTATAGGGACATCCCGGTATAGGGACACCCCGGTATAGGGACTTCCCGGTATAGGGACACCCCGGTATGGGGACACCCCGGTATGGGGATACCCCGGTATAAAGACACCCCGGTATAAAGACACCCCGGTATAGAGACATCCCGGTATAGGGACACCCCGGTATAGGGACACCCCGGTATAAAGACACCCCGGTATAGGGACACCCCGGTATAGGGACACCCCGGTATGGGGACACCCCGGTATGGGGACACCCCGGTATAGGGACACCCCGGTATAGGGACTTCCCGGTATAGGGACACCCCGGTATGGGGACACCCCGGTATAGGGATACCCCGGTATAAAGACACCCCGGTATAAAGACACCCCGGTATAGAGACACCCCGGTATGGGGACACCCCGGTATAGGGATACCCCGGTATAAAGACACCCCGGTATAAAGACACCCCGGTATAGAGACATCCCGGTATAGGGACACCCCGGTATAGGGACACCCCGGTATAGGGACACCCCGGTATGGAGACACCGATCCCTGGAGGTTTTATTAACTGCCTGCTGGAGGATCTGCCTCAGAATCTATAGACATTTTTAAAAACACCTTTTCCGGCGTGCTTTTACTTAGTATTGCTAAAAGCTATTCCCATTTTATAATTTATGTTAACGCATTTAGAAGACAGTTTATTTTATTTATTTGTTAAGCACTTTGAAAGTACATACCTAATACATACATAACCCTAATGCATACATAACCCTAATACATACATAACCCTAATACATACATAACCCTAATACATACATAACCCTAATACATACATAACCCTAATACATACATAACCCTAATACATATAGTTATAACCCTAATACATACATAACCCCAATACATACATAACCCTAATACATACATAACCCTAATACATACATAACCCCAATACATACATAACCCTAATACATACATACATAACCCTAATACATACATACATAACCCTAATACATACATACATAACCCTAATACATACATAACCCTAATGCATACATAACCATAATACATACAGTTATAACCCTAATACATACATAACCCTAATACATACATAACCCTAATACATACATACATAACCCTAATACATACATAACCATAATGCATACATAACCCTAATGCATACATAACCATAATACATACAGTTATAACCCTAATACATACATAACCCTAATACATACATAACCCTAATACATACATACATACATAACCCTAATACATACATAACCCTAATGCATACATAACCCTAATGCATACATAACCATAATACATACATAACCCTAATACATACATAACCCCAATACATATAGTTATAACCCTAATACATACATAACCCTAATACATATATAACCCTAATGCATACATAACCCTAATACATACATAACCCTAATGCATACATAACCATAATACATACATAACCCTAATACATACATAACCCTAATGCATACATAACCCCAATACATACATAACCCTAATACATATAGTTATAACCCTAATACATACATAACCCTAATGCATACATAACCCTAATACATACATAACCCCAATACATACATAACCCCAATACATACATAACCCTAATACATATAGTTATAACCCTAATACATACATAACCCTAATACATACATAACCCTAATGCATACATAACCCTAATGCATACATAACCCTAATACATACATAACCCTAATGCATACATAACCCTAATACATACATAACCCTAATACATATAGTTATAACCCCAATACATACATAACCCTAATACATACATAACCCTAATACATACATAACCCTAATACATACATAACCCTAATACATACATAACCCTAATACATACATAACCCTAATACATATAGTTATAACCCTAATACATACATAACCCTAATACATATAGTTATAACCCTAATACATACATAACCCTAATACATACATAACCCTAATGCATACATAACCCTAATGCATACATAACCCTAATACATACATAACCCTAATGCATACATAACCCTAATGCATACATAACCCTAATACATACATAACCCTAATACATACATAACCCTAATACATACATAACCCCAATGCATGCATAACCCTAATACATACATAACCCTAATACATACATAACCCTAATACATATAGTTATAACCCTAATGCATACATAACCCTAATACATATAGTTATAACCCTAATGCATACATAACCCTAATACATACATAACCCCAATGCATACATAACCCTAATACATACATAACCCCAATACATATATAACCCTAATACATACATAACCCCAATACATATATAACCCTAATACATACATAACCCCAATACATACATAACCCCAATACATACATAACCCCAATACATATAGTTATAACCCTAATGCATACATAACCCTAATACATACATAACCCTAATACATATAGTTATAACCCTAATACATACATAACCCTAATACATACATAACCCTAATACATACATAACCCTAATATATATAGTTATAACCCTAATACATACATAACCCTAATACATATAGTTATAACCCTAATACATACATAACCCTAATACATACATAACCCCAATGCATACATAACCCTAATACATATAGTTATAACCCTAATACATACATAACCCTAATACATACATAACCCTAATACATATAGTTATAACCCCAATGCATACATAACCCTAATACATATAGTTATAACCCTAATACATACATAACCCTAATACATATAGTTATAACCCTAATACATACATAACCCTAATACATACATAACCCTAATACATATAGTTATAACCCCAATGCATACATAACCCTAATACATATAGTTATAACCCTAATGCATACATAACCCTAATACATACATAACCCCAATACATACATAACCCTAATGCATACATAACCCCAATACATATATAACCCTAATACATACATAACCCCAATACATACATAACCCCAATACATACATAACCCCAAAACATACATAACCCCAATACATACATAACCCCAATGCATACATAACCCCAATGCATACATAACCCCAATGCATACATAACCCCAATACATACATAACCCTAATACATATATAACCCTAATGCATACATAACCCTAATGCATACATAACCCTAATGCATACATAACCCTAATGCATACATAACCCTAATACATACATAACCCCAATGCATACATAACCCTAATGCATACATGACCCTAATACATATAGTTATAACCCTAATACATACATAACCCTAATACATACATAACCATAATACATATAGTTATAACCCTAATGCATACATAACCCTAATACATACATAACCCTAATGCATACATAACCCTAATACATACATAACCCTAATATAGTTATAACCCTAATGCATATATAACCCTAATATATATAGTTATAACCCCAATACATACATAACCCTAATACATACATAACCCTAATGCATACATAACCCTAATACATACATAACCCTAATATAGTTATAACCCTAATGCATATATAACCCTAATATATATAGTTATAACCCTAATGCATACATAACCCTAATACATATAGTTATAACCCTAATACATACATAACCCTAATGCATACATAACCATAATACATACATAACCCTAATACATACATAACCCTAATGCATACATAACCCTAATGCATACATACATCACCCTAATGCATACATAACCCTAATGCATACATAACCCCAATACATACATAACCCTAATGCATACATAACCCTAATACATACATAACCCTAATGCATACATAACCCTAATGCATACATAACCCTAATACATATAGTTATAACCCTAATACATACATAACCCTAATACATACATAACCCTAATATATATAGTTATAACCCTAATACATATAGTTATAACCCTAATACATACATAACCCTAATGCATACATAACCCTAATACATACATAACCCTAATACATATAGTTATAACCCTAATACATACATAACCCTAATGCATACATAACCCCAATGCATACATAACCCCAATGCATACATAACCCTAATGCATACATAACCCTAATGCATACATAACCCTAATGCATACATAACCCTAATGCATACATAACCCTAATGCATACATAACCCCAATACATACATAACCCTAATGCATACATAACCCTAATGCATACATAACCCTAATGCATAATAACCCTAATGCATACATAACCCTAATGCATACATAACCCTACTACATATAGTTATAACCCTAATGCATATATAACCCTAATATATATAGTTATAACCCTAATACATACATAACCCTAATACATATAGTTATAACCCTAATGCATACATAACCCTAATGCATATATAACCCCAATACATACATAACCCTAATGCATACATACCCCTAATACATACATAACCCTAATGCATACATAACCATAATGCATACATAACCATAATGCATACATAACCATAATACATATATAACCCTAATGCATACATAACCCTAATACATACATAACCCTAATGAATACATAACCATAATGCATACATAACCCTAATGCATACATAACCCTAATACATATATAACCCCAATACATACATAACCCCAATGCATACATAACCATAATGCATACATAACCCCAATACATACATAACCCTAATGCATACATAACCCTAATACATACATAACCCTAATGCATACATAACCCTAATGCATACATAACCCTAATGCATACATAACCCTAATACATATAGTTATAACCCTAATGCATATATAACCCTAATATATATAGTTATAACCCTAATGCATATATAACCCTAATATATATAGTTATAACCCTAATACATACATAACCCTAATACATATAGTTATAACCCTAATACATACATAACCCTAATGCATACATAACCCTAATGCATACATAACCCTAATGCATACATAACCCTAATACATATAGTTATAACCCTAATGCATATATAACCCTAATATATATAGTTATAACCCTAATGCATATATAACCCTAATACATATAGTTATAACCCTAATGCATATATAACCCTAATATATATAGTTATAACCCTAATACATACATAACCCTAATACATATAGTTATAACCCTAATACATACATAACCCTAATGCATATATAACCCTAATGCATACATAACCCTAATGCATACATAACCCTAATGCATACATAACCCTAATACATACATAACCCTAATATAGTTATAACCCTAATGCATATATAACCCTAATATATATAGTTATAACCCTAATGCATACATAACCCTAATACATATAGTTATAACCCTAATACATACATAACCCTAATGCATACATAACCATAATACATACATAACCCTAATACATACATAACCCTAATGCATACATAACCCTAATGCATACATAACCCCAATACATACATAACCCTAATGCATACATAACCCTAATGCATACATAACCCCAATACATACATAACCCTAATGCATACATAACCCTAATACATACATAACCCTAATGCATACATAACCCTAATGCATACATAACCCTAATACATATAGTTATAACCCTAATACATACATAACCCTAATACATACATAACCCTAATATATATAGTTATAACCCTAATACATATAGTTATAACCCTAATACATACATAACCCTAATGCATACATAACCCTAATACATACATAACCCTAATACATATAGTTATAACCCTAATACATACATAACCCTAATACATATAGTTATAACCCTAATACATACATAACCCTAATACATACATAACCCTAATACATACATAACCCTAATACATACATAACCCTAATGCATACATAACCCCAATGCATACATAACCCTAATACATACATAACCCTAATGCATACATAACCCTAATGCATACATAACCCTAATGCATACATAACCCCAATACATACATAACCCTAATGCATACATAACCCTAATGCATACATAACCCTAATGCATACATAACCCTAATGCATATAGTTATAACCCTAATACATACATAACCCTAATACATATAGTTATAACCCTAATGCATACATAACCCTAATGCATATATAACCCCAATACATACATAACCCTAATGCATACATACCCCTAATACATACATAACCCTAATGCATACATAACCATAATGCATACATAACCCTAATACATACATAACCATAATGCATACATAACCCTAATGCATATATAACCCCAATACATACATAACCCTAATGCATACATACCCCTAATACATACATAACCCTAATGCATACATAACCATAATGCATACATAACCATAATGCATACATAACCCTAATACATATATAACCCTAATGCATACATAACCCTAATACATACATAACCCTAATGCATACATAACCATAATGCATACATAACCCTAATGCATACATAACCCTAATACATATATAACCCCAATACATACATAACCCCAATGCATACATAACCATAATGCATACATAACCCCAATACATACATAACCCTAATGCATACATAACCCTAATACATACATAACCCTAATGCATACATAACCCTAATGCATACATAACCCTAATGCATACATAACCCTAATACATATAGTTATAACCCTAATGCATATATAACCCTAATATATATAGTTATAACCCTAATGCATATATAACCCTAATATATATAGTTATAACCCTAATACATACATAACCCTAATACATATAGTTATAACCCTAATACATACATAACCCTAATGCATATATAACCCTAATGCATACATAACCCTAATGCATACATAACCCTAATGCATACATAACCCTAATACATACATAACCCTAATATAGTTATAACCCTAATGCATATATAACCCTAATATATATAGTTATAACCCTAATGCATACATAACCCTAATACATATAGTTATAACCCTAATACATACATAACCCTAATGCATACATAACCATAATACATACATAACCCTAATACATACATAACCCTAATGCATACATAACCCCAATACATACATAACCCTAATGCATACATAACCCTAATGCATACATAACCCCAATACATACATAACCCTAATGCATACATAACCCTAATACATACATAACCCTAATGCATACATAACCCTAATACATATAGTTATAACCCTAATACATACATAACCCTAATACATACATAACCCTAATATATATAGTTATAACCCTAATACATATAGTTATAACCCTAATACATACATAACCCTAATGCATACATAACCCTAATACATACATAACCCTAATACATATAGTTATAACCCTAATACATACATAACCCTAATACATATAGTTATAACCCTAATACATACATAACCCTAATACATACATAACCCTAATACATACATAACCCTAATACATATAGTTATAACCCTAATACATACATAACCCTAATACATACATAACCCTAATGCATACATAACCCTAATACATACATAACCCTAATGCATACATAACCCTAATGCATACATAACCCTAATGCATACATAACCCCAATACATACATAACCCTAATGCATACATAACCCCAATACATACATAACCCTAATGCATACATAACCCTAATGCATACATAACCCTAATGCATACATAACCCTAATGCATACATAACCCTAATGCATACATAACCCTACTACATATAGTTATAACCCTAATGCATATATAACCCTAATATATATAGTTATAACCCTAATGCATACATAACCCTAATACATATAGTTATAACCCTAATACATACATAACCCTAATGCATACATAACCATAATACATACATAACCCTAATACATACATAACCCTAATGCATACATAACCCTAATGCATACATAACCCCAATACATACATAACCCTAATGCATACATAACCCTAATGCATACATAACCCCAATACATACATAACCCTAATGCATACATAACCCTAATACATACATAACCCTAATGCATACATAACCCTAATACATATAGTTATAACCCTAATACATACATAACCCTAATACATACATAACCCTAATATATATAGTTATAACCCTAATACATATAGTTATAACCCTAATACATACATAACCCTAATGCATACATAACCCTAATACATACATAACCCTAATACATATAGTTATAACCCTAATACATACATAACCCTAATACATACATAACCCTAATACATACATAACCCTAATACATACATAACCCTAATACATATAGTTATAACCCTAATACATACATAACCCTAATACATACATAACCCTAATGCATACATAACCCTAATACATACATAACCCTAATGCATACATAACCCTAATGCATACATAACCCTAATGCATACATAACCCCAATACATACATAACCCTAATGCATACATAACCCTAATGCATACATAGTATGTATGTACCCTAATGCATACATAACCCTAATGCATACATAACCCCAATACATACATAACCCTAATGCATACATAACCCTAATGCATACATAACCCCAATACATACATAACCCTAATGCATACATAACCCTAATACATACATAACCCTAATGCATACATAACCCTAATGCATACATAACCCTAATACATATAGTTATAACCCTAATACATACATAACCCTAATACATACATAACCCTAATATATATAGTTATAACCCTAATACATATAGTTATAACCCTAATACATACATAACCCTAATGCATACATAACCCTAATACATACATAACCCTAATACATATAGTTATAACCCTAATACATACATAACCCTAATACATACATAACCCTAATACATACATAACCCTAATACATACATAACCCTAATACATACATAACCCTAATGCATACATAACCCCAATGCATACATAACCCTAATACATACATAACCCTAATGCATACATAACCCTAATGCATACATAACCCTAATGCATACATAACCCCAATACATACATAACCCTAATGCATACATAACCCTAATGCATACATAACCCTAATGCATACATAACCCTAATGCATACATAACCCTAATGCATACATAACCCTACTACATATAGTTATAACCCTAATGCATATAGTTATAACCCTAATACATACATAACCCTAATACATATAGTTATAACCCTAATGCATACATAACCCTAATGCATATATAACCCCAATACATACATAACCCTAATGCATACATACCCCTAATACATACATAACCCTAATGCATACATAACCATAATGCATACATAACCCTAATACATACATAACCATAATGCATACATAACCCTAATGCATATATAACCCCAATACATACATAACCCTAATGCATACATACCCCTAATACATACATAACCCTAATGCATACATAACCATAATGCATACATAACCATAATGCATACATAACCCTAATACATATATAACCCTAATGCATACATAACCCTAATACATACATAACCCCAATGCATACATAACCATAATGCATACATAACCCCAATACATACATAACCCTAATGCATACATAACCCTAATACATACATAACCCTAATGCATACATAACCCTAATGCATACATAACCCTAATGCATACATAACCCTAATACATATAGTTATAACCCTAATGCATATATAACCCTAATATATATAGTTATAACCCTAATGCATATATAACCCTAATATATATAGTTATAACCCTAATACATACATAACCCTAATACATATAGTTATAACCCTAATACATACATAACCCTAATGCATATATAACCCTAATGCATACATAACCCTAATGCATACATAACCCTAATGCATACATAACCCTAATACATACATAACCCTAATATAGTTATAACCCTAATGCATATATAACCCTAATATATATAGTTATAACCCTAATGCATACATAACCCTAATACATATAGTTATAACCCTAATACATACATAACCCTAATGCATACATAACCATAATACATACATAACCCTAATACATACATAACCCTAATGCATACATAACCCCAATACATACATAACCCTAATGCATACATAACCCTAATGCATACATAACCCCAATACATACATAACCCTAATGCATACATAACCCTAATACATACATAACCCTAATGCATACATAACCCTAATACATATAGTTATAACCCTAATACATACATAACCCTAATACATACATAACCCTAATATATATAGTTATAACCCTAATACATATAGTTATAACCCTAATACATACATAACCCTAATGCATACATAACCCTAATACATACATAACCCTAATACATATAGTTATAACCCTAATACATACATAACCCTAATACATATAGTTATAACCCTAATACATACATAACCCTAATACATACATAACCCTAATACATACATAACCCTAATACATATAGTTATAACCCTAATACATACATAACCCTAATACATACATAACCCTAATGCATACATAACCCTAATACATACATAACCCTAATGCATACATAACCCTAATGCATACATAACCCTAATGCATACATAACCCCAATACATACATAACCCTAATGCATACATAACCCCAATACATACATAACCCTAATGCATACATAACCCTAATGCATACATAACCCTAATGCATACATAACCCTAATGCATACATAACCCTAATGCATACATAACCCTACTACATATAGTTATAACCCTAATGCATATATAACCCTAATATATATAGTTATAACCCTAATGCATACATAACCCTAATACATATAGTTATAACCCTAATACATACATAACCCTAATGCATACATAACCATAATACATACATAACCCTAATACATACATAACCCTAATGCATACATAACCCTAATGCATACATAACCCCAATACATACATAACCCTAATGCATACATAACCCTAATGCATACATAACCCCAATACATACATAACCCTAATGCATACATAACCCTAATACATACATAACCCTAATGCATACATAACCCTAATACATATAGTTATAACCCTAATACATACATAACCCTAATACATACATAACCCTAATATATATAGTTATAACCCTAATACATATAGTTATAACCCTAATACATACATAACCCTAATGCATACATAACCCTAATACATACATAACCCTAATACATATAGTTATAACCCTAATACATACATAACCCTAATACATACATAACCCTAATACATACATAACCCTAATACATACATAACCCTAATACATATAGTTATAACCCTAATACATACATAACCCTAATACATACATAACCCTAATGCATACATAACCCTAATACATACATAACCCTAATGCATACATAACCCTAATGCATACATAACCCTAATGCATACATAACCCCAATACATACATAACCCTAATGCATACATAACCCTAATGCATACATAGTATGTATGTACCCTAATGCATACATAACCCTAATGCATACATAACCCTAATGCATACATAACCCTACTACATATAGTTATAACCCTAATGCATATATAACCCTAATATATATAGTTATAACCCTAATACATACATAACCCTAATACATATAGTTATAACCCTAATGCATACATAACCCTAATGCATATATAACCCCAATACATACATAACCCTAATGCATACATACCCCTAATACATACATAACCCTAATGCATACATAACCATAATGCATACATAACCATAATGCATACATAACCCTAATACATACATAACCATAATGCATACATAACCCTAATACATACATAACCCTAATGCATACATAACCCTAATGCATACATAACCCTAATACATATAGTTATAACCCTAATGCATATATAACCCTAATATATATAGTTATAACCCTAATGCATATATAACCCTAATATATATAGTTATAACCCTAATACATACATAACCCTAATACATATAGTTATAACCCTAATACATACATAACCCTAATGCATATATAACCCTAATGCATACATAACCCTAATGCATACATAACCCTAATGCATACATAACCCTAATACATACATAACCCTAATACATATAGTTATAACCCTAATACATACATAACCCTAATGCATATATAACCCTAATGCATACATAACCCTAATGCATACATAACCCTAATGCATACATTACCCTAATGCATATATAATCCTAATATATATAGTTATAACCCTAATGCATACATAACCCTAATACATATAGTTATAACCCTAATACATACATAACCCTAATGCATACATAACCCTAATGCATACATAACCCTAATGCATACATAACCCTAATGCATACATAACCCTAATGCATACATAACCCTAATACATACATAAACCTAATGCATACATGACCATAATGCATACATAACCCCAATACATACATAACCCTAATGCATACATAACCCTAATACATATATAACCCCAATACATACATAACCCTAATGCATACATAACCCTAATGCATACATAACCCCAATACATACATAACCCTAATGCATACATAACCCTAATACATACATAACCCTAATGCATACATAACCCTAATGCATACATAACCCTAATGCATACATAACCCTAATGCATACATAACCCCAATACATACATAACCCTAATACATATAGTTATAACCCTAATGCATATATAACCCTAATATATATAGTTATAACCCTAATGCATATATAACCCTAATATATATAGTTATAACCCTAATACATACATAACCCTAATACATATAGTTATAACCCTAATGCATACATAACCCTAATACATATAGTTATAACCCTAATACATACATAACCCTAATGCATACATAACCCTAATGCATACATAACCCTAATATATATAGTTATAACCCTAATGCATACATAACCCTAATACATACAGTTATAACCCTAACGCATATATAACCCTAATGCATACATAACCCTAATGCATATATAACCCTAATATATATAGTTATAACCCTAATACATACATAACCCTAATGCATACATAACCCTAATACATATAGTTATAACCCTAATGCATATATAACCCTAATGCATACATAACCCCAATACATACATAACCCTAATGCATACATAACCCTAATACATACATAACCCTAATGCATACATATCTCTAATGCATACATAACCCTAATGCATATATAACCCTAATATATATAGTTATAACCCTAATGCATATATAACCCTAATACATATAGTTATAACCCTAATACATACATAACCCTAATACATACATAACCCTAATACATACATAACCCTAATACATATAGTTATAACCCTAATGCATACATAACCCTAATACATACATAACCCTAATACATACATACAAGTGCGACTTCCGGGTTGGAGCGATCTGGTCGCATCCGCGCTTCGGTCTGCAGGTTGTATAACTTTTTCATTACATTTCATTACATTTCATTATAGTACAACGGTCTGATTTGTCTAATCTTAGCAATTTCCTCTTAGCTAGCTACATAGTCGTCGTTGTATCAAAGATAATTGCGTAATTATCGTATTTCGTCGTCTCCTATCTGTCGTCTCCTATCTGTCCAACACGTTCACCGTCTACCGTAGCACTGTAGTAACTATCACACTCAACTGAACGTCTTGATTAGTGTAGTGTTAGCTAGCTACATAGCTAGCTACATAGTTGTCTTTGCTGTCTTCGTATCCAAGATAATTGTGTAGCTTAGAGTGTGGAGTCTTAGAGTGATAATTGCGTTATTATCGTATTTCGTCGCCCTCCTATCTGCCTAGCAGCTAGCCAGCTAGCATACGTTCACCGGCTACCGTAGCACTGTAGTAACTATCACACTCAACTGAACGACTTGATTAGTGTAGTGTTAGCTAGCTACATAGCTAGCTACATAGTTGTCTTTGCTGTCTTCGTATCCAAGATAATTGTGTAGTTTAGAGTGTGTAGTCTTAGAGTGATTATCTTAATTCACCGAGGTTAGCTAGCCAGCTATTTTGTCGTCCTTAACGTAGGAGACACTCCTAGCTAGCCAATAGCCAGCCAACGTCTACTGAATAGAACTTTCGCATTCCGGTCGCATTCCGCGTCGCTCCACAGGTAGTATCACTTTTTCATTTCATTTCATTACAGTCCCAACGGTGTGATTTGTTTGATCGTAGCTAGCTACATAGCTAGCTACATAGCCGTCTTTGTTTCAAAGATAATTGTGTAGTCTAGAGCGATTTTCTAGGTTAGCTAGCCAGCTATTGTCGTTCTCCTAACGCAACGTAACGTAACCAACACTGCTAGCTAGCCAGCTAGCTCCCGATAAGCAGCATTGTAGAAACTTCACACTCAACGGTACGACTTGATTAGGGTAGTGTCAACAACGCAGCTAGCCTACCCCAGCAGTACTCTATCATTTTAATCATTTTAGTCAATTAGATTCTTGCTACGTAAGCTTAACTTTCTGAACATTCGAGACGTGTAGTCCACTTGTCATTCCAATCTCCTCTGCATTAGCGTAGCCTCTTCTCTAGCCTGTCAACTATGTGTCTGTCTATCCCTGTTCTCTCCTCTCTGCACAGACCATACAAACGCTCCACACCGCGTGGCCGCAGCCACCCTAATCTGGTGGTCCCAGCGCGCACGACCCACGTGGAGTTCCAGGTCTCCGGTAGCCTCTGGAACTGCCGATCTGCGGCCAACAAGGCAGAGTTCATCTCAGCCTATGCCTCCCTCCAGTCCCTCGACTTCTTGGCTCTGACGGAAACATGGATCACCACAGACAACACCGCTACTCCTACTGCTCTCTCTTCGTCCGCCCACGTGCTCTCGCACACCCCGAGAGCTTCTGGTCAGCGGGGTGGTGGCACCGGGATCCTCATCTCTCCCAAGTGGTCATTCTCTCTTTCTCCCCTTACCCATCTGTCTATCGCCTCCTTTGAATTCCATGCTGTCACAGTTACCAGCCCTTTCAAGCTTAACATCCTTATCATTTATCGCCCTCCAGGTTCCCTCGGAGAGTTCATCAATGAGCTTGATGCCTTGATAAGCTCCTTTCCTGAGGACGGCTCACCTCTCACAGTTCTGGGCGACTTTAACCTCCCCACGTCTACCTTTGACTCATTCCTCTCTGCCTCCTTCTTTCCACTCCTCTCCTCTTTGACCTCACCCTCTCACCTTCCCCCTACTCACAAGGCAGGCAATACGCTCGACCTCATCTTTACTAGATGCTGTTCCTCCACTAACCTCATTGCAACTCCCCTCCAAGTCTCCGACCACTACCTTGTATCCTTTTCCCTCTCGCTCTCATCCAACACTTCCCACACTGCCCCTACTCGGATGGTATCGCGCCGTCCCAACCTTCGCTCTCTCTCCCCGCTACTCTCTCCTCTTCCATCCTATCATCTCTTCCCTCTGCTCAAACCTTCTCCAACCTATCTCCTGATTCTGCCTCCTCAACCCTCCTCTCCTCCCTTTCTGCATCCTTTGACTCTCTATGTCCCCTATCCTCCAGGCCGGCTCGGTCCTCCCCTCCCGCCTCCGTGGCTCGACGACTCATTGCGAGCTCACAGAACAGGGCTCGGGCAGCCGAGCGGAAATGGAGGAAAACTCCGCCTCCCTGCGGACCTGGCATCCTTTCACTCCCTCCTCTCTACATTTTCCTCCTCTGTCTCTGCTGCTAAAGCCACTTTCTACCACTCTAAATTCCAAGCATCTGCCTCTAACCCTAGGAAGCTCTTTTGCCACCTTCTCCTCCCTCTTGAATCCTCCTCCCCCTCCCCCTCCTCCCTCTCTGCAGATGACTTCGTCAACCATTTTGAAAAGAAGGTCGACGACATCCGATCCTCGTTGCTAAGTCAAACGACACCGCTGGTTCTGCTCACACTGCCCTACCCTGTGCTCTGACCTCTTTCTCCCCTCTCTCCAGATGACATCTCGCGTCTTGTGACGGCCGCCGCCCAACAACCTGCCCGCTTGACCCTATCCCCTCCTCTCTTCTCCAGACCATCTCCGGTGACCTTCTCCCTTACCTCACCTCGCTCATCAACTCATCCCTGACCGCTGGCTACGTCCCTCCCGTCTTCAAGAGAGCGAGAGTTGCACCCCTTCTGAAAAAACCTACACTCGATCCCTCCGATGTCAACAACTACAGACCAGTATCCCTTCTTTCTTTTCTCTCCAAAACTCTTGAACGTGCCGTCCTTGGCCAGCTCTCCCGCTATCTCTCTCAGAATGACCTTCTTGATCCAAATCAGTCAGGTTTCAAGACTAGTCATTCAACTGAGACTGCTCTTCTCTGTATCACGGAGGCGCTCCGCACTGCTAAAGCTAACTCTCTCTCCTCTGCTCTCATCCTTCTAGACCTATCGGCTGCCTTCGATACTGTGAACCATCAGATCCTCCTCTCCACCCTCTCCGAGTTGGGCATCTCCGGCGCGGCCCACGCTTGATTGCGTCCTACCTGACAGGTCGCTCCTACCAGGTGGCGTGGCGAGAATCCGTCTCCTCACCACGTGCTCTCACCACTGGTGTCCCCCAGGGCTCTGTTCTAGGCCCTCTCCTATTCTCGCTATACACCAAGTCACTTGGCTCTGTCATAACCTCACATGGTCTCTCCTATCATTGCTATGCAGACGACACACAATTAATCTTCTCCTTTCCCCTTCTGACGACCAGGTGGCGAATCGCATATCTGCATGTCTGGCAGACATATCAGTGTGGATGACGGATCATCACCTCAAGCTGAACCTCGGCAAGACGGAGCTGCTCTTCCTCCCGGGAAGGACTGCCCGTTCCATGATCTCGCCATCACGGTTGACAACTCCATTGTGTCCTCGTCCCAGAGCGCTAAGAACCTTGGCGTGATCCTGGACAACACCCTGTCGTTCTCAAATAACATCAAGGCGGTGGCCCGTTCCTGTAGGTTCATGCTCTACAACATCCGCAGAGTACGACCCTGCCTCACACAGGAAGCGGCGCAGGTCCTAATCCAGGCACTTGTCATCTCCCGTCTGGATTACTGCAACTCGCTGTTGGCTGGGCTCCTGCCTGTGCCATTAAACCCCTACAACTCATCCAGAACGCCGCAGCCCGTCTGGTGTTCAACCTTCCAAGTTCTCTCACGTCACCCCGCTCCTCCGCTCTCCACTGGCTTCCAGTTGAAGCTCGCATCCGCTACAAGACCATGGTGCTTGCCTACGGAGCTGTGAGGGGAACGGCACCTCACTACCTCCAGGCTCTGATCAGGCCCTACACCCAAACAAGGGCACTGCGTTCATCCACCTCTGGCCTGCTCGCCTCCCTACCACTGAGGAAGTACAGTTCCCGCTCAGCCCAGTCAAAACTGTTCGCTGCTCTGGCCCCCCAATGGTGGAACAAACTCCCTCACGACGCCAGGACAGCGGAGTCAATCACCACCTTCCGGAGACACCTGAAACCCCACCTCTTTAAGGAATACCTAGGATAGGATAAAGTAATCCTTCTCCCCTCCCCCTTAAAAGACCTAGATGCACTATTGTAAAGTGGCTGTTCCACTGGATGTCATAAGGTGAAAGCACCAATTTGTAAGTCGCTCTGGATAAGAGCGTCTGCTAAATGACTTAAATGTAAATGTAAAATAACCCCAATACATACATAACCCTAATACATACATAACCCTAATGCATACATAACCCTAATACATATAGTTATAACCCTAATACATACATAACCCTAATGCATACATAACCCCAATACATACATAACCCTAATATAGCTATAATCCTAATACATACATAACCCCAATGCATACATAACCCCAATGCATACATGACCCCAATGCATACATGACCCTAATGCATACATAACCCTACTACATATATAACCCTAATACATATAGTTATAACCCTAATACATACATAACCCCAATGCATACATAACCCTAATACATACATAACCCTAATACATACATAACCCTAATACATACATAACCCTAATGCATACATAACCCTAATGCATACATAACCCTAATACATATAGCTATAACCCCAATACATACATAACCCCAATACATACATAACCCTAATGCATACATAACCCTAATACATACATAACCCTAATACATATAGTTATAACCCCAATACATATATAACCCTAATACATACATAACCCTAATACATACATAACCCTAATATATATAGTTATAACCCCAATGCATACATAACCCCAATGCATACATAACCCCAATGCATACATAACCCCAATGCATACATAACCCTAATACATACATAACCCTAATACATATATAACCCCAATACATACATAACCCTAATGCATACATAACCCTAATGCATACATAACCCCAATGCATACATAACCCCAATGCATACATAACCCAAATGCATACATAACCCTAATACATATAGTTATAACCCTAATGCATACATAACCCTAATACATACATAACCCTAATACATATAGTTATAACCCTAATACATACATAACCCTAATGCATACATAACCCCAATGCATACATAACCCCAATGCATACATAACCCAAATGCATACATAACCCTAATACATATAGTTATAACCCTAATGCATACATAACCCTAATACATACATAACCCTAATACATATAGTTATAACCCTAATACATACATAACCCTAATACATACATAACCCTAATACATACATAACCCTAATGCATACATAACCCTAATACATACATAACCCTAATGCATACATAACCCTAATACATACATAACCCTAATACATATAGTTATAACCCTAATACATACATAACCCTAATACATACATGACCCTAATACATACATGACCCTAATACATACATGACCCTAATACATATATAACCCTAATGCATACATAACCCTAATGCATACATAACCCTAATACATATAGTTATAACCCTAATACATACATAACCCTAATACATACATAACCCTAATGCATACATGACCCTAATGCATACATGACCCTAATGCATACATGACCCTAATACATACATGACCCTAATACATGCATAACCCTAATACATACATACATAACCCTAATACATACATAACCCTAATGCATACATAACCCTAATACATATAGTTATAACCCTAATGCATACATAACCCTAATACATACATAACCCTAATACATACATAACCCTAATGCATACATACCCCTAATACATACATAACCATAATACATATAGTTATAACCCTAATACATACATAACCCTAATACATACATAACCCTAATACATACATAACCCTAATACATACATAACCCTAATACATACATAACCCTAATGCATACATAACCCTAATACATACATAACCCTAATACATATAGTTATAACCCTAATACATACATAACCCTAATACATACATAACCCTAATACATACATAACCCTAATACATATAGTTATAACCCCAATACATACATAACCCTAATATATACATAACCCTAATGCATACATAACCCTAATGCATACATAACCCTAATACATATAGTTATAACCCCAATACATATATAACCCTAATGCATACATAACCCTAATGCATACATAACCCTAATACATATAGTTATAACCCCAATACATACATAACCCTAATACATACATAACCCTAATATATACATAACCCTAATATATACATAACCCTAATACATACATAACCCTAATACATATAGTTATAACCCTAATACATACATAACCCTAATACATACATAACCCTAATATATACATAACCCTAATACATACATAACCCTAATACATACATAACCCTAATATATACATAACCCTAATATATACATAACCCTAATACATACATAACCCTAATACATATAGTTATAACCCTAATACATACATAACCCTAATACATACATAACCCTAATATATACATAACCCTAATACATACATAACCCTAATACATACATAACCCTAATACATACATAACCCTAATACATACATAACCCTAATACATACATAACCCTAATACATATATAACCCTAATATATACATAACCCTAATACATACATAACCCTAATACATATAGTTATAACCCCAATACATACATAACCCTAATACATACATAACCCTAATACATACATAACCCTAATACATACATAACCCTAATGCATACATAACCCCAATACATACATAACCCTAATATAGTTATAACCCTAATACATACATAACCCCAATACATACATAACCCTAATGCATACATAACCCTAATGCATACATAACCCTAATATATACATAACCCTAATACATATAGTTATAACCCCAATGCATACATAACCCTAATACATATAGTTATAACCCTAATACATATATAACCCTAATGCATACATAACCCTAATGCATACATAACCCTAATGCATACATAACCCTAATGCATACATAACCCTAATACATATAGTTATAACCCCAATACATACATAACCCTAATACATACATAACCCTAATACATACATAACCCTAATACATACATAACCCTAATATATACATAACCCTAATACATACATAACCCTAATACATATAGTTATAACCCTAATACATACATAACCCTAATGCATACATAACCCTAATACATACATAACCCCAATACATACATAACCCTAATATAGTTATAACCCTAATACATACATAACCCCAATACATACATAACCCTAATGCATACATAATCCTAATGCATACATAACCCTAATATATACATAACCCTAATACATATAGTTATAACCCCAATACATACATAACCCTAATACATATAGTTATAACCCCAATACATACATAACCCTAATGCATACAGTTATAACCCTAATACATACATAACCCCAATACATACATAACCCTAATGCATACATAACCCTAATGCATATAGTTATAACCCTAATACATACATAACCCCAATACATACATAACCCTAATGCATACATAACCCCAATGCATACATAACCCTAATGCATATATAACCCTAATACATACATAACCCTAATATATATAGTTATAACCCTAATGCATACATAACCCTAATACATATAGTTATAACCCTAATACATACATAACCCTAATATATATAGTTATAACCCTAATACATACATAACCCCAATGCATACATAACCCCAATGCATACATAACCCTAATGCATACATAACCCTAATACATACATAACCCCAATACATACATAACCCTAATACATACATAACCCTAATACATACATAACCCTAATATATATATAACCCTAATACATACATAACCCTAATATATATAGTTATAACCCTAATGCATACATAACCCCAATGCATACATAACCCCAATGCATACATAACCCTAATACATACATAACCCTAATACATACATAACCCTAATACATATATAACCCTAATACATACATAACCCTAATATATATAGTTATAACCCTAATGCATACATAACCCCAATGCATACATAACCCCAATGCATACATAACCCTAATACATACATAACCCTAATATATATAGTTATAACCCTAATACATACATAACCCCAATGCATACATAACCCCAATGCATACATAACCCTAATGCATACATAACCCTAATGCATACATAACCCCAATACATACATAACCCCAATACATACATAACCCTAATATAGTTATAACCCTAATACATACATAACCCCAATACATACATAACCCTAATGCATACATAACCCTAATGCATATAGTTATAACCCTAATACATACATAACCCTAATGCATACATAACCCCAATGCATACATAACCCCAATGCATACATAACCCCAATGCATATATAACCCTAATGCATACATAACCCTAATATATATATAGTTATAACCCTAATGCATATATAACCCTAATATATATAGTTATAACCCTAATACATACATAACCCCAATGCATACATAACCCTAATGCATACATAACCCTAATACATACATAACCCCAATACATACATAACCCTAATGCATACATAACCCTAATGCATACATAACCCCAATACATACATAACCCCAATACATACATAACCCTAATATAGTTATAACCCTAATACATACATAACCCCAATACATACATAACCCTAATGCATACATAACCCTAATACATACATAACCCCAATACATACATAACCCTAATGCATACATAACCCTAATGCATACATAACCCTAATGCATATAGTTATAACCCTAATACATACATAACCCTAATACATACATAACCCTAATGCATACATAACCCTAATACATACATAACCCTAATACATACATAACCCCAATACATACATAACCCCAATACATACATAACCCCAATACATACATAACCTAGTTGTACAGAGGTCCATTATCAGCAACCATCACTCCTGTGTTCCAATGACACGTTGTGTTAGCTAATCCAAGTTTATACTTTTAAAAGGCTAATTGATCATTAGAAAACCCTTTCGCAATTATGTTAGCACAGCTGAAAACTGTTGTCCTGATTAAAGAAGCAATAAAACTGGCCTTTAGACTCGTTGAGTATCTGCATTTGTGGGTTTGATTACAGGCTCAAAATGGCCAGAAACAAAGAAATGTCTTCTGAAACTCATCAGTCTATTCTTGTTCTGAGAAATGAAGGCTTTTCCATGCGAGAAATTGCAGATTTGCATATTTTCTTTATGATGATTTTACATAAAGATCTGTCGCCAATTGGATGGAAACCTTGTGAGGCACTTCTCGATAAGAAAGATAAAGGCCTATCCACCGTTGGTTGATATAGAACTATACACTGGACAAAAATATAAAGGCAACGTAACAACATCTAAGATTTTACTGATTTACAGTTCATCATTTATAAGGAAATCAGTCAATTGAAATAATTTCATTAGGCCCTAATATACAGTGGGGCAAAAAAAGTATTTAGTCAGCCACCAATTGTGCAAGTTCTCCCACTTAAAAAGATGGGAGAGGCCTGTAATTTTCATCATAGGTACACTTCAACTATGACAGACAAAATGAGGGAAAAAAAATCCAGAAAATCACATTGTAGGATTTTTTATGAATACTATCCCATCAGAGTACCGTGCCATATGTGCCCCCCCCTCACTATTATAACCTGCTTGGATTAATATTATATCTAAATGTATAAAATACAGGCTTGGTGATACGGGGCTTTGTGATACGGGGCTTGGTGATACAGGGCCTTGGTGATACAGGGCCTTGGTGATACGGGGCTTGGTGATACGGGGCTTGGTGATACGGGGCTTGGTGACACGGGGCTTGGTGTTACGGGGCTTGGTGACACGGGGCTTGGTGACACGGGGCTTGGTGACACGGTGCTTGGTGACACGGGGCTTGGTGACACGGTGCTTGGTGTTACGGGGCTTGGTGACACGGGGCTTGGTGTTACGGGGCTTGGTGACACGGGGCTTGGTGATACGGGGCTTGGTGACACGGGGCTTGGTGTTACGGGGCTTGGTGACACGGGGCTTGGTGACACGGGGCTTGGTGATACGGGCCTTGGTGATACGGGGCTTGGTGATACGGGGCTTGGTGATACGGGGCTTGGTGATACGGGGCTTGGTGATACGGGGCTTGGTGATACGGGGCTTGGTGATACGGGCTTGGTGATACGGGCCTTGGTGATACGGGGCTTGGTGATACAGGCTTGGTGATACGGGCCTTGGTGATACGGGGCTTGGTGATACAGGCTTGGTGATACGGGGCTTTGTGATACAGGGCCTTGGTGATACAGGCCTTGGTGATACGGGGCTTGGTGACACGGGGCCTGGTGATACGGGGCTTGGTGACACGGGGCTTGGTGTTACGGGGCTTGGTGACACGGGGCTTGGTGTTACGGGGCTTGGTGACACGGGGCTTGGTGACACGGGGCTTGGTGACACGGGGCTTGGTGACACGGGGCTTGGTGTTACGGGGCTTGGTGACACGGGGCTTGGTGATACGGGGCTTGGTGATACGGGGCTTGGTGATACGGGGCTTGGTGATACGGGGCTTGGTGATACGGGCCTTGGTGATAACTTGGAGCAGCTGGAAGGCACAAGGCAAAAACCCAGCACTTCATTTACCCTCCATTATTTCTGCAGGATCTTTGTTGTTGCTATTTTACGTTTGATGTGTAAATAGGCTCTAGAGCTCCGACCTGAAGATCACCGACGTCATGATTCAACCTAGTTTTTCCCCTGAGTACCCAGTTGTCTCGAAAGCACCATAAATCCAGAAAATGTCAGACTTTGATGAAAAAGTTTGATGACAACATTTGCCCACAAGGACTGCAGCACCACCTTCCTGTTCAAGGACTGCAGCACCACCTTCTGTTCAAGGACTGCAGCACCACCTTCCTGTTCAAGGACTGCAGCACCACCTTCCTGTTCAAGGACTGCAGCACCACCTTCCTGTTCAAGGACTGCAGCACCACCTTCCTGATCAAGGACTGCAGCACCACCTTCCTGTTCAAGGACTGCAGCACCACCTTCCTGTTCAAGGACTGCAGCACCACCTTCTGTTCAAGGACTGCAGCACCACCTTCCTGTTCAAGGACTGCAGCACCAGCTTCCTGTTCAAGGACTGCAGCACCAGCTTCCTGTTCAAGGACTGCAGTACCACCTTCTGTTCAAGGACTGCAGCACCACCTTCCTGTTCAAGGACTGCAGCACCACCTTCCTGATCAAGGACTGCAGCACCACCTTCTGTTCAAGGACTGCAGCACCACCTTCCTGTTCAAGGACTGCAGCACCACCTTCTGTTCAAGGACTGCAGCACCACCTTCCTGTTCAAGGACTGCAGCACCACCTTCCTGTTCAAGGACTGCAGCACCACCTTATGTTCAAGGACTGCAGCACCACCTTCCTGATCAAGGACTGCAGCACCACCTTCCTGATCAAGGACTGCAGCACCACCTTCTGTTCAAGGACTGCAGCACCACCTTCTGTTCAAGGACTGCAGCACCACCTTCTGTTCAAGGACTGCAGCACCACCTTCTGTTCAAGGACTGCAGCACCACCTTCTGTTCAAGGACTGCAGCACCACCTTCCTGTTCAAGGACTGCAGCACCAGCTTCCTGTTCAAGGACTGCAGCACCACCTTCCTGTTCAAGGACTGCAGCACCACCTTCCTGTTCAAGGACTGCAGCACCACCTTCCTGTTCAAGTGAGCACAACACTTGAGTCCAGAAATGTCTTGTCTGCTGCATAAATGATGTAACATCCCAGGGTGATAGTATTTCTTTCTTAGCTACACAAATACAAAAGTTTGTTATGTTTTTTTATCTGTTATTTTACCAGCTAAGATGACTGAGAACACGTTCTCATTTACAGCAACGACCTGGGGAATAGTTACAGGGGAGAGGAGGGGGGATGAATGAGCCAATTGTAAACTGGGGATTATTAGGTGACCGTGATGGTTTGAGGGCCAGATTGGGAATTTAGCCAGGACACCGGGGTTAACACCCCTACTCTTACACGTGCTTCTACACCTGCATTGATTGCTGTTTGGGGTTTTAGGCTGGGTTTCTGTACAGCACTTTGAGATATCAGCTGATGTACGAAGGGCTATATAAATAAATTTTGATCTTACGATAAGTGCCATGGGATCTTTTAATGACCGCAGAGAGTCAGGACACCCGTTTAACGTCCCATCAGAAAGACGGCACCCTACACAGGGCAGTGTCCCCAATCATTGCCTTGGGGCATTGGGGTATTTTTGTTAGACCAGAGGATAGAGTGCCTCCTACTGGCCCTCCAACACCACTTCCAGCAGAATCTGGTCTCCCATCCAGGGACTGACCAGGACCGACCCTACTTAGCTTCAGAAGCAAGCCAGCAGTGGGATGCAGGGTGGTATGCTGCTGGTTGCAGGGTGGTATGCTGCTGGTATGCAGGGTGGTATGCTGCTGGTTGCAGGGTGGTATGCTGCTGGTATGCAGGGTGGTATGCTGCTGGTATGCAGAGTGGTATGCTGCTGGTTGCAGGGTGGTATGCTGCTGGTATGCAGGGTGGTATGCTGCTGGCTGGTGTAAACTGTGAGTCGCCCATGTGCCTCACTAATAATTTGGTCCCTTTCCCCCTCATAACTTAGCCTACTGCTCTGACTTGGTGGTGCATATGTAGACTATTTTAGAGAAATGTCATCATTGAATATTGTAAGCTTTACACGCCCCCTTTATCCTACAGTTCTGACATGGGGTACAGGGAGAACACTGTACTAACAAGCCCATGTTCTGACTTGGGGTACAGGGAGAACACTGTACTAACAGCCCATGTTCTGACTTGGGGTACAGGGAGGACACTGTACTAACAGCCCATGTTCTGACTCGGGGTACAGGGAGAACACTGTACTAACAAGCCCATGTTCTGACTTGGGGTACAGGGAGAACACTGTACTAACAGCCCATGTTCTGACTTGGGGTACAGGGAGAACACTGTACTAACAGCCCATGTTCTGAATTTTGTCACTGTACATTTTAAAAGTGCGGAACAAAGTTATATTGATTACGTCCATCCCAGCTCATTCAGTAATGTCTTAATGGAAATGACGGATTGCCTCTTATCCGCTCGTCCTCCCCTTACGCCATAGTTTGCACATCTCAATTCTCAGTAGAAACCACATTTGATAAAGCACGTCAGCCATGTTTTTTTAAGGCAGTAAATGAGGCTGAATGAACTGTTTCGCTGCCAAACAAGCCTCTGCTGATACCCACTGCTACACCTGGCTAACCATTCACTCCATGGTGCTGAACAGAAGGCTCTGCTGTGGGGACAGCTCCATGTAGGCCCTAACAGCTCCATGTAGGCCCTAACAGCTCCATGTAGGCCCTAACAGCTCTATGTAGGCCCTGACAGCTCCATGTAGGCCCTGACAGCTCCATGTAGGCCCTAACAGCTCCATGTAGGCCCTAACAGCTCCATGTAGGCCCTAACAGCTTCATGTAGGCCCTAACAGCTCCATGTAGGCCCTAACAGCTCCATGTAGGCCCTAACAGCTCCATGTAGGCCCTAACAGCTTCATGTAGGCCCTAACAGCTCCATGTAGGCCCTAACAGTTTGCGGGCACCGCTTATCACCATTATAGTGCAATTAATGTATTATTTAGTGTTGTGTTGTGGCTTTCCTGGCATGCATCTAAAACATTTTTGGGGAGTCCCACCATGATTTGAGTCCCACATTTTTGGGGAGCCCCACCATGATTTTTGGGGAGTCCCACCATGATTTTTGGGGAGTCCCACCATGATTTTTGGGGAGTCCCACCATGATTTTTGGGGAGTCCCACCATGATTTGCATGCATAAATCACCACTGATGCTGTCTGCCATCTTCCCAGTACAGTTGAAGCCAGGATTAATCCGTGAAGAGCACACTTCTCCAGGATGCCGGTAGCCATCGAAGGTGAGCTGCCGAACTGTAGTCAGGGTCAAGACCCTGGTGAGGACAACGAACTGTAGTCAGGGTCAAGACCCTGGTGAGGACAACGAACTGTAGACCCTGGTGAGGACAACGAGCTGTAGTCAGGGTCAAGACCCTGGTGAGGACAACGAACTGTAGACCCTGGTGAGGACAACGAACTGTAGACCCTGGTGAGGACAACGAACTGTAGACCCTGGTGAGGACAACGAACTGTAGACCCTGGTGAGGACAACGAACTGTAGACCCTGGTGAGGACAACGAACTGTAGACCCTGGTGTGGACAACGAACTGTAGACCCTGGTGAGGACAACGAACTGTAGACCCTGGTGAGGACAACGAGCTGTAGACCCTGGTGAGGACAACGAGCTGTAGACCCTGGTGAGGACAACGAGCTGTAGACCCTGGTGAGGACAACGAACTGTAGACCCTGGTGAGGACAACGAACTGTAGACCCTGGTGAGGACAACGAACTGTAGACCATGGTGAGGACAACGAACTGTAGACCATGGTGAGGACAACGAACTGTAGACCCTGGTGAGGACAACGAACTGTAGACCCTGGTGAGGACAACGAACTGTAGACCCTGGTGAGGACAACGAACTGTAGACCCTGGTGAGGACAACGAGCTGTAGACCCTGGTGAGGACAACGAGCTGTAGACCCTGGTGAGGACAACGAGCTGTAGACCCTGGTGAGGACAACGAGCTGTAGACCCTGGTGAGGACAACGAGCTGTAGACCCTGGTGAGGACAACGAGCTGTAGACCCTGGTGAGGACAACGAGCTGTAGACCCTGGTGAGGACAACGAGCTGTAGACCCTGGTGAGGACAACGAGCTGTAGACCCTGGTGAGGACAACGAACTGTAGACCCTGGTGAGGACAACGAACTGTAGACCCTGGTGAGGACAACGAACTGTAGACCCTGGTGAGGACAACGAACTGTAGACCCTGGTGAGGACAACGAACTGTAGACCCTGGTGAGGACAACGAACTGTAGACCCTGGTGAGGACAACGAACTGTAGACCCTGGTGAGGACAACGAACTGTAGACCCTGGTGAGGACAACGAACTGTAGACCCTGGTGAGGACAACGAACTGTAGACCCTGGTGAGGACAACGAACTGTAGACCCTGGTGAGGACAACGAACTGTAGACCCTGGTGAGGACAACGAACTGTAGACCCTGGTGAGGACAACGAACTGTAGACCCTGGTGAGGACAACGAACTGTAGACCCTGGTGAGGACAACGAACTGTAGACCCTGGTGAGGACAACGAACTGTAGACCCTGGTGAGGACAACGAACTGTAGACCCTGGTGAGGACAACGAACTGTAGACCCTGGTGAGGACAACGAACTGTAGACCCTGGTGAGGACAACGAACTGTAGACCCTGGTGAGGACAACGAACTGTAGACCCTGGTGAGGACAACGAACTGTAGACCCTGGTGAGGACAACGAACTGTAGACCCTGGTGAGGACAACGAACTGTAGACCCTGGTGAGGACAACGAACTGTAGACCCTGGTGAGGACAACGAACTGTAGACCCTGGTGAGGACAACGAACTGTAGACCCTGGTGAGGACAACGAACTGTAGACCCTGGTGAGGACAACGAACTGTAGACCCTGGTGAGGACAACGAGCAGATGAGCTTCCCTGAGACAGTTTCTGACAGAATATCTTTTTTTTTTTTACAGATGTGTGTCACCAGGCCAGAACTCCATCCAATCAAAACAGGCAGAAATATCTCAAGCGGTGTTTTCAAGCAGCTCTTACACACACAAAAATGGGTATTATCATAATTTTCACCATTTCAAAGTATTATTCCCAACTTCATATTTCCACACAATATAAAACACATGGAAAAAAAAAAAAAATCTAATTTCTTGTTTCATGATGGGAAAATGGACTCCAATATGGAGAGGGTTTTATGCAGAATAATAAAACAGGAGCTAAAATAATATACATCGATAAACAGGGATGTCTGCTGACGGTTTTCCTGCTCCCAAACTCAATCTTTCTAAATACGAGGGTTACTGGAACAAACAAAAACAAAAACCCACCTCTCTTGTCCCATGAGACACTGCTTCACGGCTGGATATCTTGCTCTTCCGCCCTCAAAATCCATTTATCAACAGGGTTACCGCTAAGACTTGTTTTTCCTTGGTCGTAAATATTGCCAAATTGTCTTTAAGGACACACCTCAAATATGGCTACTCCTTCCACCTCAGCGCAAGCAAGCTGTTAGACAGGTCATCTGCCTAACCTGGCATAAGGGGGGAACGCCAGAGCACCTGTTTTTACATGCCGAAAATGCCAACTAATGTGCGTTTGACACTTTCGCTGCCTCAGGGCCAGTCAAAAACAGATCCCAGAGGAAGGATAAAAAGAGAGAACAGGCTCAGGAGAGAGACCTACAGTACACAGAATAGAGAACAGGCTCAGGAGAGAGAGACCAACAGTACACAGAATAGAGAACAGGCTCAGGAGAGAGGGACCTACAGTACAGAGAACAGGCTCAGGAGAGAGAGACCTACAGTACAGAGAACAGGCTCAGGAGAGAGAGACCTACAGTACAGAGAACAGGCTCAGGAGAGAGAGACCTACAGTACAGAGAACAGGCTCAGGAGAGAGAGACCTACAGTACAGAGAACAGGCTCAGGGAGAGAGAGTTGCAAAGAAAAAGCCATACCTCAAACTGGTCAATGAAAATAAAAGATTAATATTGGCAAAAGAACACAGACACTGAACAGGAACTCTGCCTAGAAGGTCAGCATCCTGGAGTCGCCTCTTCACTGTTGATGTTGAGACTGGGGTTTTGTGGGTACTATTTAATGAAGCTGCCAGTTGAGGACTTGTGAGGCGTCTGTTTCTCAAACTAGACACGAATGTACTTGTCCTCTTGCTCGGTTATGCACCGGGGCCTCCAACTCAATATATATTTTTAAATCCTGTTTATCTTATTTTCCATAATTATCCATTAATATTTGTGGTAATGTAGGCAGTTTATGTAAAGGATCGACACTTTTCGCCATTACCAACATTACATTATGGCAAGCAACTATTATTTTAGCAAACTATATATAACAATCCTATATTGTCCCTAACATATGTTACATACCCTCACTACTGTAGTGACTCTGGATAAGAGAGTCTGCTAAATGACTCACTACTGTAGTGACTCTGGATCAGAGAGTCTGCTAAATGACTCACTACTGTTAGTGGCTCTGGATCAGAGAGTCTGCTAAATGACTCACTACTGTAGTGTCTCTGGATCAGAGAGTCTGTTAAATGACTCCCTTCTGTAGTGACTCTGGATCAGAGAGTCTGTTAAAGGACTCCCTTCTGTAGTGACTATGGATCAGAGAGTCTGTTAAATGACTCCCTACTGTAGTGACTCTGGATCAGAGAGTCTGCTAAATGACTCCCTACTGTAGTGACTCTGGATCAGGGAGTCTGCTAAATGACTCCCTACTGTAGTGACTCTGGATCAGGGAGTCTGCTAAATGACTCACTACTGTAAGTCTCTCTGGATCGGAGTGTTAAATGACTCCCTTTTGTAGTGTCTCTGGATCAGAGAGTCTGCTAAATGACTCCCTACTGTAGTGACTCTGGATAAGAGAGTCTGTTAAATGACTCCCTTCTGTAGCGACTCTGGATCAGAGAGTCTGTTAAATGACTCCCTTCTGTAGTGTCTCTGGATCAGAGAGTCTGCTAAATGACTCCCTACTGTAGTGACTCTGGATAAGAGAGTCTGCTAAATGACTCCCTACTGTAGTGACTCTGGATCAGAGAGTCTGTTAAATGACTCACTACTGTAGTGACTCTGGATCAGAGAGTCTGCTAAATGACTCCCTACTGTAGTGGCTCTGAATCAGAGAGTCTGTTAAATGACTCACTACTGTAGTGACTCTGGATAAGAGAGTCTGCTAAATGACTCACTACTGTAAGTCTCTCTGGATCGGAGTGTTAAATGACTCCCTACTGTAGTGGCTCTGAATCAGAGAGTCTGTTAAATGACTCCCTTCTGTAGTGACTCTGGATAAGAAAGTCTGTTAAATGACTCACTACTGTAGTGACACTGGATCAGAGAGTCTGTTAAATGACTCCCTACTGTAGTGACACTGGATCAGAGAGTCTGTTAAATGACTCCCTTCTGTAGTGACACTGGATCAGAGAGTCTGCTAAATGACTCACTACTGTAGTGACACTGGATCAGAGAGTCTGCTAAATGACTCACTACTGTAGTGACTCTGGATCAGAGAGTTTGCTAAATGACTCCCTGCTGTAGTGGCTCTGAATCAGAGAGTCTGTTAAATGACTCACTACTGTAGTGACTCTGGATCAGAGAGTCTGTTAAATGACTCCCTGCTGTAGTGGCTCTGAATCAGAGAGTCTGTTAAATGACTCACATGTAAATGTAATCCAACACCGTCAACAGAGCATTAAAGTCTTGTCCACAAACTAGACCTGTTTTCCATTAGCTTTAAAACGTTCCAAATGTCAGGGCTTTGCTGTTGTGGATCAGAATCAAACTGGAACAAAAACAAGAAAAGAAACCAGTCAGTGTTGGTCTCCGCCCTCGTCACAATCTCCGCCCTCGTCACAGTCTCCGCCCTCGTCACAGTCTCCGCCCTCGTCACAGTCTCCGCCCTCGTCGGTCAAAAGTAGTTCATAGGAAATAGGGTGCTCCGCAGACAGACTAGATTCTCCCTTACCTCCAGCATGGTCAGACAGACAGACTAGATTCTCCCTTACCTCCAGCATGGTCAGACAGACAGACTTGATTCTCCCTTACCTCCAGCATGGTCAGACAGACAGACTAGATTCTTCCTTGTGGTCAGACAGACAAACTAGATTCTCCCTTATGGTCAGACAGACAGACTAGATTCTCCCTTATGGTCAGACAGACAGACTAGATTCTTCCTTGTGGTCAGACAGACAGACTAGATTCTCCCTTATGGTCAGACAGACAGACTAGATTCTCCCTTACCTCCAGCATGGTCAGACACAGACAGACTAGATTCTTCCTTACCTCCAGCATGGTCAGACACAGACAGACTAGATTCTTCCTTACCTCCAGCATAGTCAGCTCCACCTCTCCAGACTCATCCTTATCCAGAGTTTTGAAGGTATCTGGAAAGCAGAGTTCAGAGTTCAGAGACCTCTGCACCTTTCTGATGTCATATACAGTGTGTGTTTCTGTGTATAAACAGGAAACGTATCAAACAGTCTCCATCCAGACCACTGTGTGTGTGTGTGTGTGTGTGTGTGTGTGTGTGTGTGTGTGTGTGTGTGTGTGTGTGTGTGTGTGTATGTATGTGTGTGTAGAGGTAACTCACTGAACAATGTCTCTAGGCGAATCAGGCAGCCCACAAAGTTGTCAAAGTCCAGTCAGGCCAGATTCACTGTAGCGGGCAACAATGATCTGGTGTAGAGAAAAACCTGCAGGAAGAAAAACAGAACGATCAGAGAGAAATCTACAGGAAGGGAGGACCGAGAGAACAGAGTCTTAACAGTAGTAACTATACCTCTGTTAGAGCGTATCGTTTACTCACCAGCATCGTTCACAGCGATACGCATCTCAGCTGAGCTCATTTGACCAGAGTCATCCACATCCTTCTCCCTGTACAAGTCCTGAGCGAGACAGGAAAGGGAGGAGGGAGAGAGAACATCACATAAGACAGTCCATCAACCACATGCAGTTGCCGGTGAGCAGTTCAGATTTGTGAATCTGTTTTCTACAATATGAAGAAACTAAAGTGATCTGTTAGAAGTTTAACACACCAGATATTTCTCAATCTTAATCCACAGGATCTTAAACTCCACCAGACCCGGCATGCCACTCCCATATTTCTGTGAGAGGCAGGAGTTAAGGTAGATAAAAGCCAGGTATCACAACACAACCACATCTCAAACGAGATCTCGGAGTGAAAGAGGATACGTCCAACGGGTTGACCATGTTACGACATCGGTAATGATGTCATCACCTGGAGAGGACACCACACCATAGTGCATGAAAAGTATTCCAGCTCCAACAGACATGAACACTGCAGTGTTGTGATGTTGCCCTGTTGGGTGAGGTTTATGACCCCCCCCCCCCCCTCATAAATACCTTTCCCCCTTCTCTCTCTCCACTCTACAGAATGGACTCTTGGAAAGCCCTTTGTTAACATAGAGAGAGTATGGTAACATCAAAAGGTTGGGGAATGGAACAATAATTCCCTTTCTGAAAGTGTCCGTTGGTACTTAAAGAATATGATGTCAGATCAGTTGTTGTCTGAGACATTATTACGGATGACAGGATGACATAAACTGTATCTTGGAAGGTCTACACATTCTAGTTATCACATTCACATGGAATTGTTGTGCATTTTTAATGTTTAAATATGAAACTATTTGTGACAAGATGAAATGTGATTTTAGCTTCTAAATGTAAAAAAATAAAAACTTATGAATGTTAGGACTGCTGTCTCCTAATGTTTAAAAAGGGCAAATTTCAACGTGGAGGTGACGATCACCACGCTGGAATCCCTCAGTCTTCCACTCTTTCATTCAAACCCAACCCCCTTCCTTTGAGTAACCAGCCATCATATCTGGGGCTTTTCATGACATGATTAGTAATCGATGTGTGATCTATCCTGTGTATATATACACACACACACACACATGTAATTCTGTGTGATTATTTAGGTATTTAGTCAATTAATAAGCCAATTGTTGCATTGCTGATTCACCTTGTTAGCCAGGGTTCGTGAAGATAACCAAGAATGTTACGACATTCAGATGAGACTGCATAAGGTGATAATTAATAATTGACTGCTGTTGATTTAAAAGATCTTCAGATCTTTAAGAGAGTGGATTCGGGAGATTACCGCTCTATATAAACTAATGCTTCCGTGTGGCCACAGGTTATTCATGTTTTAATTGTTGCATGGTTTAATTCAATCGCGTAATCAATCAAACGTTAGGTAATCGATTTGATAAAATAGCATGTCATATAATTTAATTATAGTGAGAGACACGGCAGCAGTTTGAAAGGTATTTCAGCTCCAACAGACATGAAAACAGCAGTTTGAAAGGTATTGAAAGAACAGTTTTCAGCTGTGCTAACATAATTGCGAAAGGGTTTTCTAATTATCAATTAGCCTTTTAAAATGATAAACTTGGATTAGCTAACACAACGTGTCATTGGAACACAGGAGTGATGGTTGCTGATAATGGACCTCTGTACTCCTGTGTCGATATTCCATTAAACAATCAGCCGTTTCCAGCTACAACAGTCATTTACAACATTAACAATGTCTACACTGTATTTCTGATCAATTTGATGTTATTTTAAAATGGACAGACCTCCTGTACAACACATGACAGTGATTCTAAGTCCGTCTCATCTCAGACCTCCTGTACAACACATGACAGTGATTCTAACTCTGTCTCATCTCAGACCTCCTGTACAACTCTCAGACCTCCTGTACAACTCTCAGACCTCCTGTACAACTCTCAGACCTCCTGTACAACTCTCAGACCTCCTGTACAACTCTCAGACCTCCTGTACAACACATGACAGTGATTCTAAGTCCGTCTCATCTCAGACCTCCTGTACAACTCTCAGACCTCCTATACAACTCTCAGACCTCCTGTACAACACATGGCAGTGATTCTAACTCTGTCTCATCTCAGACCTCCTGTACAACTCTCAGACCTCCTGTACAACACATGACAGTGATTCTAAGTCCGTCTCATCTCAGACCTCCTGTACAACACATGGCAGTGATTCTAAGTCCGTCATCTCAGACCTCCTGTACAACACATGACAGTGATTCTAAGTCCGTCATCTCAGACCTCCTGTACAACACATGACAGTGATTCTAAGTCAGTCTCATCTCAGACCTCCTGTACAACTCTCAGACCTCCTGTACAACTCTCAGACCTCCTGTACAACACATGGCAGTGATTCTAAGTCCGTCATCTCAGACCTCCTGTACAACTCTCAGACCTCCTGTACAACACATGACAGTGATTCTAACTCTGTCTCATCTCAGACCTCCTGTACAACACATGGCAGTGATTCTAAGTCCGTCTCATCTCAGACCTCCTGTACAACTCTCAGACCTCCTGTACAACTCTCAGACCTCCTGTACAACTCTCAGACCTCCTGTACAACACATGACAGTGATTCTAACTCCGTCTCATCTCAGACCTCCTGTACAACACATGACAGTGATTCTAACTCTGTCTCATCTCAGACCTCCTGTACAACTATCAGACCTCCTGTACAACACATGGCAGTGATTCTAAGTCCGTCTCATCTCAGACCTCCTGTACAACACATGGCAGTGATTCTAACTCTGTCTCATCTCAGACCTCCTGTACAACACATGACAGTGATTCTAAGTCCGTCTCATCTCAGACCTCCTGTACAACACATGGCAGTGATTCTAAGTCCGTCTCATCTCAGACCTCCTGTACAACACATGGCAGTGATTCTAAGTCCGTCTCATCTCAGACCTCCTGTACAACTCTCAGACCTCCTGTACAACTCTCAGACCTCCTGTACAACTCTCAGACCTCCTGTACAACACATGACAGTGATTCTAAGTCCGTCTCATCTCAGACCTCCTGTACAACACATGACAGTGATTCTGTCTTGTAACAGTGAGCACACTATATACGGTTCTGGAATCTGACGTTCAAAAAGACTTAGTGATATATCCCTGGTCCTTGTGAAATAAATAAGTATTTACGTAAGTCAAAATGTTTGTCTTTTAATTTGTTGAAAAGTTAATGCAGGATTAATGACTACCTATCCCATAATAAGCTTTAAATGCTGATGGAGCAGAACCAGTTGCCCCTGTCATACCCCATTTCCATGGTTACCGATCACAAAGAGACCCGCCCCCTTTCACACATACCTCCTTTGGCACCTGTGGAGAAAAGGAGAACAAAGAGTTTAGACAGGGCATGCTAGCTAGCCTGTTGGTGTGTTACAGACCGGGCATGCTAGCTAGCCTGTTGGTGTGTTACAGACCGGGCATGCTAGCTAGCCTGTTGGTGTGTTACAGACCGGGCATGCTAGCTAGCCTGTTGGTGTGGTACAGACCGGGCATGCTAGCTAGCCTGTTGGTGTGGTACAGACCGGGCATGCTAGCTAGCCTGTTGGTGTGGTACAGACCGGGCATGCTAGCTAGCCTGTGTGTGTGTGACAGACCGGGCATGCTAGCTAGCCTGTTAGTGTGTGTGTGTGACAGACCGGGCATGCTAGCTAGCCTGTTAGTGTGTGTGTGTGTGACAGACCGGGCATGCTAGCTAGCCTGTTGGTGTGTTACAGACCGGGCATGCTAGCTAGCCTGTTGGTGTGTGACAGACCGGGCATGCTAGCTAGCCTGTTGGTGTGTTACAGACCGGGCATGCTAGCTAGCCTGTTGGTGTGTGACAGACCGGGCATGCTAGCTAGCCTGTTGGACTGTGTGTTTACAGGCAGTAGGGCCTGTCATCATTCACTATGAACTGGACTGTGTGTTTACAGGCAGTAGGGTCTGCCATCTTTCACTATGAACTGGACTGTGTGTTTACAGGCAGTAGGGCCTGCCATCATTCACTATGAACTGGACTGTGTGTTTACAGGCAGTAGGGCCTGTCATCATTCACTATGAACTGGACTGTGTGTTTACAGGCAGTAGGGCCTGTCATCATTCACTATGAACTGGACTGTGTGTTTACAGGCAGTAGGGCCTGTCATCATTCACTATGAACTGGACTGTGTGTTTACAGGAAGTAGGGCCTGTCATCATTCACTATGAACTGGACTGTGTGTTTACAGGCAGTAGGGCCTGTCATCATTCACTATGAACTGGACTGTGTGTTTACAGGAAGTAGGGCCTGCCATCATTCACTATGAACTGGACTGTGTGTTTACAGGCAGTAGGGCCTGTCATCATTCACTATGAACTGGACTGTGTGTTTACAGGCAGTAGGGCCTGTCATCATTCACTATGAACTGGACTGTGTGTTTACAGGCAGTAGGGCCTGCCATCATTCACTATGAACTGGACTGTGTGTTTACAGGCAGTAGGGCCTGCCATCATTCACTATGAACTGGACTGTGTGTTTACAGGCAGTAGGGCCTGTCATCATTCACTATGAACTGGACTGTGTGTTTACAGGCAGTAGGGCCTGCCATCATTCACTATGAACTGGACTGTGTTTACAGGCAGTAGGGCCTGTAAGGAAGTAGCAACAGCTACCTACAGGAAGTAGCAACAGCTACCTACAGGAAGTAGCAACAGCTACCTACAGGAAGTAGCAACAGCTACCTACAGGAAGTAGCAACAGCGTGACTTTAGATCATTAGAAAGGATTCTTCTTCTTCTTCTTCAAAATAAAAAAATACACCTGAATGGATCTGTACCAGGGAGCCTTTACATTACAGTCCTATTGATTAAACCACCATGAACAGGTAGGCTCTCTCTCCCTGCCTAAGATCAACAACTCATGTTAGCCAGAGTGAGATACACTCAAATCTAACAAGGCAAGAGTAGATCAAACCTCAATTCCTCAGCTTGTATTTGACCCGTAAAAAATTTTCACTGATAAAAAAAAATAAAAAATAAAATGGGGAATATGCTATATATATTATATATATAATGCTCGTCCTTATGCAACCTGACTGCCAAAGCATGCTCCCAACCCACGTTTTGACAACTGAATGGGAACTGTCTGCCCAACCACCTTAAATCAAATGTATTTAGCATCGATCAACTACTAAGAGATATGCATGCCAAAGCATGGATGTTTTTTAAACCTTTATTTAACTAGGCAAGTCAGTTAAGAACAAATTCTTAATTTACAATGACGGCCCTACACTGGCCAAACCCTCCTCTCCCCTAACCCGGACGATGCTGGGCTAATTGTGCGCCGCCCTATGGGACTCCCAATCACGGCCGGTTGTGAAACAGCCTGGAATCGAACCAGGGTGTCTGTAGTGACACCGCTAGCACTGATTCAGTGCCTTAGACCGCTGCACCACTCGGGAGCCCCGAGTTGAATGATAACAGTCATTGAAGTTCATCATAGCAATTCACAATTCTTTCTAGCATCTCTAAAAGTGGAACGGTATCCTCCCAGCAGTTGCCTAGCTAGCTATCGTTAGGCTGCATGCTTTTAGCTCGCTACATAAATAGATACGCTAGCCTATTAGCCACGCGATGACTGCCCTTGCAAAATTGACTATCCCAGACCTTCGTTAGATTTGTCTGTTTTTTTGAGTAATTGAAACAGTGTATCCCGAATGGCTGGAGGCAGCCAACAATGTACCAGGCCAGCTGGGTTTTACAACCTGATTGCAAGATTTTTGGGTCGACCAAGAAAATGTATTGGAGAATTATATTAACCAGGCATTGACCTGCATCTATCTATTCTGCCAACCATGTTTTACTCTACATTATGAAATGTATGGTCAAATAGAACCTATTTTTAAAACATCTTACAAAATTGGTTTTGTACCATAAACCAGTAAAATTGATATTTTTGACTGATACGATTGTCTGTTTCATATTTGCGAAGTAGTTAAAAACGCTGTCAGTTGTACTTTTAAATGTCAATGGGCTGAGTCAGTCTTCAAAAGGTCAGCAACACCCTCTCGCTGCTGGCTCTGTACCATACCATGCACGCCAGAGAGACAAAGCACTCATTATTATGGCACAATACAACCGAAGATAGCAGAACTAGCAGAACTAGACTAGTCAATGGCAAAGACTTGAGTCATCTTTACAATAACCCTACAGCATTACAATAACGCTAGCAAGGGGATTAAGGGAGGCAGGTAGTAACCAGCAGGTAGCCTAGTGGTTAGAGCGTTGGACTAGTAACCAGCAGGTAGCCTAGTGGTTAGAGCGTTGGACTAGTAACCAGCAGGTAGCCTAGTGGTTAGAGCGTTGGACTAGTAACCAGCAGGTAGCCTAGTGGTTAGAGAGTTGGACTAGTAACCAGCAGGTAGCCTAGTGGTTATAGCGTTGGACTAGTAACCAGCAGGTAGCCTAGTGGTTAGAGCGTTGGACTAGTAACCAGCAGGTAGCCTAGTGGTTAGAGAGTTGGACTAGTAACCAGCAGGTAGCCTAGTGGTTAGAGCATTGGACTAGTAACCAGCAGGTAGCCTAGTGGTTAGAGCGTTGGACTAGTAACCAGCAGGTAGCCTAGTGGTTAGAGCGTTGGACTAGTAACCAGCAGGTAGCCTAGTGGTTAGAGCGTTGGACAAGTAACCAGCAGGTAGCCTAGTGGTTAGAGCGTTGGACTAGTAACCAGCAGGTAGCCTAGTGGTTAGAGCGTTGGACTAGTAACCAGCAGGTAGCCTAGTGGTTAGAGCGTTGGACTAGTAACCAGCAGGTAGCCTAGTGGTTAGAGCGTTGGACTAGTAACCAGCAGGTAGCCTAGTGGTTAGAGCGTTGGACTAGTAACCAGCAGGTAGTCTAGTGGTTAGAGCGTTGGACTAGTAACCAGCAGGTAGACTAGTGGTTAGAGCGTTGGACTAGTAACCAGCAGGTAGCCTAGTGGTTAGAGCGTTGGACTAGTAACCAGCAGGTAGCCTAGTGGTTAGAGCGTTGGACTAGTAACCTGCAGGTAGCCTGTGGGGCGAGCGTAGGACTAGTAACTGAAAGGTTGCAAGATCAAATCCCCGAGCTGACCAGGTAAAAATCTGTTGTTCTGCCCCTGAACAGGCAGTTAACCCACTGTTCCCTGGTAGGCATTCATTATAAATAAGAATTTGTTCTTCACTGACTTACCTAGTTAAATAAAGGTATTTTTTTTGCAGCAATACAAACAAGAAGCTGCAGTCTGGACACAGAGCAGGGCCGTACTGCCCTACCAAGCCAAAAGGAAGTGAGTTGTCATTTTTGCTACATTAAATACATACTTAATCATGTGGACAAGTATCCTGCCTCTGTTGTATTGTGTTCAGGGGACAATGGGGGTCATGTTAGCAGTAACTGTATAAAGTTACTGTGAAACCAAGGTAAATAAAAGCCATTTTTCTCAGTTCCACACTATGAGCAGTTAGCACAGCGGTGGCGTAGCTCCGTTAGCACAGCGGTGGTCCTCCGTAGCTCCGTTAGCACAGCGGTGGTCCTCCTCCGTTAGCGCCGTGGTCCTCCGCACAGCGGTGGTCCTCCGTAGCTCCGTTAGCACAGCGGTGGTCCTCCGTAGCTCCGTTAGCACAGCGGTGGTCCTCCGTAGCTCCGTTAGCACAGCGGTGGTCCTCCGTAGCGCCACAGCGGTGGTGTAGCACAGCGCGGTGGTCCTCCGTAGCTCCGTTAGCACAGCGGTGGTCCTCCGTAGCTCCGTTAGCACAGCGGTGGTCCTCCGTAGCTCCGTTAGCACAGCGGTGGTCCTCCGTAGCTCCGTTAGCACAGCGGTGGTCCTCCGTAGCTCCGTTAGCACAGCGGTGGTCCTCCGTAGCTCCGTTAGCACAGCGGTGGTCCCCCGTAGCTCCGTTAGCACAGCGGTGGTCCTCCCGTAGCTCCGTTAGCACAGCGGTGGTCCTCCGTAGCTCCGTTAGCACAGCGGTGGTCCTCCGTAGCTCCGTTAGCACAGCGGTGGTCCTCCGTAGCTCCGTTAGCACAGCGGTGGTCCTCCGTAGCTCCGTTAGCACAGCGGTGGTCCTCCGTAGCTCCGTTAGCACAGCGGTGGTCCTCCGTAGCTCCGTTAGCACAGCGGTGGTCCTCCGTAGCTCCGTTAGCACAGCGGTGGTCCTCCGTAGCTCCGTTAGCACAGCGGTGGTCCTCCGTAGCTCCGTTAGCACAGCGGTGGTCCTCCTCCGTAGCTCCGTTAGCACAGCGGTGGTCCTCCGTAGCTCCGTTAGCACAGCGGTGGTCCTCCGTAGCTCCGTTAGCACAGCGGTGGTCCTCCGTAGCTCCGTTAGCACAGCGGTGGTCCTCCGTAGCTCAGTTAGCACAGCGGTGGTCCTCCGTAGCTCCGTTAGCACAGCGGTGGTCCTCCGTAGCTCCGTTAGCACAGCGGTGGTCCTCCGTAGCTCCGTTAGCACAGCGGTGGTCCTCCGCAGCTCCGTTAGCACAGCGGTGGTCCTCCGTAGCTCCGTTAGCACAGCGGTGGTCCTCCGCAGCTCCGTTAGCACAGCGGTGGTCCTCCGTAGCTCCGTTAGCACAGCGGTGGTCCTCCGCAGCTCCGTTAGCACAGCGGTGGTCCTCCGTAGCTCCGTTAGCACAGCGGTGGTCCTCCTCCGTTAGCGGTGGTGTAGCCGTTAGCACAGCGGTGGTCCTCCGTAGCACAGCCCTCCGTTAGCACAGCGGTGGTCCTCCGTAGCTCCGTTAGCACAGCGGTGGTCCTCCGTAGCTCCGTTAGCACAGCGGTGGTCCTCCGTAGCTCCGTTAGCACAGCGGTGGTCCTCCGCAGCTCCGTTAGCACAGCGGTGGTCCTCCGTAGCTCCGTTAGCACAGCGGTGGTCCTCCGTAGCTCCGTTAGCACAGCGGTGGTCCTCCGTAGCTCCGTTAGCACAGCGGTGGTCCTCCGTAGCTCCGTTAGCACAGCGGTGGTCCTCCGTAGCTCCGTTAGCACAGCGGTGGTCCTCCGTAGCTCCGTTCCTCCGCAGCAGCGGTGGTCCTCCGCAGCTCCGTTAGCACAGCGGTGGTCCTCCGTAGCTCAGTTAGCACAGCGGTGGTCCTCCGTAGCTCCGTTAGCACAGCGGTGGTCCTCCGTTAGCACAGCGGTGGTGTAGCGCCGTTAGCCGTGGTCCTCCGTAGCACAGCGGTGGTCCTCCGTAGCTCCGTTAGCACAGCGGTGGTCCTCCGTAGCTCCGTTAGCACAGCGGTGGTCCTCCGTAGCTCCGTTAGCACAGCGGTGGTCCTCCGTAGCTCCGTTAGCACAGCGGTGGTCCTCCGTAGCTCCGTTAGCACAGCGGTGGTCCTCCGCAGCTCCGTTAGCACAGCGGTGGTCCTCCGTAGCTCCGTTAGCACAGCGGTGGTCCTCCGTAGCTCCGTTAGCACAGCGGTGGTCCTCCGTAGCTCCGTTAGCACAGCGGTGGTCCTCCGTAGCTCCGTTAGCACAGCGGTGGTCCTCCGCAGCTCAGTTAGCACAGCGGTGGTCCTCCGTAGCTCCGTTAGCACAGCGGTGGTCCTCCGCAGCTCAGTTAGCACAGCGGTGGTGTAGCGCCGTTAGCACAGCGGTGGTCCTCCGTAGCTCAGTTAGCACAGCGGTGGTGTAGCGCCGTTAGCACAGCGGTGGTCCTCCGTAGCTCCGTTAGCACAGCGGTGGTGTAGCGCCGTTAGCACAGCGGTGGTCCTCCGTAGCTCCGTTAGCACAGCGGTGGTCCTCCGTAGCTCCGTTAGCACAGCGGTGGTCCTCCGTAGCTCCGTTAGCACAGCGGTGGTCCTCCGCAGCTCCGTTAGCACAGCGGTGGTCCTCCGTAGCTCCGTTAGCACAGCGGTGGTCCTCCGCAGCTCCGTTAGCACAGCGGTGGTCCTCCGCAGCTCCGTTAGCACAGCGGTGGTCCTCCGTAGCTCCGTTAGCACAGCGGTGGTCCTCCGTAGCTCCGTTAGCACAGCGGTGGTCCTCCGTAGCTCCGTTAGCACAGCGGTGGTCCTCCGCAGCTCCGTTAGCACAGCGGTGGTCCTCCGCAGCTCCGTTAGCACAGCGGTGGTCCTCCGTAGCTCCGTTAGCACAGCGGTGGTCCCCCGTAGCTCTGTTAGCACAGCGGTGGTCCTCCGTAGCTCCGTTAGCACAGCGGTGGTCCTCCGTAGCTCCGTTAGCACAGCGGTGGTCCTCCGCAGCTCCGTTAGCACAGCGGTGGTCCTCCGTAGCTCCGTTAGCACAGCGGTGGTCCTCCGCAGCTCCGTTAGCACAGCGGTGGTCCTCCGTAGCTCTGTTAGCACAGCGGTGGTCCTCCGCAGCTCCGTTAGCACAGCGGTGGTCCTCCGTAGCTCCGTTAGCACAGCGGTGGTCCTCCGCAGCTCCGTTAGCACAGCGGTGGTCCTCCGTAGCGCCGTTAGCACAGCGGTGGTGTAGCGCCGTTAGCACAGCGGTGGTCCTCCGCAGCTCCGTTAGCACAGCTGTGGTCCTCCGCAGCTCCGTTAGCACAGCGGTGGTCCTCCGTAGCTCAGTTAGCACAGCGGTGGTCCTCCGTAGCTCCGTTAGCACAGCGGTGGTCCTCCGTAGCTCAGTTAGCACAGCGGTGGTCCTCCGTAGCTCCACAGCGGTGGTCCTCCGTAGCACACAGCGGTGGTCCTCCGTAGCTCAGTTAGCACAGCGGTGGTCCTCCGTAGCTCCGTTAGCACAGCGGTCGTCCTCCGTAGCTCAGTTAGCACAGCGGTGGTCCTCCGTAGCTCAGTTAGCGCAGCGGTGGTCCTCCGCAGCTCCGTTAGCGCAGCGCTGGTCCTCCGTAGCTCCGTTAGCACAGCGGTGGTCCTCCGCAGCTCCGTTAGCACAGCGGTGGTCCTCCGTAGCTCCGTTAGCACAGCGGTGGTCCTCCGTAGCTCCGTTAGCACAGCGGTGGTCCTCCGCAGCTCCGTTAGCACAGCGGTGGTCCTCCGTAGCTCCGTTAGCACAGCGGTGGTCCTCCGTAGCTCCGTTAGCACAGCGGTGGTCTTCCGTAGCTCCGTTAGCACAGCGGTGGTCCTCCGCAGCTCCGTTAGCACAGCGGTGGTCCTCCGTAGCTCCGTTAGCACAGCGGTGGTCCTCCGCAGCGCCGTTAGCACAGCGGTGGTCCTCCGTAGCTCCGTTAGCACAGCGGTGGTCCTCCGTAGCTCCGTTAGCACAGCGGTGGTCCTCCGCAGCGCCGTTAGCACAGCGGTGGTCCTCCGTAGCTCCGTTAGCACAGCGGTGGTCCTCCGCAGAGCATTATATTTGCAATGCCAGCATTGTGGGTTAGATTTCAAAGACTACCCATACTTAAACATGTCCACGCGCATGACTGGAAGTGGCTTTGGATAAAAGTTCAAAAGTTTGGGGTAACTTCAAAATGTCCTTGTTTTTGAAAGAAAAGCACATTTTTGGTCCATTAAAATAACATGAAATTGATCAGAAATACAGTGTAGACATTGTTAATGTTGTAAATGAACACACACTGGACAGAGGAACTCAGTTTTCAGCTGTGATCAGTTAGCATTTTAAAATGATAAACTTGGATTAGCTAACACAACGTGCCATTGGAACACAGGCGTGATGGTTGTTGATAATGGGCCTCTGTACGCCTATGTAGATATTCCATAGTCATTTACAACATTAACAATGTCTACACTGTATTTCTGATCAATTTCATGTTTTTTAAGCCCTATCCCAGCAGGCCTAGCATAGGGCTGTACCCTAACAGCATCCCAGCAGGCCTAGCATAGGGCTGTACCCTAACAGCATCCCAGCAGGCCTAGCATAGGGCTTTACCCTAACAGCATCCCAGCAGGCCTAGCATAGGGCTTTACCCTAACAGCATCCCAGCAGGCCTAGCATAGGGCTTTACCCTAACAGCATCCCAGCAGGCCTAGCATAGGGCTTTACCCTAACAGCATCCCAGCAGGCCTAGCATAGGGCTTTACCCTAACAGCATCCCAACAGGCCTAGCATAGGGCTTTACCCTAACAGCATCCCAGCAGGCCTAGCATAGGGCTTTACTCACTTGTCGCTCCAGGCTCCGGTCCACTCCACCTGTCCCCAGGGGTTACGCACCCTGACCAGCTGCAGGGAGTCTCCTCTGTACGACACCTAGACACGGGATCGGTTTGAGCAGGGCGAGGCAAAGAAACGAGAACCCTGGACATATAATGGAAGTAGTTAGAGCTCACCAGTTCTGCTCCAGTCAGAGAGTAGGCGTGACCCCTCACCAGCTTACTGGACGTGATGGCCTCCGAGTCAGCTAAGTTACTGATCTGTAAAGAAGAACAGAGAACACAGTGTAACTCCTTCAGACTGGTTGGGAGAACACAGTAACTCCTTCAGACTGGTTGGGAGAACACAGTAACTCCTTCAGACTGGTGGGAGAACACAGTAACTCCTTCAGACTGGTGGGGAGAACACAGTAACTCCTTCAGACTGGTGGGGAGAACACAGTACCTCCTTCAGACTGGTGGGGAGAACACAGAGTAACTCCAATTTGCTTACCGCCCAAATAGGTCCACAGACGATGCAATCTCAACCACACTGCACACTGCCCTAACCCATCTGGACAAGAGGAATACCTATGTGAGAATGCTGTTCATCGACTACAGCTCGGCATTTAACACCATAGTGCCCCCAAAGCTCGTCATCAAGCTCGAGACCCTGGGTCTCGACCCCGCCCTGTGCAACTGGGTACTGGACTTCCTGACGGGCCGACCCCAGGTGGTGAGGGTAGGCAACAACATCTCCACCCCGCTGATCTTCAACACTGGGGCCCCACAAGGGTGCGTTCTGAGCCCTCTCCTGTACTCCCTGTTCACCCACTGACTGCGTGGCCACGCACGTTCAAGAGTTTTGGAGAGAAAAGAAAGAAGGGATACCAACTCAATCATCAAGTTTGCGGACGACACAACAGTGGTAGGCTTGATTACCAACAACGACGAGATGGCCTACAGGGAGGAGGTGAGGGCCCTCGGAGTGTGGTGTCAGGAAAATAACCCCACACTCAACGTCAACAAAACTAAGGAGATGATTGTGGACTTCAGGAAACAGCAGAGGGAACACCCCCCTATCCACATCGATGGAACAGTAGTGGAGAGGGTAGTAAGTTTTAAGTTCCTCGGCGTACACATCACAGACAAACTGAATTGGTCCACCCACACAGACAGCATCGTGAAGAAGGCGCAGCAGCGTCTCTTCAACCTCAGGAGGCTGAAGAAATTCGACTTGTCACCAAAAGCACTCACAAACTTCTACAGATGCACAATAGAGAGCATCCTGTCGGGCTGTATCAGCGCCTGGTAAGGCAACTGCTCCGCCCACAACCGTAAGGCTCTCCAGAGGGTAGTGAGGTCTGCACAACACATCACCGGGGACAAACTACCTGCCCTCCAGGACACCTACACCACCCGATGTCACAGGAAGGTCAAAAAGATCATCAAGGACAACAACCACCCGAGCCACTGCCTGTTCACCCCGCTACCATCCAGAAGGCGAGGTCAGTACAGGTGCATCAAAACTGGGACCGAGAGACTGAAAAACAGCTTCTATCTCAAGGCCATCAGACTGTTAAATATCCATCACTAGTCGGCTACCACCCGGTTACTCAGCCCTGCACCTTAGAGGCTGCTGCCCTATATACATAGACTTGAAATCACTGGTCACTTTAATAATGTTTACATACTGTATTTACTCATCTCATACTGTATGTATGTACTGTATTCACTCATCTCATACTGTATGTACTGTATTTACTCATCTCATACTGTATGTACTGTATTCTACTGTATTCACTCATCTCATACTGTATTCTACTGTATTTACTCATCTCATACTGTATGTACTGTATTCTACTGTATTTACTCATCTCATACTGTATGTACTGTATTTACTCATCTCATACTGTATGTACTGTATTCTACTGTATTTACTCATCTCATACTGTATTCTACTGTATTTACTCATCTCATACGGTATGTACTGTATTCTACTGTATTTACTCATCTCATACTGTATGTACTGTATTTACTCATCTCATACTGTATGTATGTACTGTATTCTACTGTATTTACTCATCTCATACTGTATTTACTCATCTCATACTGTATGTGCTGTATTCTACTGTATTTACTCATCTCATACTGTATGTGCTGTATTCTACTGTATTTACTCATCTCATACTGTATGTGCTGTATTCTACTGTATTTACTCATCTCATACTGTATGTGCTGTATTCTACTGTATTTACTCATCGCATACTGTATGTACTGTATTCTACTGTATTTACTCATCGCATACTGTATGTACTGTATTCTACTGTATTTACTCATCGCATACTGTATGTACTGTATTCTACTGTATTTACTCATCTCATACTGTATGTACTGTATTCTACTGTATTTACTCATCTCATACTGTATGTACTGTATTCTACTGTATTTACTCATCTCATACCGTATGTATGTACTGTATTCTACTGTATTCACTCATCTCATACTGTATGTACTGTATTCTACTGTATTCACTCATCTCATACTGTATGTACTGTATTCTACTGTATTCACTCATCTCATACTGTATGTACTGTATTCTACTGTATTTACTCATCTCATACTGTATGTACTGTATTCACTCATCTCATACTGTATGTACTGTATTCACTCATCTCATACTGTATGTACTGTATGCTACTGTATTCACTCATCTCATACTGTATGTACTGTATTCTACTGTATTCACTCATCTCATACTGTATGTACTGTATTTTACTGTATTCACTCATCTCATACTGTATGTACTGTATTCACTCGTCTCATACTGTATGTACTGTATTTACTCATCTCATACTGTATGTACTGTATTCTACTGTATTCACTCATCTCATACTGTATGTACTGTATTCACTCATCTCATACTGTATGTACTGTATTCTACTGTATTTACTCATCTCATACTGTATGTACTGTATTTACTCATCTCATACTGTATGTACTGTATTCTACTGTATTCACTCATCTCATACTGTATGTACTGTATTCACTCATCTCATACTGTATGTACTGTATTTACTCATCTCATACTGTATGTACTGTATTCACTCATCTCATACTGTATGTACTGTATTCTACTGTATTTACTCAACTCATACTGTATGTACTGTATTCACTCATCTCATACTGTATGTACTGTATTTACGCATCTCATACTGTATGTGCTGTATTCTACTGTATTTACTCATCTCATACTGTATGTACTGTATTCTACTGTATTTACTCATCTCATACTGTATGTACTGTATTCTACTGTATTTACTCATCTCATACTGTATGTGCTGTATTCTACTGTATTTACTCATCTCATACTGTATGTATGCTACTGTATTTACTCATCTCATACTGTATGTATGCTACTGTATTCACTCATCTCATACTGTATGTGCTGTATTCTACTGTATTTACTCATCTCATACTGTATGTACTGTATTAACTCATCTCATACTGTATGTACTGTATTCACTCATCTCATACTGTATTTACTCATCTCATACTGTATTCTACTGTATTCACTCATCTCATACTGTATGTACTGTATTCTACTGTATTTACTCATCTCATACCGTATGTATGTACTGTATTCACTCATCTCATACTGTATGTACTGTATTATACTGTATTTACTCATCTCATACTGTATGTACTGTATTCACTCATCTCATACTGTATGTACTGTATTCTACTGTATTTACTCATCTCATACTGTATGTACTGTATTCACTCATCTCATACTGTATGTACTGTATTCTACTGTATTCACTCATCTCATACTGTATGTACTGTATTCACTCATCTCATACTGTATGTACTGTATTCTACTGTATTTACTCATCTCATACTGTATGTACTGTATTCTACTGTATTTACTCATCTCATACTGTATGTACTGTATTTACTCATCTCATACTGTATCTACTGTATTCACTCATCTCATACTGTATGTACTGTATTCTACTGTATTCACTCATCTCATACTGTATGTACTGTATTTACTCATCTCATACTGTATGTACTGTATTCACTCATCTCATACTGTATGTACTGTATTCTACTGTATTCACTCATCTCATACTGTATGTACTGTATTCTACTGTATTTACTCATCTCATACTGTATGTATGTACTGTATTCTACTGTATTTACTCATCTCATACTGTATGTACTGTATTCTACTGTATTCACTCATCTCATACTGTATGTACTGTATTCTACTGTATTCACTCATCTCATACTGTATTCTATGTACTGTATTCTACTGTATTTACTCATCTCATACCGTATGTACTGTATTCTACTGTATTTACTCATCTCATACTGTATGTACTGTATTCACTCATCTCATACTGTATGTACTGTATTCTACTGTATTCACTCATCTCATACTGTATGTACTGTATTCTACTGTATTTACTCATCTCATACCGTATGTATGTACTGTATTCTACTGTATTTACTCATCTCATACCGTATGTACTGTATTCTACTGTATTTACTCATCTCATACTGTATGTACTGTATTTACTCATCTCATACTGTATGTTCTGTATTTACTCATCTCATACTGTATGTACTCATCTCATACTGTATGTACTGTATTCTACTGTATTTACTCATCTCATACTGTATGTACTGTATTCACTCATCTCATACTGTATTCACTCATCTCATACTGTATGTACTGTATTCACTCATCTCATACTGTATGTACTGTATTCACTCATCTCATACTGTATTCACTCATCTCATCTCATACTGTACTGTATTCTACTGTATTCACTCATCTCATACTGTATGTACTGTATTCTACTGTATTTACTCATCTCATACTGTATGTACTGTATTCACTCATCTCATACTGTATGTACTGTATTCTACTGTATTTACTCATCTCATACTGTATGTACTGTATTCACTCATCTCATACTGTATGTACTGTATTCTACTGTATTTACTCATCTCATACTGTATGTACTGTATTCTACTGTATTCACTCATCTCATACTGTATGTACTGTATTCTACTGTATTCACTCATCTCATACTGCATGTACTGTATTTACTCATCTCATACTGTATGTACTGTATTCACTCATCTCATACTGTATGTACTGTATTCTACATCTCATACTGTATGTACTGTATTCACTCATCTCATACTGTATGTACTGTATTCTACTGTATTTACTCATCTCATACTGTATGTACTGTATTTACTGTACTCATCTCATACTGTATGTACTGTATTCTACTCATCTCATACTGTATGTATGTACTGTATTCTACTGTATTCACTCATCTCATACTGTATGTACTGTATTTACTCATCTCATACTGTATGTACTCATTCTACTGTATTTACTCTCATACCGTACTGTATGTACTGTATTTACTGTATTCATCTGTATTCTGTATTTACTCATCTCATACTGTATGTACTGTATTCTACTGTATTTACTCATCTCATACTACTGTATGTACTGTATTTACTCATCTCATACTGTACTTATTCTCATCTCATACCGTATGTACTGTATTCTACTGTATTTACTCATCTCATACTGTATGTACTACTGTATTTACTCATCTCATACTGTATGTATTCTCTCATACTGTATACTGTATTTACTCATCTCATACTATGTATGTACTGTATTCACTCATCTCATACTGTATGTACTGTATTCACTCATCTCATACTGTATGTACTGTATTCTACTGTATTCACTCATCTCATACTGTATGTTCTGTATTTACTCATCTCATACTGTATGTACTCATCTCATACTGTATGTACTGTATTCTACTGTATTTACTCATCTCATACTGTATGTACTGTATTCACTCATCTCAAACTGTATTCACTCATCTCATACTGTATGTACTGTATTCTACTGTATTCACTCATCTCATACTGTATGTTCTGTATTTACTCATCTCATACTGTATTTGTATTCATCTCATACTGTATGTACTCATCTCATACTGTATGTACTGTATTCTACTGTATTTACTCATCTCATACTGTATGTACTGTATTCACTCATCTCAAACTGTATTTACTCATCTCATACTGTATGTACTGTATTCACTCATCTCAAACTGTATTTACTCATCTCATACTGTATGTACTGTATTCACTCATCTCAAACTGTATTCACTCATCTCATACTGTATGTACTGTATTCTACTGTATTCACTCATCTCATACTGTATGTACTGTATTCACTCATCGCATACTGTATGTACTGTATTCACTCATCTCATACTGTATTTACTCAATGCCACTCTGACGTTGCTCATCATAATATTTATATATTTCTTAATTCCATATTTTTTTAGATCTGTGCGTATTGTTGTGAAATGTTAGATACTACTGCACTGTTGGAGCTAGGAACACAAGCATTTAGTTAGATACTACTGCACTGTTGGAGCTAGAAACACAAGCATTTAGTTAGATACTACTGTACTGTTGGAGCTAGAAACACAAGCATTTAGTTAGATACTACTGCACTGTTGGAGCTAGAAACACAAGCATTTAGTTAGATACTACTGCACTGTTGGAGCTAGGAACACAAGCATTTAGTTAGATATTACTGTTGGAGCTAGGAACACAAGCATTTAGTTAGATATTACTGTTGGAGCTAGAAACACAAGCATTTAGTTAGATACTACTGCACTGTTGGAGCTGGGAACACAATCATTTAGTTAGATATTACTGCACTGTTGGAGCTGGGAACACAAGCATTTAGTTAGATACTACTGCACTGTTGGAGCTAGGAACACAAGCATTTAGTTAGATACTACTGCACTGCTGGAGCTAGGAACACAAGCATTTAGTTAGATACTACTGCACTGTTGGAGCTAGGAACACAAGCATTTAGTTAGATATTACTGCACTGTTGGAGCTAGGAACACAAGCATTTAGTTAGATACTAAAGGAGGCTTGGTGTTAGGAGGCACCTGAAGGACCGGGCTGTGGGGGAGCACTGGAGCGCAGCCTTGGCACCACTCCCCCAGGCTGGATCACTACTCTAGCCCGGACCCTTCAGAGTGTAGGCACAGGTTGAACCGGGCTGTGGGTAAGCACGGGAGATCTAGTGCCTACTACGCGCACCTCTCCCTTAGGCTCCACTCCCACATTTGCCTGGCACGAGCGGAGCGCAGGCAGAGGACGCACTGCACCCTCCCAGCGCCCCGGAGACACAGTACGCACAGCCGGCGCAGGATACCCTGGACCAAAACTGCGTACTGGCGACCAGACACGCTGAGCAGGCACCATACGCCCTGGCTCGATGCCCACACTCGCATGGCACTTTCGCTGCCCTATAGCGCACCGGGCTATGGGCATGTACTGGCGACACCGTGCGCTTAACCGCATAACACGGTGCCTGACCAGTAACGCGCTGCTTATAATAAGCACGAGGAGTGAGCTCAGGTCTGCTACCTGGCTTAGCCTCACCCCTCGCTGCCTCTCGTACCGGTCGCGCTGCCTCATATCGCCGCCGCTCAGCTTTCGCTGCCTCCAGCTCTGCTTTGGGGCGGCGATATTCCCCAGCCTGTGCTCAGGGTCCCTCTCCGTTCAATATGTCCTCCCATTTCCAGGAGTCCTGTGATGCTGGCCGTGGTTGTTGCTGCTGCTGCTGCTGCTGCTGCTTTCGTCGCTGTCTTTTACCACGCCGCTTGTGCCTTGGTTGGTGGGTGATTCTGTCACGGGATTCTTCTGTTGAAGGAGAGGCGGACCAAAACGCAGCGTGGTTATTGTGATACATCTTTAATCAAGATAAAAATAGAACAATATACAAAAACAAGAAACGTGAAAAACCGAAAACATCTGGTGTAACAAAGACAGGAACAATTACCCACAAAACCCAACACAAAACAGGCTACCTAAATATGGCTCCCAATCAGAGACAATGACTAACACCTGCCTCTGATTGAGAACCATATCAGGCCCAAACACAGAAACAGACTAAACTAGACACACAACATAGAATGCCCACTCAGATCACACCCTGACCAAACAAAACATAGAAACATACAAAGCAAACTATGGTCAGGGTGTGACACATCCCCTAGAGAGGTTAGGTGTAACTCTGTCCTAGAAGTGACAAACCTGGTAGGACCATCCTCTAGAGGGGTTAGGTGTAACTCTGTCCTAGAAGTGACAAACCTGGTAGGACCATCCTCTAGAGGGGTTAGGTGTAACTCTGTCCTAGAAGTGACAAACCTGGTAGGACCATCCTCTAGAGGGGTTAGGTGTAACTCTGTCCTAGAAGTGACAAACCTGGTAAGACCATCCCCTAGAGGGGTTAGGTGTAACTCTGTCCTAGAAGTGACAAACCTGGTAGGACCATCCCCTAGAGGGGTTAGGTCTAACTCTGTCCTAGAAGTGACAAACCTGGTAGGACCATCCCCTAGAGGGGTTAGGTGTAACTCTGTCCTAGAAGTGACAAACCTGGTAGGACCATCCCCTAGAGGGGTTAGGTGTAACTCTGTCCTAGAAGTGACAAACCTGGTAGGCCATCCCCTAGAGAGGTTAGGTGTAACTCTGTCCTAGAAGTGACAAACCTGGTAGGCCATCCCCTAGAGGGATTAGGTCTAACTCTGTCCTAGAAGTGACAAACCTGGTAGGACCATCCCCTAGAGGGGTTAGGTGTAACTCTGTCCTAGAAGTGACAAACCTGGTAGGCCCATCCCCTGTACAGGATACATCCCAACCAGCAGACGGGCCTATATCCTGCAGGGAAAACGCAGGCTTCCTCGCCAGCCCCACCCTGTGATATTTATCGACATACTACACTTACAACATGCTACTCTACACCATCAGAGGCATCCTATTATATTGCTGGGTGACTCAAATACTGTAAACAGTCATGAAGGGACTTGGACAAATAGGAAGCCTCGAATGAGGAAACACGCCTCTCCGTTCACACTCAGAGCCTCTCCCTTGATATCTCTCTTACACCACTCTTTTAGTGGTCTCGAGGGATTTCTTCATCATACATTCTGTTGGGAGTGGCTTTAGAGGGTGGCTACGTATGGTATTTACCCTCTGGGATTTCCTATCCCGTGTTTATTGTTTCCAAACAGTCATGGCCACCGCATGAATAAAGTCCATTGAAAGAGAAGCACACATGAATCATCAGTATGAGTCCTCTACACACCCTGTAATCTCTGTTCTACAGTCCTCTATACACCCTGTAATCTATATTCTACAGTCCTCTATACACCCTGTAATCTCTGTTCTACAGTCCTCTACACACCCTGTAATCTCTGTTCTACAGTCCTCTACACACCCTGTAATCTCTGTTCTACAGTCCTCTACACACCCTGTAATCTCTATTCTACTGTACTCTACACACCCTGTAATCTCTGTTCTACAGTCCTCTACACACCCTGTAATCTCTGTTCTACTGTACTCTACACACCCTGTAATCTCTATTCTACTGTACTCTACACACCCTGTAATCTCTGTTCTACAGTCCTCTACACACCCTGTAATCTCTGTTATACAGTCCTCTACACACCCTGTAATCTCTGTTCTACTGTACTCTACACACCCTGTAATCTATATTCTACAGTCCTCTATACACCCTGTAATCTATATTCTACAGTCCTCTACACACCCTGTAATCTCTGTTCTACTGTCCTCTACACACCCTGTAATCTCTGTTCTACAGTACTCTACACACCCTGTAATCTATGTTCTACAGTCCTCTACACACCCTGTAATCTCTGTTCTACTGTCCTCTACACACCCTGTAATCTCTGTTCTACAGTACTCTACACACCCTGTAATCTATGTCTGAATTCCATGGCGTTACCTAGTTGAGTCCATCCAGGTCTGCAGTTTGTAAATGACCCCTGTTGGTAGACATGGTTACTGCAACAGGTTGGAACCTTCCTAAACATTCCCTCATAAACATCATTCCCCCCCCCCCCATACAGCTTCCCTGTGCTGTAAGAGGTAGGTACAGACAAAATCATCATCAATCTAATATTTAAAAACACAGATAATGAGTTTCTATGGCTGCTGACATTGTATCGTATTCTAACTGCATATTGGGATATTCATGTATTTTAATGCATTTATGAACTTTACATCTGTTAATGTATGCTTTACCTGCTAGCTGGCTATAGTACTGTCTACTGTACATGTTGTCATTGGGGTAGCATGGCTACTCATGTCCCCTCTCGTTGTTCATTGTTACTTTACAGGGGAGTTGGACTGTAAAGGGCAGCACAACTTTTCATTGATGGACATTGTTTCTATTAGTCGTGTCGTGTGTTTTTGTTGTGTTGAGTTTATTTTGACGCTATTTTTACAAGTGCACGTCACTTCCAAAGACGGGTTATAAAACTCCTGCGTCTGTAACGTCTGGCTAAACCTGAGCCTATATGAACATGTCTTGTTATTATCTGTGCTTATAGCCTCTACATTTCATACTGTACGTTACATTACAATCGCACTGTACTGATATAGACGCGACGTCTTGCCTACTGTGATCGTGTGCAAAAGAGAGGAGTTGGACTAAAGGCGCAGTGTTGTGTTTCATTACTGCATCTTTACGACAAATCAGACTGAAGACCGGAATCACCTTCAACCATTTATATGAACGTACTCAACTCACACATACAAACCCCCCCCGTTGATGCTCCCCAACACACTACAGGCAGACCGGTGCAGCAGCACAGCGTTTCATTTTCATCGTTTCATCGTTATTTTCCCTTTATCATAAGACAACATCAATAGACCAACCCCTGAACATGTGGCCATCTTTTCTCCGATCAACGCAGAAGTATTTTAAATCTACACAGGTCAGACTGGCTCTCACAAGTCGTAGGGAAGAAGGGCGTCTACCGGACACCAACCTCTCAACTGCGTCTGTCTGTCTACCTGTATGGAGATACGACTGATGCGTCAGGTTCAAACGGGTTATTAAGACTAGAGAGTTTATGTTCATCCTCCCCGTTATGATACTCAAACAGATGCATTGAGTGGTTGATTGTTTGATACATATGCCTAAAAAGTGTTCGTATTCACACTAAATACTTTTGAACAAGTAAACGTTGTGTAGAAGCAACAGTTCCGGTAACAGAAATCTTATGTACATATTGTTGAGGGAAGAAAAAAAACTCGCACTGACTTGCAGTCAAGAGGCAGACAGACCACGCCTGAAAAACCAGGGGCGTAGAAGGAATTTAGACTTTTCCACCAGTGAAACACATCCCAACTCTTTTCCTCTTTTCACTGTGTCGACGCACTCAGCCACCCGACCCGACAGAGGAGAAGGAAAAGGACTTGCACAATGGCTGGGGTGGCATCAACGTTGGCCAAGAAGAGGGCTTTGGCCGCAGGATTTGGCACTAATGCCAATGCGTCGAAGTACCTAAACCAAGACTTCGAGTCTCTCAGGAGCGAGTGTCTGAGTAGAGGTTCACTTTTCACGGATGCCACTTTTCCAGCCGAACCCGCGTCCTTGGGATTCAATGAGCTCGGACCGAGATCTTCCAAAACCAGAGGTGTGCAATGGAAACGACCTGGGGTAAGTTACTGCCATTAAGCACAAGTTAAATGTCTGCTCTATGGCTGGATTTGTATTGATCAAAATAGACCAAAGCGTTATCTAGGAAACGACCTGGGGTAAGTTACTGCCTTTAAGCACAAGTTAAATGTCTGCTCTATGGCTGGATTTGTATTGATCAAAATAGACCAAAGCGTTATCTACCTCTGGAAAAAAAATAATAACTAAATATTTGATAAAACCGTATACCAAACAAAACAGACCAACTTTATACACGGGAAGTTGATCTACAACAGAAACAAGTTAGGATGCAATGTAAATATGATCAAACACAAGTTAACCAACCCTAAAGAAAACGGATTTAAACCAAAACTCAGAACTTAACAACCAGATCGAAAACAGCTATGATCCAGAACCTTATGTCACCTCTCACCTAACCAGAAACCAAACGTCCTTGTATACCCAGTTGAGAACCAGTATACTGCCTCTGGTAATTGAAGTAGGTATGTTCAATGACGTAGATGAAGAAGAGGGACTATGTACTGTGTGTGATTTTAGGGGAGGTGGACAATTTACTTTTTATTTGATAGTTCTTTATGTGATGAGCTGTACTGTTTGATTAAAAAAAATATTGCAAAGAAAACAAGAACTATTCTGGGTTGATGAGATGAAGGAAAAACTTGAATGTCTAATTCAAGGAAATAAGTTTTCCCGGCTGCACATTTTATCTTCGAGGACGATGCGGACAAGACAAGATGTATACCTCAAATGTTTCTGGTTAGTTTTCTCAATTGTTTTCCGCTGCCAGATTCATGTATGTTTATATGTACAATAGCAGTCAAAAGTTTGGACACACCTACTCATTCAACAGGTTTTCTTTCTTTTTAAAAACTATTTTCTACATTGTAGAATAATAATAATGATATCAAAACTATGAAATAACACATATGGAATCAGGTAGTAACCAAAAAAAGTGTTAAACAAATTAAAATATATTTTATATTTGAGATTATTCAAAGTAGCCACCCTTTGCCTTGATGACAGCTTTGCATACTCTTGGCATTCTCTCAACCAGCTTCATGAGATGGTCACCTGGAATGTATTTCAATTAACATGTCTGCCTTGTTAGAAGTTATTTTGTGGAATTTCTTTCCTTCTTAATGAGTTTGAGCCAATCAGTTGTGACAAGGTAGGGGTGGTATACAGAAGATGGCCCTATTTGGTAAAAGATCAAGTCCATATTATGGCAAGAACAACAGACAAGAACGTCTCTCTCATGGCTACCAGGAAGTTTGAAAAGACCGGCGTGGTGATACACAAAGCAACTCAAACAACATTGAAATTGCATCAATTATATATATTTTTTTATACATCTGGAGTTTGGCATTTCTCTTGTGATACGGTTTACAGCAGCACTGATAGTTGTGTTGACTTGACAACTGCGTCTGAGTTTTGAACAACTACTACCCCCCCCCCCTTTTTGTTGCATGCTGACTGAAGACCCAGATAGCCAGTAACTAGCTAACACCTGACACAGACGAAGAACTAGCAAGACAGTAACTAGCTAACACCAGACACAGATTAAGAACTAGCTAGCCAGTAACTAGCTAACACCAGACACAGACGAAGAACTAGCTTCCCAGTAACTAGCTAACACCAGACACAGATGAAGAACTAGCTACCCAGTAACTAGCTAACACTAAACACAGACAGAGAACTAGCTACCCAGTAACTAGCTAACACTAAACACAGATGAAGAACTAGCTACCCAGTAACTAGCTAACACCAGACACAGTTGAAGAACTAGCTACCCAGTAACTAGCTAACACCAAACACAGACGAAGAACTAGCAAGACAGTAACTAGCTAACACCAGACACAGATGAAGAACTAGCTAGCCAGTAACTAGCTAACACCAGACACAGACGAAGAACTAGCTACCCAGTAACTAGCTAACACTAAACACAGACAGAGAACTAGCTACCCAGTAACTAGCTAACACTAAACACAGATGAAGAACTAGCTACCCAGTAACTAGCTAACACTAAACACAGACAGAGAACTAGCTACCCAGTAACTAGCTAACACTAAACACAGATGAAGAACTAGCTACCCAGTAACTAGCTAACACCAGACACAGTTGAAGAACTAGCTACCCAGTAACTAGCTAACACCAAACACAGACGAAGAACTAGCAAGACAGTAACTAGCTAACACCAGACACAGATGAAGAACTAGCTACCCAGTAACTAACTAACACCAGACACAGACAGAGAACTAGCTAGCCAGTAACTAGCTAACACTAAACACAGACAGAGAACTAGCTACCCAGTAACTAGCTAACACTAAACACAGATGAAGAACTAGCTAGCCAGTAACTAGCTAACACCAGACACAGACGAAGAACTAGCTAGTCAGTAACTAGCTAACACCAGACACAGATGAAGAACTAGTTAGCCAGTAACTAATTAACACCAGACACATATGAAAGGGGAAACCTATAAGTATCTTTGCCAGAGATGAATAGGGTAAACTTTTAATTATATTTGCTGACACCCTATAATCAAATGTTGGCAACAGTAGAGAAGCTGCATAGCTATATAAACCACGCCCCTTTGCAAACACGCCTTCTCCAATGTTGGTTACAAGGCAGTACTTATTTAAATGAGTTAAGAGAATATCATGTTACAATTGGTGTATTCAAATGAGAGTTAAGGTGATGTCACCTTGTCGGTCTTAATAATGAATCCAAGTGTTTGACTTGGGGGGGAACTGTAACTTTATGATCAAACTTAATCAATGTAGAAGAGTCAGTCAGTTTGTCATACTTTGATGTTGTTTCCTTCACATATCATCACATTTCAAGAGAAACATGATTTTGACTGTTCATTTTAGGGTTCATAAGGCTTAACAGGCCTTACATTTTAGGGTTCATAAGGCTTAACAGGCCTTACATTTTAGGGTTCATAAGGCTTAACAGGCCTTACATTTTAGGGTTCATAAGGCTTAACAGGCCTTACATTATAGGGTTCATAAGGCTTAACAGGCCTTACATTTTTCATAAGGCTTAACAGGCCTTCATTATAGGCATAAGGCTTAACAGGCCTTACATTATAGGGTTCATAAGGCTTAACAGGCCTTACATTATAGGGTTCATAAGGCTTAACAGGCCTTACATTATAGGGTTCATAAGGCTTAACAGGCCTTACATTATAGGGTTCATAAGGCTTAACAGGCCTTACATTATAGGGTTCATAAGGCTTAACAGGCCTTACATTATAGGGTTCATAAGGCTTAACAGGCCTTACATTATAGGGTTGCCTTTACTTTAATGTTTTCAGCCTATGCAGCATTTTCAAATAATATTCAATTTTATTTATAAAAAGTCAGAATCTGGGCTTTTCTCTTCCCTCACTTGTGTTTCTGTTTATAATATGTATCAGACATAATGAAGATATATATATATTATAGGGTGTCAGATTATATATATATATATATATATATATATATATATACTTTGTTCTGATCTAAATCTTTATCATCAAACACAAATCCTCACTGGGAATATCTCTTTATAGCCTGGGTCCGTGATGTCACAGTAGTCTGATGGGCGTGTCCAGAAGCTTGTTATCCGTTTGATATGATTGGACCGTTGGGCGTAAAGGAATCACTTGTATCCAAAACAATTGAAACTGTTACCGTACGGCTAAATGAACCAGGAACATGGTCAGGGTGGTGTGGTGACTCATCCTCCAACTATTCGGACGGAACTTTGGCGTTCGTCATCTGATCCTACACCTTTTTGTTTTGTCTGTCAACAGATCGACTCGTAGACTTTGAGACAATTGAGGTTACGTTAGGTCATCGTGGACCCTGCCCTTTACTCGTGCATGACTTTAATGTGTATCGGTCTACCCTCTTCATTCATTCTACCCTCTTCATTCATTCTACCCTCTTCATTCATTCTACCCTCTTCATTCATTCTACCCTCTTCATTCTACCCTCTTCCTTCATTCTACCCTCTTCCTTCATTCTACCCTCTTCCTTCATTTTACCCTCTTCCTTCATTTTACCCTCTTCCTTCATTCTACCCTCTTCCTTCATTCTACCCTCTTCCTTCATTCTACCCTCTTCCTTCATTCTACCCTCTTCCTTCATTCTACCCTCTTCCTTCATTCTACCCTCTTCCTTCATTCTACACTCTTCCTTCATTCTACACTCTTCCTTCATTCTACACTCTTCATTCATTCTACCCTCTTCCTTCATTCTACCCTCTTCCTTCATTCTACCCTCTTCCTTCATTCTACCCTCTTCCTTCATTCTACCCTCTTCCTTCATTCTACCCTCTTCCTTCATTCTACCCTCTTCCTTCATTCTACCCTCTTCCTTCATTCTACCCTCTTCCTTCCTATGTGCTTTTATTTCATAACTATTATTGGGTGATCTTTTTAGTCAAATCTACTATGCATGTTACTGTCTAGTGAAAATCAGACTTTTAAAAGTTAATATTCTGTTAACGCATACCCAGATAATGCTGTTGACTCATCCTATACTCGTATTTGTGGCCAAAGCATAAATAGGAGAATAACTGCCCCCCCGCCCAAACAGACTTTAAAAAAATGCTTGCTATGGTGAAATCCTCCTGAGCTCCTGAGCTATGGTGAAATCCTCCTGAGCTCCTGAGCTATGGTGAAATCCTCCTGAGCTCCTGAGCTATGGTGAAATCCTCCTGAGCCAATCAGCGGTCTACTCGCATGAATGGTTTTAATCACCAGTATACGCCCACACCATTCAAACACAGAAAAGAGGCTTTTTTTAAAAACATGCTTAATTACAATTGTTTTGGAATTAAAACTATTTCACTCGTATTGTAATTAATTCTAGGTCATATGTGACCCGATTCAGGTAACTATGTCGCAAGTCACGACTTCGCAGGAGAGCCTTTTGAACGTAACAAAAAATATATTTTTTATTTAATAGAAATCTGGAAACACTGGACAGTTGCTTTAAAAGTTCAAAACACAGTTTTAATCATGTATTGGTCCCTGAATAGTAGATAATATAACAAATGCAGTGCTCTATGAAATAACTGAGGCTACACTAGTAGCTCATTGTGCAGTTATTCCCCCTGAGGCTACACTAGCAGCTCAATGTGCAGTTATTCCCCCTGAGGCTACAATAGCAGCTCAATGTGCAGTTATTCCCCCTGAGGCTACACTAGCAGCTCAATGTGCAGTTATTCCCCCTGAGGCTACACTAGCAGCTCATTGTGCAGTTCTTCCCCCATGAGGCTACACTAGTAGCTCAATGTGCAGTTATTCCCCCTGAGGCTACACTAGCAGCTCAATGTGCAGTTATTCCCCCTGAGGCTACACTAGTAGCTCAATGTGCAGTTATTCCCCCTGAGGCTACACTAGCAGCTCAATGTGCAGTTATTCCCCCTGAGGCTACACTAGCAGCTCAATGTGCAGTTATTCCCCCTGAGGCTACACTAGTAGCTCATTGTGCAGTTCTTCCCCCCCAAGCTAGCGTATTGCTTTAATTAGGGTTGCAAAGTTTGGAAGCCCCAAAATCTGTACTTTTTATTTTATTGAAATTCTCAGTAATATCTTTCACAGTTTTACTCATGCTTTGGTCATCTCTCCCTGAATAGGAGCTGGTGTCCAGCCCAGAGTTCATCGTTGGTGGAGCCTCGAGAACCGACATCTGCCAAGGCGGCTTGGGTAAGTCACTTTCATATTCGGTACCAAAACCAAAACCACAGGGTCGCCGGTTTGTAACAGTGTCCATGGTTTCAGCTGTGAGGAGGAGACGGGATAGTAAAAGTTAATGTGATTGATCACAGCATATGTAATAACATTCAGTTATTGCTTTAATCAGTTATTACACAGGTGATTTGGTTTCCTAGACTACCACTGAACAGCCTCCATGTTAGGTTGTTATCTCTGTCATGAGGTATAATAATTATATAAATAAATAATATAAAACATGTCAGGTTGCTATCTCTCTAAGGTACTGTATAATATAAAACATGTCAGGTTGTTATCTCTGTCATGAGGTATCATTTAAAACATGTCAGGGTGTTATCTCTGTCATGAGGTATCATTTAAAACATGTCAGGGTGTTATCTCTGTCATGAGGTATCATTTAAAACATGTCAGGGTGTTATCTCTGTCATGAGGTATCATTTAAAACATGTCAGGGTGTTATCTCTCTAAGGTACTGTATAATATAAAACATGTCAGGGTGTTATCTCTGTCATGAGGTATCATTTAAAACATGTCAGGGTGTTATCTCTCTAAGGTACTGTATAATATAAAACATGTCAGGGTGTTATCTCTGTCATGAGGTATCATTTAAAACATGTCAGGGTGTTATCTCTGTCATGAGGTATCATTTAAAACATGTCAGGGTGTTATCTCTGTCATGAGGTATCATTTAAAACATGTCAGGGTGTTATCTCTGTCATGAGGTATCATTTAAAACATGTCAGGGTGTTATCTCTGTCATGAGGTATCATTTAAAACATGTCAGGGTGTTATCTCTGTCATGAGGTATCATTTAAAACATGTCAGGGTGTTATCTCTGTCATGAGGTATCATTTAAAACATGTCTGGTTGTTATCTCTGAGGTATAAAACATGTAATGTTATCTCTGAGGTATAATAATATAAGACATGTCAAGTTGTTATTTCTGAGGTATAAAACATGTAATGTTATCTCTGAGGTATAATAATATAAGACATGATGTGTTGTTATCTCTGTAATGAGGTATAGTAGAAAATATGGAGATATCTCTATGGAAACCAGCTCAGTTACCATGCTGGGAGGAAGTCTTCACAGAGCCAGTTACTGGAAATGAGACCCACTTCCCTTTCCATTTGCTCACAACTAGCCTCACCCTCAACCGTTTACAAATCTTCTCTAACAAAGAAGATTTCTGACAAAGACGAGACGAGCTTTGGCATGGTGTTTATTTAACAGGGTAGACTAGTGTCCTGTCATTAACCCAGCAGGGTAGACTAGTGTCCTGTCATTAACCCAGCAGGGTAGACTAGTGGCCTGTCCTGTCATTAACCCAGCAGGGTAGACTAGTGGCCTGTCCTGTCATTAACCCAGCAGGGTAGACTAGTGTCCTGTCATTAACCCAGCAGGGTAGACTAGTGTCCTGTCATTAACCCAGCAGGGTAGACTAGTGTCCTGTCATTAACCCAGCAGGGTAGACTAGTGGCCTGTCATTAACCCAGCAGGGTAGACTAGTGGCCTGTCATTAACCCAGCAGGGTAGACTAGTGTCCTGTCATTAACCCAGCAGGGTAGACTAGTGGCCTGTCCTGTCATTAACCCAGCAGGGTAGACTAGTGGCCTGTCCTGTCATTAACCCAGCAGGGTAGACTAGTGTCCTGTCATTAACCCAGCAGGGTAGACTAGTGTCCTGTCATTAACCCAGCAGGGTAGACTAGTGTCCTGTCATTAACCCAGCAGGGTAGACTAGTGGCCTGTCCTGTCATTAACCCAGCAGGGTAGACTAGTGGCCTGTCCTGTCATTAACCCAGCAGGGTAGACTAGTGTCCTGTCATTAACCCAGCAGGGTAGACTAGTGGCCTGTCCTGTCATTAATCCAGCAGGGTAGACTAGTGGCCTGTCATTAACCCAGCAGGGTAGACTAGTGGCCTGTCCTGTCATTAACCCAGCAGGGTAGACTAGTGTCCTGTCATTAACCCAGCAGGGTAGACTAGTGTCCTGTCATTAACCCAGCAGGGTAGACTAGTGTCCTGTCATTAACCCAGCAGGGTAGACTAGTGGCCTGTCCTGTCATTAACCCAGCAGGGTAGACTAGTGGCCTGTCCTGTCATTAACCCAGCAGGGTAGACTAGTGGCCTGTCCTGTCATTAACCCAGCAGGGTAGACTAGTGTCCTGTCATTAACCCAGCAGGGTAGACTAGTGGCCTGTCCTGTCATTAACCCAGCAGGGTAGACTAGTGGCCTGTCATTAACCCAGCAGGGTAGACTAGTGGCCTGTCCTGTCATTAACCCAGCAGGGTAGACTAGTGTCCTGTCATTAACCCAGCAGGGTAGACTAGTGTCCTGTCATTAACCCAGCAGGGTAGACTAGTGGCCTGTCCTGTCATTAACCCAGCAGGGTAGACTAGTGGCCTGTCCTGTCATTAACCCAGCAGGGTAGACTAGTGGCCTGTCCTGTCATTAACCCAGCAGGGTAGACTAGTGGCCTGTCCTGTCATTAACCCAGCAGGGTAGACTAGTGGCCTGTCCTGTCATTAACCCAGCAGGGTAGACTAGTGTCCTGTCATTAACCCAGCAGGGTAGACTAGTGGCCTGTCCTGTCATTAACCCAGCAGGGTAGACTAGTGGCCTGTCATTAACCCAGCAGGGTAGACTAGTGGCCTGTCCTGCCATTAACCCAGCAGGGTAGACTAGTGTCCTGTCATTAACCCAGCAGGGTAGACTAGTGTCCTGTCATTAACCCAGCAGGGTAGACTAGTGTCCTGTCATTAACCCAGCAGGGTAGACTAGTGGCCTGTCCTGTCATTAACCCAGCAGGGTAGACTAGTGGCCTGTCCTGTCATTAACCCAGCAGGGTAGACTAGTGGCCTGTCCTGTCATTAACCCAGCAGGGTAGACTAGTGGCCTGTCCTGTCATTAACCCAGCAGGGTAGACTAGTGTCCTGTCATTAACCCAGCAGGGTAGACTAGTGGCCTGTCCTGTCATTAACCCAGCAGGGTAGACTAGTGGCCTGTCCTGTCATTAACCCAGCAGGGTAGACTAGTGTACTGGCCTGTCATTAACCCAGCAGGGTAGACTAGTGGCCTGGCCTGTCATTAACCCAGCAGGGTAGACTAGTGGCCTGTCCTGTCATTAACCCAGCAGGGTAGACTAGTGTCCTGTCATTAACCCAGCAGGGTAGACTAGTGTCCTGTCCTGTCATTAACCCAGCAGGGTAGACTAGTGTCCTGTCCTGTCATTAACCCAGCAGGGTAGACTAGTGTCCTGTCATTAACCCAGCAGGGTAGACTAGTGTCCTGTCATTAACCCAGCAGGGTAGACTAGTGTCCTGTCATTAACCCAGCAGGGTAGACTAGTGTCCTGTCATTAACCCAGCAGGGTAGACTAGTGGCCTGTCCTGTCATTAACCCAGCAGGGTAGACTAGTGGCCTGTCCTGTCATTAACCCAGCAGGGTAGACTAGTGGCCTGTCCTGTCATTAACCCAGCAGGGTAGACTAGTGGCCTGTCATTAACCCAGCAGGGTAGACTAGTGTCCTGTCATTAACCCAGCAGGGTAGACTAGTGTCCTGTCATTAACCCAGCAGGGTAGACTAGTGGCCTGTCCTGTCATTAACCCAGCAGGGTAGACTAGTGGCCTGTCCTGTCATTAACCCAGCAGGGTAGACTAGTGGCCTGTCCTGTCATTAACCCAGCAGGGTAGACTAGTGGCCTGTCCTGTCATTAACCCAGCAGGGTAGACTAGTGTCCTGTCATTAACCCAGCAGGGTAGACTAGTGGCCTGTCCTGTCATTAACCCAGCAGGGTAGACTAGTGTACTGGCCTGTCATTAACCCACCAGGGTAGACTAGTGTCCTGTCATTAACCCACCAGGGTAGACTAGTGTCCTGGCCTGTCATTAACCCACCAGGGTAGACTAGTGTACTGGCCTGTCATTAACCCAGCAGGGTAGACTAGTGTACTGGCCTGTCATTAGCAGGGTAGACTAGCGGACCAATGCTCTTAACTGCTAGGCTATCTGCTGTGTTTGTTTCCAGGATATATCAGTTCTCAGGGTTCTGTGTTTGTTTCAGGATATATCAGTTCTCAGGGTTCTGTGTTTGTTTCCAGGATATATCAGGGTTCTGTGTTTGTTTCCAGGATATATCAGGGTTCTGTGTTTGTTTCCAGGATATATCAGGGTTCTGTGTTTGTTTCCAGGATATATCAGGGTTCTGTGTTTGTTTCCAGGATATATCAGTTCTCAGGGTTCTGTGTTTGTTTCCAGGATATATCAGTTCTCAGGGTTCTGTGTTTGTTTCCAGGATATATCAGTTCTCAGGGTTCTGTGTTTGTTTCCAGGATATATCAGTTCTCAGGGTTCTGTGTTTGTTTCCAGGATATATCAGTTCTCAGGGTTCTGTGTTTGTTTCCAGGATATATCAGGGTTCTGTGTTTGTTTCCAGGATATATCAGTTCTCAGGGTTCTGTGTTTGTTTCCAGGATATATCAGGGTTCTGTGTTTGTTTCCAGGATATATCAGTTCTCAGGGTTCTGTGTTTGTTTCCAGGATATATCAGGGTTCTGTGTTTGTTTCCAGGATATATCAGGGTTCTGTGTTTGTTTCCAGGATATATCAGGGTTCTGTGTTTGTTTCCAGGATATATCAGTTCTCAGGGTTCTGTGTTTGTTTCCAGGATATATCAGGGTTCTGTGTTTGTTTCCAGGATATATCAGTTATCAGGGTTCTGTGTTTGTTTCCAGGATATATCAGTTCTCAGGGTTCTGTGTTTGTTTCCAGGACATATCAGTTCTCAGGGTTCTGTGTTTGTTTCCAGGACATATCAGTTCTCAGGGTTCTGTGTTTGTTTCCAGGACATATCAGTTCTCAGGGTTCTGTGTTTGTTTCCAGGACATATCAGTTCTCAGGGTTCTGTGTTTGTTTCCAGGATATATCAGTTCTCAGGGTTCTGTGTTTGTTTCCAGGATATATCAGGGTTCTGTGTTTGTTTCCAGGACATATCAGTTCTCAGGGTTCTGTGTTTGTTTCCAGGATATATTAGGGTTCTGTGTTTGTTTCCAGGACATATCAGTTCTCAGGGTTCTGTGTTTGTTTCCAGGATATATCAGTTCTCAGGGTTCTGTGTTTGTTTCCAGGACATATCAGTTCTCAGGGTTCTGTGTTTGTTTCCAGGACATATCAGTTCTCAGGGTTCTGTGTTTGTTTCCAGGATATATCAGTTCTCAGGGTTCTGTGTTTGTTTCCAGGACATATCAGTTCTCAGGGTTCTGTGTTTGTTTCCAGGACATATCAGTTCTCAGGGTTCTGTGTTTGTTTCCAGGACATATCAGTTCTCAGGGTTCTGTGTTTGTTTCCAGGACATATCAGTTCTCAGGGTTCTGTGTTTGTTTCCAGGACATATCAGTTCTCAGGGTTCTGTGTTTGTTTCCAGGATATATCAGGGTTCTGGATTTGTTTCCAGGACATATCAGTTCTCAGGGTTCTGTGTTTGTTTCCAGGATATATCAGGGTTCTGTGTTTGTTTCCAGGACATATCAGTTCTCAGGGTTCTGTGTTTGTTTCCAGGATATATCAGGGTTCTGTGTTTGTTTCCAGGACATATCAGTTCTCAGGGTTCTGTGTTTGTTTCCAGGACATATCAGTTCTCAGGGTTCTGTGTTTGTTTCCAGGATATATCAGGGTTCTGTGTTTGTTTCCAGGACATATCAGTTCTCAGGGTTCTGTGTTTGTTTCCAGGATATATCAGTTCTCAGGGTTCTGTGTTTGTTTCCAGGATATATCAGTTCTCAGGGTTCTGTGTTTGTTTCCAGGACATATCAGTTCTCAGGGTTCTGTGTTTGTTTCCAGGACATATGAGTTCTCAGGGTTCTGTGTTTGTTTCCAGGATATATCAGTTCTCAGGGTTCTGTGTTTGTTTCCAGGATATATCAGTTCTCAGGGTTCTGTGTTTGTTTCCAGGACATATCAGTTCTCAGGGTTCTGTGTTTGTTTCCAGGACATATGAGTTCTCAGGGTTCTGTGTTTGTTTCCAGGATATATCAGTTCTCAGGGTTCTGTGTTTGTTTCCAGGATATATCAGTTCTCAGGGTTCTGTGTTTGTTTCCAGGATATATCAGTTCTCAGGGTTCTGTGTTTGTTTCCAGGACATATCAGTTCTCAGGGTTCTGTGTTTGTTTCCAGGATATATCAGTTCTCAGGGTTCTGTGTTTGTTTCCAGGACATATCAGTTCTCAGGGTTCTGTGTTTGTTTCCAGGACATATCAGTTCTCAGGGTTCTGTGTTTGTTTCCAGGACATATCAGTTCTCAGGGTTCTGTGTTACTGTCAGTCAGCATATTCAATAGTGTGACTATTGGTTAAATCACTGCCTCACCATAGACACTGAAGTCGCGTCTGGTTTATCCAGGCTAGTGATGATGCCCAGTCAGAGCAGGAAGTTTGGATCATTTCAGGCGTGGCTCTTTAAACAAACAGACTGCGCCAGATCTATTTTGCATAACACATATTTTGCAAAGCTCTGGGTCTGCAATCTGGGTCACATTAGTCCCCTGCAGGGTCTCATACAAGTTATCTTTATAATGACTGGGTCACATTAGTCCCCTGCAGGGTCTCATACAAGTTATCTTTATAATGACTGGGTCACATTAGTCCCCTGCAGGGTCTCATACAAGTTATCTTTATAATGACTGGGTCACATTAGTCCCCTGCAGGGCGTATTTTTGTAATAGGAGGAGGAACACTCATTTATAACTGTCAATATCTCCTTCCCTTTTCTGATTGTTGATCAACCCAGTAGACATACTAATTTACTGTAACTAAAGACAAAACAATTGGTTTAATGGAGAAATCGTGTCCACAAACGTGTGCCAAAACAAGTCCCAGTCCCGACGACAGACACGGGACAGACGACATGCTGAGACTGTGAACTGTACTGAGGTCAGCTGTTCTCTTTTTAATGTGAATATCGTCTGTGGAACTGAACTGGGCAGGGAACTGGTTGTGTGTGTTTTGTAGGGTGGCTTTCACTGGTTGTGTGTGTGTGTGTGTGTGTGTGTGTGTGTGTGTGTGTGTGTGTGTGTGTACAATTATTAGAATGAACTAAAATATAAAATGCACCATGTAAAGTGTTGGTCCCATGTTTCATGAGCTGAAATAAAAGATCCCCGAAATGTTCCTTGCGCACAAAAAGCTGATTTCTCTCAAATGTTGTGTTTAGATCCCTGTTAGTGAGCATTTCTCCTTTACCAAGATAATCCATCCACCTGACAGGTGTGGCATATCAAGAAGCTGATTAAACAGCATGATCATTACACAGGTGCACCTTGTGCTGGGGACAATAATAAACGGCCGTTCTAAAATGTGCAGTTTTGTCACACAACACAATGCCACAGATGCCTCAAGTTTTGAGGGAGCGTCCCATTGAACAGTTCCCAGAGAATTCAATGTTCATTTCTCAACCATAAGCCGCCTCAAACTTCGTTTGAGAGAATTTGGCGGTACGTCCAACCGGCCTGACAACTGCAGACCACGTGTATGGCGTTGTATGGGTGGGCTGTTTGCTGACGTCAACGTTGTGAACAGAGTGGTGACGGTGGGGTTATGGTACGACCAGACCAGGACCTCCACATCCGGCTTCTTTACCTGCGGGATCGTCTGAGACCAGGTACTCGGGCAGCTGATGAAACCGAGGAGTATTTCTGTCTGTAATAAAGCCCTTTTGTGGGGAAAAACTCATTCTGATTGGCTGAGGCTCCCAAGTGGGTGGCCCTATGCCCACCCATGTCTACTCCCCTGCCCAGTCATGTGAGATCCATAGATTAGGGCCTAATGAATTTATTTCAATGGACTGATTTCCTTCTATGAGCTGTAACTCAGTAAAATCCTAGACATTGTTGCATGTTGTGTTTATATATTTTGTCAGTATAGAATGAAAAGCAATTAGTCAATCAGGAATGTTCAGAATGAGGTTTGAATACTGACCAGTGATGACCTCCACTCCCTTTAGTCTCTCTGACCTGTGATGACCTCCACTCCCTTAGTCTCTCTGACCTGTGACCTCCACTCCCTTAGTCTCTCTGACCTGTGACCTCCACTCCCTTAGTCTCTCTGACCTGTGACCTCCACTCCCTTAGTCTCTCTGACCTGTGACCTCCACTCCCTTAGTCTCTCTGACCTGTGACCTCCACTCCCTTAGTCTCTCTGACCTGTGATGACCTCCACTCCCTTAGTCTCTCTGACCTGTGATGACCTCCACTCCCTTAGTCTCTCTGACCTGTGATGACCTCCACTCCCTTAGTCTCTCTGACCTGTGACCTCCACTCCCTTAGTCTCTCTGACCTGTGATGACCTCCACTCCCTTAGTCTCTCTGACCTGTGATGACCTCCACTCCCTTAGTCTCTCTGACCTGTGATGACCTCCACTCCCTTAGTCTCTCTGACCTGTGACCTCCACTCCCTTAGTCTCTCTGACCTGTGACCTCCACTCCCTTCGTCTCTCTGACCTGTGACCTCCACTCCCTTAGTCTCTCTGACCTGTGATGACCTCCTCTCCCTTCGTCTCTCTGACCTGTGACCTCCACTCCCTTCGTCTCTCTGACCTGTGACCTCCACTCCCTTAGTCTCTCTGACCTGTGATGACCTCCTCTCCCTTCGTCTCTCTGACCTGTGACCTCCACTCCCTTCGTCTCTCTCTGACCTGTGATCTCCACTCCCTTAGTCTCTCTGACCTGTGACCTCCACTCCCTTCGTCTCTCTGACCTGTGACCTCCACTCCCTTCGTCTCTCTGACCTGTGACCTCCACTCCCTTAGTCTCTCTGACCTGTGATGACCTCCACTCCCTTAGTCTCTCTCTGACCTGTGATGACCTCCACTCCCTTAGTCTCTCTGACCTGTGACCTCCACTCCCTTCGTCTCTCTGACCTGTGACCTCCACTCCCTTAGTCTCTCTGACCAGTGATGACCTCCACTCCCTTCGTCTCTCTGACCTGTGACCTCCACTCCCTTAGTCTCTCTGACCTGTGACCTCCACTCCCTTAGTCTCTCTGACCTGTGATGACCTCCACTCCCTTCGTCTCTCTGACCTGTGACCTCCACTCCCTTAGTCTCTCTGACCAGTGATGACCTCCACTCCCTTCGTCTCTCTGACCTGTGACCTCCACTCCCTTAGTCTCTCTGACCTGTGATGACCTCCACTCCCTTCGTCTCTCTGACCTGTGATGACCTCCACTCCCTTCGTCTCTCTGACCTGTGATGACCTCCACTCCCTTCGTCTCTCTCTCTGACCTGTGACCTCCACTCCCTTAGTCTCTCTGACCTGTGATGACCTCCACTCCCGTAGTCTCTCTGACCTGTGACCTCCACTCCCTTAGTCTCTCTGACCTGTGATGACCTCCACTCCCTTAGTCTCTCTCTGACCTGTGATGACCTCCACTCCCTTAGTCTCTCTGACCTGTGACCTCCACTCCCTTAGTCTCTCTGACCTGTGACCTCCACTCCCTTAGTCTCTCTCTGACCTGTGATGACCTCCACTCCCTTAGTCTCTCTGACCTGTGACCTCCACTCCCTTAGTCTCTCTGACCTGTGACCTCCACTCCCTTCGTCTCTCTCTGACCTGTGATGACCTCCACTCCCTTAGTCTCTCTGACCTGTGACCTCCACTCCCTTAGTCTCTCTGACCTGTGACCTCCACTCCCTTAGTCTCTATGACCTGTGACCTCCACTCCCTTCGTCTCTCTCTGACCTGTGATGACCTCCACTCCCTTAGTCTCTCTGACCTGTGACCTCCACTCCCTTAGTCTCTCTGACCTGTGACCTCCACTCCCTTAGTCTCTCTGACCTGTGATGACCTCCACTCCCTTCGTCTCTCTGACCTGTGACCTCCACTCCCTTAGTCTCTCTGACCTGTGACCTCCACTCCCTTCGTCTCTCTGACCTGTGACCTCCACTCCCTTCGTCTCTCTCTGACCTGTGACCTCCACTCCCTTAGTCTCTCTGACCTGTGGTGACCTCCACTCCCTTAGTCTCTCTGACCTGTGGTGACCTCCACTCCCTTAGTCTCTCTGACCTGTGACCTCCACTCCCTTCGTCTCTCTCTGACCTGTGATGACCTCCACTCCCTTCGTCTCTCTGACCTGTGACCTCCACTCCCTTAGTGTCTCTCTCTGACCTGTGACCTCCACTCCCTTCGTCTCTCTGACCTGTGACCTCCACTCCCTTCGTCTCTCTGACCTGTGATGACCTCCACTCCCTTCGTCTCTCTGACCTGTGATGACCTCCACTCCCTTCGTCTCTCTGACCTGTGACCTCCACTCCCTTCGTCTCTCTCTCTGACCTGTGACCTCCACTCCCTTAGTCTCTCTTCTCTGTTTCCCCCTCCAGGTGACTGCTGGCTCCTGGCGGCCATCGCCTCTCTGACCCTGAATGAAGATGTGATGGCCCGGGTTGTTCCTGCAGGACAAGGCTTTGGACGTGGAGAGTACGCTGGGATCTTTCACTTCCAGGTAGAGACGGTGTCACTGGCTGCATCCCAAAATGCCTCCCTATATAGTACACTACTTTTAAACTAGGCTAAAGTGTAGTACATAATGAAGGGAATAGTGTGCAATTTGGTGCGCAGGCCAGTGTTCATTTACTTTAACAAATATAGTGACTAAAATATTAGTTGAAAGTATATTTTTCAGTGGCAATTGACGAGAGTAAGTGACTAAATAGACCCAGAAAAAACTAGAACCAAACAAAAGTAACTTCAGTTTTCTCTGTGACTAAAATTTGACTACTAAGTGGATTGGACAAGAGTTTTTGGAGAGATTTTCAGTCATAAAGCACAATTTAATATTAGCAGCAACACAGTTCTGTTCAGTAGTGGGAAGGAAGCATATCACCCGGCACATACAACCTACATCAGCTGGTGAGCTGCAGAGGGGACAACCACCACATACAACCTATATCAGCTGGTGAGCTGCAGAGGGGACAACCACCACATACAACCTATATCAGCTGGTGAGCTGCAGAGGGGACAACTGGTACATACAACCTATATCAGCTGGTGAGCTGCAGAGGGGACAACTGGTACATACAACCTATATCAGCTGGTGAGCTACAGAGGGGACAACCACCACATACAACCTATATCAGCTGGTGAGCTGCAGAGGGGACAACTGGTACATACAACCTATATCAGCTGGTGAGCTGCAGAGGGGACAACCACCACATACAACCTATATCAGCTGGTGAGCTGCAGAGGGGACAACCACCACATACAACCTACATCAGCTGGTGAGCTGCAGAGGGGACAACCACCACATACAACCTACATCAGCTGGTGAGCTGCAGGGGGGACAACCACCACATACAACCTACATCAGCTGGTGAGCTGCAGGGGGGACAACCACCACATACAACCTACATCAGCTGGTGAGCTACAGGGGGGACAACCACCACATACAACCTACATCAGCTGGTGAGCTGCAGGGGGGACAACTGGTACATACAACCTACATCAGCTGGTGAGCTACAGAGGGGACAAGCAATGAGTGTGGGAAGAAAGGCTCCACCTCCGATTATACACATGGCGACTCTATTGATTCCCCTGTAGCTCACCAGTCCCCACCAGCCTGCTATAGTTACCCTTTTGCCTGGTTAAAAAACACAGGCTGCTCTATGAAATGTAAAACAATAGCAGCATTAAGTTGAATAGTAAAACAACAGTGAAGTAAACAGTCTTTGAATTTGTAGTCTCGCTTAGCCCCTCCCACTTTTCATATCCAGGTTCTGTTGTGGAAACATCTTAACTCAAAAGATCACCGACGCTACGTTTTCTTCCTTTCTGTCGTGCCTTTTTACATTTATTCAGCGTATGGCGGACCTTCTGAAACTGGGCTACTTGCGGACCGTTAACGATTTGTTTTTGGCTACAAACCTTGAACATCCATGTCACTTCATTAGAAAGCTATTAGCGCCGACAACCTGGGCCTCTTTCAGAGCAGGAGTCTACGTTTTGGAACCTTCAGATAGAAATATGCTATGTAGAACAAATATGCCTCTTGCCTCATGTTGAATAAGGAATAACGTCTGTTCTATTCATGGCATTTCTATCTGCAACGCTCAATAAAAAAAAATATATCTTGTCCCATCATTGCAACTTCTGTACGGACTTGGGAGAGGGTCTCGCGGTCACTGCCAGGGTCGAACCCGGGTCTGTAGTGATGCCTCAAGCACTGCGGTGCACCACTCGGGGGGGGCAGAATGTTTCTGAGCTAAACGTGGCCTTGGTAACATTATCAGTAGACTAAATGCAAATATTTGTTGGCACAGAAAGGACATTTCCTCTTGCCACTATTGCTGTATCTGACTGGGGAAATGACTTTATGTTGCGTTCATGTGGACCCAGTGACTCAGAGATGAGCACTTGGACCAGGACTCGCGCACTG
>NC_088411.1:47682805-47820305 GCF_034236695.1 Oncorhynchus nerka
TAGCTAACATTAGGTTATAACTAGCAATGCAAATGGATTTCTGATTCAAATTATATTACTACACAGATTATACACGTAACGTTAGCTAGCGAGCCAGCAAGCTAACGTTTTGCAATAAACATGACTTTCTGACCGAATGATGAAGTTATATCTGTAAAATGTAGCTAGACTCTGACCTGTATACATGGAGAAACGCTTCACACAGACTGGAACCATTCAACTCTGTTCTGTTTGTAGCTACATCTTTTTTGGCCAGCGTTGTCTCAAGTCTGTTGATAGCTCCTGCTACAATCAGGGCATCAATGTTGTTGAGAAAAGTAGCAAAACTTGTGTACATTTACATTACATTTAAGTCATTTAGCAGACGCTCTTATCCAGAGTGACTTACAAATTGGTGCTTTCACCTTATGACATCCAGTGGAACAGCCACTTTACAATAGTGCATCTAAATCTTTTAAGGGGGGGGTGGGGGGGTGAGAAGGATTACTTTATCCTATCCTAGGTATTCCTTAAAGAGGTGGGGTTTCAGGTGTCTCCGGAAGGTGGTGATTGACTCCGCTGTCCTGTAGTTGTCGATGGCTGATGTTATGTCTTTCAAAAATGGCGCGGTAGAAAGGACTGTCAACACACACTGAACAGCTCCCGTCAACACTACCACTAGGAGAGGAGAGGCTGCTCTCCGTCAACACTACCACTAGGAGAGGAGAGGCTGCTCTCTGTCAACACTACCACTAGGAGAGGAGAGGCTGCGCTCTGTCAACACTACCACTAGGAGAGGAGAGGCTGCTCTCTGTCAACACTACCATTAGGAGAGGAGAGGCTGCTCTCTGTCAACACTACCACTAGGAGAGGAGAAGCTGCTCTCTGTCAACACTACCACTAGGAGAGGAGAGGCTGCTCTCTGTCAACACTACCACTAGGAGAGGAGAGGATGCTCTCTGTCAACACTACCACTAGGAGAGGAGAGGCTGCTCTCTGTCAACACTACCACTAGGAGAGGAGAGGCTGCTCTCTGTCAACACTACCACTAGGAGAGGAGAGGCTGCTCTCTGTCAACACTACCACTAGGAGAGGAGAGGAGAGGCTGCTCTCTGTCAACACTACCACTAGGAGAGGAGAGGAGAGGCTGCTCTCTGTCAACACTACCACTAGGAGAGGAGAGGCTGCTCTCTGTCAACACTACCACTAGGAGAGGAGAGGCTGCTCTCTGTCAACACTACCACTAGGAGAGGAGAGGCTGCTCTCTGTCAACACTACCACTAGGAGAGGAGAGGGTGCTCTCTGTCAACACTACCACTAGGAGAGGAGAGGAGAGGCTGCTCTCTGTCAACACTACCACTAGGAGAGGAGAGGATGCTCTCTGTCAACACTACCACTAGGAGAGGAGAGGCTGCTCTCTGTCAACACTACCACTAGGAGAGGAGAGGATGCTCTCTGTCAACACTACCACTAGGAGAGGAGAGGCTGCTCTCCGTCAACACTACCACTAGGAGAGGAGAGGCTGCTCTCTGTCAACACTACCACTAGGAGAGGAGAGGCTGCTCTCTGTCAACACTACCACTAGGAGAGGAGAGGCTGCTCTCTGTCAACACTACCACTAGGAGAGGAGAGGAGAGGCTGCTCTCTCAACACTACCACTAGGAGAGGAGAGGCTGCTCTCTGTCAACACTACCACTAGGAGAGGAGAGGCTGCTCTCTGTCAACACTACCACTAGGAGAGGAGAGGAGAGGCTGCTCTCTGTCAACACTACCACTAGGAGAGGAGAGGAGAGGCTGCTCTCTGTCAACACTACCACTAGGAGAGGAGAGGCTGCTCTCTGTCAACACTACCACTAGGAGAGGAGAGGCTGCTCTCTGTCAACACTCCACTAGGAGAGGAGAGGCTGCTCTCTGTCAACACTACCACTAGGAGAGGAGAGGCTGCTCTCTGTCAACACTACCACGAGGAGAGGAGAGGAGAGGAGAGGAGAGGAGAGGAGAGGAGAGGAGAGGAGAGGTGTTAGGAGAGGAGAGGAGTTAGAGAGGAGAGGAGAGGAGAGGAGAGGAGAGGCCTTTCTCTTAAGCGTATCAGCCTTGTCTAGAAACAATCCCTTCCACCCTTGTGGATATCAAGGTTATTTCAGGACATTCCTTCTCAGGCACGGAAGCGGAGGGGCTGTGTTGTTACGTTCAGGTTTTACTTCAGCCAGATGGGCCGTTGTGTTACTGCTGAGAGGCCCCAGTGAGAGGTGTGGTTTGTGGAAAGTTTGGGTCAGAGAGGAGGAAACCAGAGTGAGTCAGAGCGTCATAGATCCAGGGGGATTTGGTTTTGTGTGTTTACTTCTCAGCCTCCCTGATGTTGCTCTGGGCTAAAGGATAACTGGTTAACAGGATAACTGGTTAACAGGATAACTGGTTAACAGGATAACTGGTTAACTAGTTAACAGGATAACAGGATAACAGGATAACAGGATAACAGGATAACAGGATAACTGGTTAACAGGATAACTGGTTAACAGGATAACAGGATAACAGGATAACAGGATAACAGGATAACTGGTTAACAGGATAACTGGTTAACAGGATAACAGGATAACAGGATAACAGGATAACAGGTTAACTGGATAACTGGTTAACTGGTTAACTGGATAACTGGATAACTGGTTAACAGGATAACTGGTTAACTGGATAACTGGTTAACTGGTTAACTGCCAGTTCCCAATAACAACAACAGAATAGTCTTCTGATATATAATTTCCCTTTGTGTCTTTATGACGGACTGAGCAGCTATAGTAGATCAGTGATTTAATAGCTTTATATTCCATACACATAAACAACAACATCTGTCACATAGGGCCTCGGAAACAAAATGGCTTGAGTTCAGCAGATTCATTCTTTCATCGAGCCTGAATGTTGTCTGTTGTGGTCCTCTTCAGTTCTGGCAGTTTGGTGAGTGGGTGGACGTGGTGATTGATGACCGGCTGCCGGCGAAGGATGGAGAGCTGTTGTTTGTTCACTCAGCCCAGGGCTCTGAGTTCTGGAGCGCCCTGCTGGAGAAGGCCTACGCCAAGTAAGGGGCATCACTCACCACGATACACAACACATAGTGTACACTACACCTAGTAAGGGGCATCACTCACCACAATACACAACACCTAGTGTACACTACACATAGTAAGGGGCATCACTCACCACGATACACAACACATAGTGTACACTACACATAGGAGTTATGTCATGATGCCTTTATGAGGTATGTTTATCTGGTTTCTAATGGTCTTTCTCTCTCTCCTCTGGTCTGTCTGTCCCCCTTTCCTGTCTGTCTGTCTCTCTCTCCTCTGGTCTGTCTGTCACCATTCCTGTCTGTCTGCCTGTCTCTCCTCTGGTCTGTCCCCTTTCCTGTCTGTCTGCCTGTCTCTCCTCTGGTCTGTCTGTCCCCCTTTCCTGTCTGTCTGCCTGTCTCTCCTCTGGTCTCTTCCTCTGGTCTGTCTGTCCTGTCTGTCTGCCTTTCCTGTCTGTCTGTCCCCTTTCTGTCTCTGCCTCCTCTGGTCTGTCTGTCCCCCTTTCCTGTCTGTCTGCCTGTCTCTCCTCTGGTCTGTCTGTCCCCCTTTCCTGTCTGTCTGCCTGTCTCTCCTCTGGTCTGTCTGTCCCCCTTTCCTGTCTGTCTGCCTGTCTCTCCTCTGGTCTGTCTGTCCCCTTTCCTGTCTGTCTGCCTGTCTCTCCTCTGGTCTGTCACCATTCCTGTCTGTCTGCCTGTCTCTCCTCTGGTCTGTCACCATTCCTGTCTGTCTGCTTGTCTCTCTTTGGTCTGTCTGTTCCCTTTCCTGTCTGTCTGCCTCTCTCTCCTCTGGTCTGTCACCATTCCTGTCTGTCTGATTGTCTCTCTTTGGTCTACCTGTCCCTATTCCTGTCTCTGTCTTTCACCATTCCTGTCTGTTTGCCTGTCTGTGTTTGTCCACCCTCCTTTCTGTCTCCCTGACCGTCTGTCTGTACACCTGCCTTCCTACTCTCTGTCTCTCTCTGTCTCTCTCTGTCTCTCTCTGTCTCTGTCTCTCTCTGTCTCTCTCTGTCTCTCTCTGTCTCTCTCTGTCTCTCTCTCTCTGTCTCTGTCTCTCTCTGTCTCTCTCTGTCTCTCTCTGTCTCTCTCTCTCTCTCTCTGTCTCTCTCTCTCTGTCTCTCTCTGTCTCTCTCTCTCTCTCTCTGTCTCTCTCTCTCTGTCTCTCTGTCTCTGTCTCTGTCGGTGTCTGTGTCTCTCTCTGTGTCTCTCTCTCTGTGTCTCTGTGTCTCTCTCTGTCTCTCTCTCTCTGTCTCTCTGTCTCTCTCTGTCTCTCTCTGTCTCTCTCTGTCTCTCTGTCTCTCTGTCTCTCTCTGTCTCTGTCTCTCTCTCTGTCTCTCTCTCTCTCTCAGGGTGAATGGATGCTATGAGGCTCTGTCAGGGGGCTCCACCACTGAGGGCTTTGAGGACTTCACAGGAGGGATAGCAGAGAACTATGACCTGAAGAAGGCTCCCTCCAACCTGTTCCAGATTATCAGGAAAGCCCTGGCCTCTGGAGCTCTGCTGGGCTGCTCCATCGATGTGTGTATGACTTCAGAATATTATTATCCAGTTTCAGGTTTATTTGCCATGTGTGTAAACATTGTTTTACCTATTTTGGTTTAAGTCGCTCTGGATTAGAGCCTCTGGATTAGAGCCTCTGGTACAAGACACAAATGTAAAGGAGACAGTCACTGTTACATTTTTATTTTATTTTATTTCACCTTTATTTAACCAGGTAGGCAAGTTGAGAACACCTTTATTTAACCAGGTAGGCCAGTTGAGAACACCTTTATTTAACCAGGTAGGCTAGTTGAGAACACCTTTATTTAACCAGGTAGGCTAGTTGAGAACACCTTTATTTAACCAGGTAGGCTAGTTGAGAACACCTTTATTTAACCAGGTAGGCTAGTTGAGAACACCTTTATTTAACCAGGTAGGCTAGTTGAGAACACCTTTATTTAACCAGGTAGGCTAGTTGAGAACACCTTTATTTAACCAGGTAGGCTAGTTGAGAACACCTTTATTTAACCAGGTAGGCTAGTTGAGAACACCTTTATTTAACCAGGTAGGCTAGTTGAGAACACCTTTATTTAACCAGGTAGGCTAGTTGAGAACACCTTTATTTAACCAGGTAGGCAAGTTGAGAACACCTTTATTTAACCAGGTAGGCAAGTTGAGAACACCTTTATTTAACCAGGTAGGCAAGTTGAGAACACCTTTATTTAACCAGGTAGGCTAGTTGAGAACACCTTTATTTAACCAGGTAGGCTAGTTGAGAACACCTTTATTTAACCAGGTAGGCCAGTTGAGAACACCTTTATTTAACCAGGTAGGCTAGTTGAGAACACCTTTATTTAACCAGGTAGGCTAGTTGAGAACACCAGGTAGGCTTTAACACCTTAACCAGGTAGGCTAGTTGAGAACACCTTTATTTAACCAGGTAGGCCAGTTTAGAACAAGTTCTCATTTACAATTACGACCTGGCCAAGATAAAGCAAAGCAGTTCGACACATAAAACAACACAGAGTTACACATGGAGTAAAACAAACATACAGTCAATAATACAGTATAAACAAGTCTATATACAATGTGAGCACATGAGGTGAGATAAGGGAGGTAAAGGCAAAAAAAAAGGCCATGGTGGCAAAGTAAAACACTGGAATGGTAAATTTGCAATGGAAGAATGTGCAAAGCAGAAATAAAAATAATGGGGTGCAAAGGAGCAGAATAAATATGCAGTGAAGGATGGGATATTATCTATGTGAGGTTTTACTGACATTCAGTGGCACAGTGCATTTAACTAAGGCAAGTGACTTTGGGTAACAACGTTGGTTGCATGTTTGTGAGAAGGTTGCGTGTTTGTGAGAAGGTTGCGTGTTTGTGAGAAAGTTAAATGCAGTAGACATTCGGAGGTGGTTACTGGACACAGATTTTTTATTTATTTTACCTTTTATTTAACTAGGCAAGTCAGTTAAGAACAAATTCTTATTTTCAATGACGGGTTGGGTTAACTGCCTGTTCAGGGGCAGAACGACAGATCTGTACCTTGTCAGCTCGGGGGTTTGAACTTGCAACCTTCCGGTTACTAGTCCAACGCTCTAACCACTAGGCTACCCTGCCACCCTAATTCTAGTCCTGGACTAAAGAGCTGAATGATGAATCTCCATGGATAATTATTGTAGGTTCTGTGAGCTACTTGGTCCAGCTGTTATCAGAGGGTTATCTTTAGTTTGGTCGTGGTTTAGTTAGAGTTTGTGGTTCCCTGTCTCTCCAGATCACCAGCCAGGCAGACTCGGAGGCCATCACCAATCAGAAGCTGGTGAAAGGACACGCCTACTCTCTGACCGGGGCTATCGAGGTAACATCAGACAATATCCACACTATCCTAGCCTGGTCACTGCTCTGTTTGTGCTTTACGGCCAACCCCCTAGCGGCCAACCCCTAGCGGCCAACCCCCTAGCGGCCAACCCCCTAGCGGCCAACCCCTAGCGGCCAACCCCCTAGCGGCCAACCCCTAGCGGCCAACCCCCTAGCGGCCAACCCCTAGCGGCCAACCCCCTAGCGGCCAACCCCTAGCGGCCAACCCCTAGCGGCCAACCCCTAGCGGCCAACCCCTAGCGGCCAACCCCTAGCGGCCAACCCCTAGCGGCCAACCCCCTAGCGGCCAACCCCCTAGCGGCCAACCCCTAGCGGCCAACCCCCTAGCGGCCAACCCCCTAACCTTATGGCCAAGGCCATATGAGTTGACTATAGAGCACAAACAGATCTTGGACCAGTCTAACCCTCGTAGTGTATGAGATCTGTCTGAACCCAAAGCAGGGTCTAACTACTGTATGATGACCTTTCTAAACCAGGTGACCTACCGTGGCCGCAAGGAGAAGCTGGTCAGAGTGCGTAACCCCTGGGGAACAGTGGAGTGGACTGGGGCCTGGAGTGACAAGTAAGAAATGATATGCATCAGTCCCCTGAATGATACTCATCTCAGTCCCCTGAATGATACTCATCTCAGTCCCCTGAATGATACGCATCTCAGTCCCCTGAATGATACTCATCTCAGTCCCCTGAATGATACTCATCTCAGTCCCCTGAATGATACTCATCTCAGTCCCCTGAATGATACTCATCTCAGTCCCCTGAATGATACGCATCTCGGTCCCCTGAATGATACTCATCTCGGTCCCCTGAATGATACTCATCTCAGTCCCCTGAATGATACTCATCTCAGTCCCCTGAATGATACTCATCTCAGTCCCCTGAATGATACTCATCTCAGTCCCCTGAATGATACTCATCTCAGTCCCCTGAATGATACGCATCTCAGTCCCCTGAATGATACGCATCTCAGTCCCCTGAATGATACTCATCTCAGTCCCCTGAATGATACTCATCTCAGTCCCCTGAATGATACGCATCTCGGTCCCCTGAATGATACTCATCTCAGTCCCCTGAATGATACTCATCTCAGTCCCCTGAATGATACTCATCTCAGTCCCCTGAATGATAATGATACTCATCTCGGTCCCCTGAATGATACGCATCTCCCCTGAATGATACGTCCCCTGAATGATACTCATCTCAGTCCCCTGAATGATACTCATCTCAGTCCCCTGAATGATACTCATCTCAGTCCCCTGAATGATACTCATCTCAGTCCCCTGAATGATACGCATCTCAGTCCCCTGAATGATACGCATCTCAGTCCCCTGAATGATACGCATCTCAGTCCCCTGAATGATACGCATCTCAGTCCCCTGAATGATACTCATCTCAGTCCCCTGAATGATACGCATCTCAGTCCCCTGAATGATACTCATCTCAGTCCCCTGAATGATACGCATCTCGGTCCCCTGAATGATACTCATCTCAGTCCCCTGAATGATACTCATCTCAGTCCCCTGAATGATACTCATCTCAGTCCCCTGAATGATACGCATCTCGGTCCCCTGAATGATACGCATCTCGGTCCCCTGAATGATACGCATCTCGGTCCCCTGAATGATACGCATCTCGGTCCCCTGAATGATACGCATCTCAGTCCCCTGAATGATACTCATCTCAGTCCCCTGAATGATACGCATCTCAGTCCCCTGAATGATACGCATCTCAGTCCCCTGAATGATACTCATCTCAGTCCCCTGAATGATACAGTCTCAGTCCCCTGAATGATACGCATCTCAGTCCCCTGAATGATACTCATCTCAGTCCCCTGAATGATACGCATCTCAGTCCCCTGAATGATACAGTCTCAGTCCCCTGAATGATACGCATCTCGGTCCCCTGAATGATTTTGAGATGGGGGGGGGGGGGATCCATTCGATTTTGAGATTTTGGGGGGGGGGTGGAATCCATTAGATTTTGAGATGGGGGGTGTGGAATCCAAAGTTGTGCTATATATTCATTGGCTATTTCATGGCTAATTTGTAAATGATAAATATTGATACTGTTGGTGGTTCGTTCCTTGTTCCTTGTCAATCATTGGTGAAATTAGCATTCAGACAATATCTTTTAAGTAAATCAATCATTCCTTTATTAATGGAATCGCAGACAGAAGTTGACAACGGGAACACAGCACGCATGTTTCCCAGTGAGTTCTGCACCCTGAGGGCAGGTTTACATACAAATGATCACTCCCTGGTGGTATTGATCCCCTACGTCAATGTATGTGTGGATCAATAAGCTGAGGTTACCCATAAAAAGAAACCTTGAGTGCAGTAGCTTCTCTGAATTCATTAGCATTGTCCACTGTCACACAAGATCAACATGTCAAAACCAGACAGTTGTTACTTCTCTTTATCGAGTTTCAGTCTGACTCAGACCCAGCCAGCCTGCAAAAGCACACTCTCACAACAGCCGGGACTTAACCACAAAGATATAGATGGCTTGTGCAACTTATAGTGACAAGAGTTTTTAGACACATAGCATCTTATTGTAAGGCCTGCAGCAAAACATACGGATCCTTAATCACTAATGAGGAGGGTCTTTGGAGGGAGGGACTCTCCCTAAAATATATTACCAGCTCAAAATCTCAATCTCCGGAAATGTCAAGTTAATTTGGGGTTGATGAAGATTTCAGAACCAAAGTGGGGGGGAGACAAAAAAACGGGCTATCGTCTTGAAAAGGAAAGATGCACATCCCTAATTGACCCCCCCCCCCCAAACCCTGATGCTTTCCAGTTTCCAGTCACTTTGGTTCAACATGAATCTAGTAAATATTTCTCAGATAATTTAAATTGAGCGTAACAGGACTTGTGGTTCTTCTCTCTCTTTCTCCAGCTCCTCTGAGTGGAACAGCGTGGATGTTTCTGAGCGGGACAACGTGAAGGCAGACGATGGAGAGTTCTGGTAACTTCATCAATACAGAACTCATAGGACCAGTTTCCCGGACCTAGATTTAACCGAGTCCTTGAGTAAAAATAACTTTCAATAGAGAATCTCTGCTTTTTTTTTGTTGGTCCAAGACTTTATCTGGGTCCAGGAAGCCAGGCCGTAATTTTTTATTTATTTGACCTTTATTTAACCAGGCAAGTCAGTTTAAGAACAAATTCTTATTTTCAATGACGGCCTAGGAACAGCGGGTTAACTGCCTGTTCAGGGGCAGAACGACAGATTTGTACCTTGTCAGCTCAGGGGTTTGAACTTGCAACCTTCCGGTTACTAGTCCAACGCTCTAACCACTAGGCTACCCTGCCCCCTCTACACTCTAACCACTAGGCTACCTGCCACCTCTACACTCTAACCACTAGGCTACGCTGCCTCCTCTACACTCTAACCACTAGACTACCCTGCCACCTCTACACTCTAACCACTAGGCTACCCTGCCGCCTCTACACTCTAACCACTAGGTTACCCTGCCTCCTCTACACTCTAACCACTAGGCTACCTACCTCCTCTACACTCTAACCACTAGACTACCCTGCCACCTCTACACTCTAACCACTAGGCTACCCTGCCGCCTCTACACTCTAACCACTAGGCTACCCTGCCCCCTCTACACTCTAACCACTAGGCTACCCTACCTCCTCTACACTCTAACCACTAGGCTACCTACCTCCTCTACACTCTAACCACTAGACTACCCTGCCACCTCTACACTCTAACCACTAGGCTACCTGCCTCCTCTACACTCTAACCACTAGGCTACTCTGCCACCTCTACACTCTAACCACTAGGCTACGCTGCCTCCTCTACACTCTAACCACTAGACTACCCTGCCTCCTCTACACTCTAACCACTAGGCTACCCTGCCACCTCTACACTCTAACCACTAGGCTACCCTGCCGCCTCTACACTCTAACCACTAGGCTACCCTGCCCCCTCTACACTCTAACCACTAGGCTACCCTGCCCCCTCTACACTCTAACCACTAGGCTACCTGCCACCTCTACACTCTAACCACTAGGCTACCCTGCCCCTCTACACTCTAACCACTAGGCTACCCTGCCACCTCTACACTCTAACCACTAGGCTACCCTGCCACCTCTACACTCTAACCACTAGGCTACCCTCCTGTGTCTGTTCAGTATCTGTCATATCTCTCTTATAGTAGACGTAATAGACGTTGTGTGCTCACTATCCTCAGTGTCTGTTTGGTTAAGCCGCTTTATCTGTACTGCTTTGCGATCTGTTTAAAAATTTAAATAAATTACAGGATATATTTCACAGACTTGGTGTTTTCTTCATGTGTTTTCTACAGGATGTCCTTCTCTGACTTCACGAGGCACTACCATCGTCTGGAGCTCTGCACTCTGACCCCTGACACACTGACCACTGATGACGTTAAACACTGGAGCGTGTCCAACTACGATGGAGCCTGGAGGAAAGGATCGACCGCAGGAGGATGCAGGAACAACCCCTGTGAGTCTAACTGCAGTAGGCAGGAACAACCCCTGTAAGTCTAACTGCAGTAGGCAGGAACAACCCCTGTAAGTCTAACTGCAGTAGGCAGGAACAACCCCTGTAAGTCTAACTGCAGTAGGCAGGAACAACCCCTGTAAGTCCAACTGCAGTAGGCAGGAACAACCCCTGTAAGTCTAACTGCAGTAGGCAGGAACAACCCCTGTGAGTCTAACTGCAGTAGGCAGGAACAACCCCTGTAAGTGTAACTGCAGTAGGCAGGAACAACCCCTGTAAGTGTAACTGCAGTAGGCAGGAACAACCCCTGTAAGTCCAACTGCAGTAGGCAGGAACAACCCCTGTAAGTCCAACTGCAGTAGGCAGGAACAACCCCTGTAAGTGTAACTGCAGTAGGCAGGAACAACCCCTGTAAGTGTAACTGCAGTAGCCAGGAACAACCCCTGTAAGTGTAACTGCAGTAGCCAGGAACAACCCCTGTAAGTGTAACTGCAGTAGGCAGGAACAACCCCTGTAAGTGTAACTGCAGTAGGCAGGAACAACCCCTGTAAGTCTAACTGCAGTAGGCAGGAACAACCCCTGTAAGTCTAACTGCAGTAGGCAGGAACAACCCCTGTAAGTCTAACTGCAGTAGGCAGGAACAACCCCTGTAAGTCTAACTGCAGTATGCAGGAACAACCCCTGTGAGTCCAACTGCAGTAGGCAGGAACAACCCCTGTGAGTCTAACTGCAGTAGGCAGGAACAACCCCTGTAAGTGTAACTGCAGTAGGCAGGAACAACCCCTGTAAGTCTAACTGCAGTAGGCAGGAACAACCCCTGTAAGTCCAACTGCAGTAGGCAGGAACAACCCCTGTAAGTCCAACTGCAGTAGGCAGGAACAACCCCTGTGAGTCTAACTGCAGTAGGCAGGAACAACCCCTGTGAGTCTAACTGCAGTAGGCAGGAACAACCCCTGTAAGTGTAACTGCAGTAGGCAGGAACAACCCCTGTAAGTCTAACTGCAGTAGGCAGGAACAACCCCTGTAAGTCCAACTGCAGTAGGCAGGAACAACCCCTGTGAGTCCAACTGCAGTAGGCAGGAACAACCCCTGTAAGTGTAACTGCAGTAGGCAGGAACAACCCCTGTAAATCTAACTGCAGTAGGCAGGAACAACCCCTGTAAGTCTCACTGCAGTAGGCAGGAACAACCCCTGTAAGTAGAGCCTGCAGTAGGCAGGAACAACCCCTGTAAGTCCAACTGCAGTAGGCAGGAACAACCCCTGTGAGTCTAACTGCAGTAGGCGGGAACAACCCCTGTGAGTCTAACTGCAGTAGGCAGGAACAACCCCTGTAAGTCTAACTGCAGTAGGCAGGAACAACCCCTGTAAGTAGAGCCTGCAGTAGGCAGGAACAACCCCTGTAAGTCCAACTGCAGTAGGCAGGAACAACCCCTGTGAGTCTAACTGCAGTAGGCAGGAACAACCCCTGTGAGTCTAACTGCAGTAGGCAGGAACAACCCCTGTGAGTCTAACTGCAGTAGGCAGGAACAACCCCTGTAAGTCTCACTGCAGTAGGCAGGAACACTAGTTAGGTATGTGCACCAGTATTCTTCTGTGAGATCAGATGACCTAGACCCTGAAACACCTCGTCTTCTCTAGGAAGACCTAGACCCTGAAACACCTCGTCTTCTCTAGGAAGACCTAGACCCTGAAACACCTCGTCTTCTCTAGGAAGACCTAGACCCTGAAACACCTAGTCTTCTCTAGGAAGACCCTGAAACACCTAGTCTTCTCTAGGAAGACCCTGAAACACCTCGTCTTCTCTAGGAAGACCTAGACCCTGAAACATCTCGTCTTCTCTAGGAAGACCCTGAAACACCTCGTCTTCTTTAGGAAGACCTAGACCCTGAAACACCTCGTCTTCTCTAGGAAGACCCTGAAACGCCTCGTCTTCTCTAGGAAGACCCTGAAACGCCTCGTCTTCTCTAGGAAGACCCTGAAACGCCTCGTCTTCTCTAGGAAGACCCTGAAACGCCTCGAAACGCCTCGTCTTCTCTAGGAAGACCCTGAAACGCCTGAAACGCCTCGTCTTCTCTAGGAAGACCCTGAAACGCCTCGTCTTCTCTAGGAAGACCCTGAAACGCCTCGTCTTCTCTAGGTCAGTGGTATTGATGGTGCTTCTTTGAGTTACATTAAAGTGTAGAGGGTTGTTAGTTTGTTCCCAGGTTGGGATCGAATTTCCACTCTGTTACATACAAGCACCAGCCACACAACATGCAGTCTCACTCCCTCACCCTGACCTTTGTCAATCCGGGTTCCCTACAGACACGTTCTGGATGAATCCCCAGTTCAAGATCAAGCTGGAGGAAGAGGATGACGACCCGGGGGATGATGAGGTGGGCTGTAGCTTCGTGGTGGGACTCATCCAGAAGAACAGAAGACGGATGAGGAAAGCAGGAGAGGACATGCACACCATCGGATTCGCCATCTATGAGGTGGGGCTCATAAGATATGATGATGTTTGTATTCATTAGAACATTCACTCTGTGTCATATGTATCAGATACTCTCCCGGTATATCTACAACTATATACAAATATACTCTCCCAGTATATCTACAACTATATACAAATATACTCTCCCAGTATATCTACAACTATATACAAATATACTCTCCCGGTATATCTACAACTATATACAAATATACTCTCCCGGTATATCTACAACTATATACAAATATACTCTCCCAGTATATCTACAACTATATACAAATATACTCTCCCAGTATATCTACAACTATATACAAATATACTCTCCCAGTATATCTACAACTATATACAAATATACTCTCCCAGTATATCTACAACTATATACAAATATACTCTCCCAGTATATCTACAAATATACTCTCCCAGTATATCTATATACAAATATACTCTCCCAGTATATCTATATTAACTATATACAAATATACTCTCCCAGTATATCTACAACTATATACAACTATACTCTCCCAGTATATCTACAACTATATACAACTATACTCTCCCAGTATATCTACAACTATATACAACTATACTCTCCCAGTATATCTACAACTATATACAAATATACTCTCCCAGTATATCTACAACTATATACAAATATACTCTCCCAGTATATCTACAACTATATACAAATATACTCTCCCAGTATATCTACAACTATATACAAATATACTCTCCCAGTATATCTACAACTATATACAAATATACTACAACTATATCTACAACTATATACAAATATACTCTCCCAGTATATCTACAACTATATACAAATATACTCTCCCAGTATATCTACAACTATATACAAATATACTCTCCCAGTATATCTACAACTATATACAAATATACTCTCCCAGTATATCTACAACTATATACAAATATACTCCCAGTATATCTACAACTATATACAAATATACTCTCCCAGTATATCTACAACTATATACAAATATACTCTCCCAGTATATCTACAACTATATACAAATATACTCTCCCAGTATATCTACAACTATATACAAATATACTCTCCCAGTATATCTACAACTATATACAAATATACTCTCCCAGTATATCTACAACTATATACAAATATACTCTCCCAGTATATCTACAACTATATACAAATATACTCTCCCAGTATATCTACAACTATATACAAATATACTCTCCCCAGTATATCTACAACTATATACAAATATACTCTCCCTACAACTATATACAAATATACTCTCCCAGTATATCTACAACTATATACAAATATACTCTCCCGGTATATCTACAACTATATACAAATATACTCCCAGTATATCTACAACTATATACAAATATACTCTCCCGGTATATCTACAACTATATACAAATATACTCTCCTACAACTATATACAAATATCTACAACTATATACAAATATACTCTCCCAGTATATCTACAACTATATACAAATATACTCTCCTCTCCCAGTATATCTACAACTATATACAAATATACTCTCCCTTGTATATCTATATACAAATATACTCTATATACAAACTATACTCTACTACTCCCAGTATATCTACAACTATATACAAATATACTCTCCCAGTATATCTACAACTATATACAAATATACTCTCCCAGTATATCTACAACTATATACAAATATACTCTCCCAGTATATCTACAACTATATACAAATATACTCTCCCAGTATATCTACAACTATATACAAATATACTCTCCCTTGTATATCTACAAACTATATACAAATATACTGTCTCCCAGTATATCTACAACTATATACAAATATACTCTCCCAGTATATCTACTATATACAAATATACGGGGACTTCTCCCAGTATATCTACAACTATATACAAATATACTGTGTCCCAGTATATCTACAACTATATACAAATATACTCTCCACCTCGAGGCCCAGTATATCTACAACTATATACAAACTATACTCTCCCAGTATATCTACAACTATATACAAATATACTCTCCCAGTATATCTACAACTATATACAAATATACTCTCCCAGTATATCTACAACTATATACAAATATACTCTCCCAGTATATCTACAACTATATACAAATATTGTTTTGTGTAGTTGTTGATCTAGTTTTCTGTCTGTTTAGTAAGAACAGTAACAAATGTTATTGTTTGTTATTTATGTGTTTCTGATTTCATCTGCTTGTGTCTCCTTGCTCTCTAATCCCAGGTGCCAGAACAGTTCCACGGCCAGCGGGAGGTCCACCTGGATAAGAACTACTTCCTGTCTCACGCCCAGACGGCCCGTTCGGAGACCTTCATCAACCTGAGAGAGGTCAGCACCCGCTTCAAACTGCCCCCAGGAGAATACCTCATCGTCCCCTCCACCTTCGAGGCCAACCTGAACGGGGACTTCTGCCTACGAGTGTTCTCCGAGAAACAGGCCGAGACACTGTAAGCATCTCTCTGTGTGTGTGTGTGTGTGTGTGTGTGTGTGTGTGTGTGTGTGTGTGTGGAGATACTCTAGGTTTGAAAATATCAGGGCTGGTCAAAGATAAATGTGGTTATTTTTGTAATAATTTTTATTTTTGTCAGGCCCTGTGACGACCCGGTTAAGGCAGAACTAGAGGATGTAAGAAACAATTCTACTCTACACTACTCTACACTACTCTACACTACTCTACACTACTCTACTCTACTCTACTCTACACTACTCTACACTACTCTACTCTACTCTAAACTACTCTACACTACTCTACTCTACACTACTCTACACTACTCTACACTACTCTACACTACACTACTCTACACTACTCTACACTACACTACTCTACACTACTACCCTCTACTCTACACTACACTCTACACTACTCTACACTACTCTACTCTCTCACACTACACTACTCTACACTACTCTACACTACACTACACTACTCTACACTACACTACTCTAACTACTACACTACTCTACTCACTACCTACCTCTACACTACTACTCTACTCTACACTACTCTACACTACTCTACACTACTCTACACTACACTACTCTACTCTACACTACACTACTCTACACTACTCTACACTACTCTACTCTACACTACTCTACACTACTCTACACTACTCTACACTACTACTACTCTACACTACACTACTCTACACTACACTACTCTACACTACTCTACACTACACTACTCTACACTACACTACTCTACACTACACTACTCTACACTTCTCTCACTTTCCAATGTGACTTATCGTGGCGGTATCTCTGTAGGATACAGTACCCGAGGGGGAGGTTGATGCTGGCTTCAGGGGCCTGTTCACTAAGCTAGCTGGAGATGTAAGTAGTATTACCGACCATTACTATTATAAACTGATTACCAATGTAATTAGAGCAGTAGAAATACATGTTTAGTCATACCCGTGGTATACGGTCTGATATACCACGGCTCTCAGCCAATCAGTATTCAGGGCTTGAACCACCCAGTTTATAATAGACCATTTTGTGTGTATGTATATATATATATATATATAAATATACATAAAAAATATATAATATGACACTGCCAAAAATATGTATAATAAGTTGGGAAAATGTACCTTTTCCTAGTTTAAATCCTTTTCTCTCTATGTAAATAGGATATGGAGATTTCAGCATCTGAGCTCAGGAGTATTTTCAACAAAATCGTTGCTAAGCGTGAGTCAAGTGCTTTCTACTCTCTTTCCAGTCATGATGTGTGTTTGTACTGAATACTACAATGAACTAAAATATAAACGCAACATGTAAAGTGTTGGTCTCATGTTTGCTGAAATAAAAGATCCCTAGAAATGGTGTGAACAGAGGGCCCCATGGTGGGGGTGGGGGGGGTTATGGTGGTGGTGGTGGGGGTTATGGTATGGTGGTGGGGGGTTATGGTATGGTGGGGGGGGGTTATGGTGTGTTTGCTGATGTCAACGTTGGGAACAGAGGGCCCCATGGTGGTGGTGGGGGGTTATGGTATGGTGTTGGGGGGTTATGGTATGGTGTTGGGGGGTTATGGTATGGTGTGGGGGGTTATGGTATGGTGGTGGGGGGTTATGGTATGGTGGTGGGGGGTTGTGGTATGGTGGTGGTGGGGTTATGGTATGGTGGTGGGGGGTTATGGTATGGTGGTGGGGGTTATGGTATGGTGGTGGGGGGTTATGGTATGGTGGTGGGGGGGTTATGGTATGGTGGTGGGGGGTTATGGTGTTGGGGGGGTGTTGGGGGGTTATGGTATGGTGGTGGGGGGTTGTGGTATGGTGGTGGGGGGTTATGGTATGGTGGTGGTGGGGCTATGGTATGGTGGTGGGGTGGGGGGTATGGTGGTGGTGGTGGGGGGGGTTATGGTATGGTGGTGGGGGGTTATGGTATGGTGGTGGGGGGTTATGGTATGGTGGTGGTGGTGGGGGGGTTATGGTATGGTGGTGGGGGTTATGGTATGGTGGTGGGGGGGTTATGGTATGGTGGTGGGGGGGTTATGGTATGGTGTTTACTGATGTCAACGTTGGGAACAGAGTGCCCCATGGTGACAATGGGGTTATGGTATGGGCAGGCGTAAGCTACGGACAACGAACAAGGTTGCAATTTATCAATAGCAATATGAATGCACAAAGATACCGTGACGAGATCCTGAGGCCCGTTGTCGTGCCATTCATCCTCCGCCATCACCTCATGGTTCACCATGATAATGCACGGCCCCATGTCACAAGGACACAATTCCTGGAAGCTGAAAATGTCCCAGTTCTTCCATGGTCTGCATACTCACCAGACATGTCACTCATTAAGCATGTTTGGGATGCTCTGGATCGATGTGTACGACAGCGTGTTCCAGTTCCCCTCCAATATCCAGAAACTTCACACAGCCATTGAGGAGGAGTGGGTCAACATTCCACAGGCCGCAATCACCAACCTGATCAACTCTATGAGAAGGAGATGTGTCGCGCTGCATGAGGCAAATGGTGGAACCAGATACTGACTGGTTTCCTGATCCACACCAGATACTGACTGGTTTTCTGATCCACACCAGATACTGACTGGTTTTCTGATCCACACCAGATACTGACTGGTTTTCTGATCCACACCAGATACTGACTGGTTTTCTGATCCACACCAGATACTGACTGGTTTTCTGATCCACACCAGATACTGACTGGTTTTCTGATCCACACCAGATACTGACTGGTTTTCTGATCCACACCAGATGCTGACTGGTTTTCTGATCCACACCAGATGCTGACTGGTTTTCTGATCCACACCAGATACTGACTGGTTTTCTGATCCACACCAGATACTGACTGGTTTTCTGATCCACACCAGATACTGACTGGTTCTCTGATCCACACCAGATACTGACTGGTTTTCTGATCCACACCAGATACTGACTGGTTCTCTGATCCACACCAGATACTGACTGGTTTCCTGATCCACACCAGATACTGATACTGGTTCTCTGATCCACGCCCCTACCTTTTTATTAAAGGTATCAGTGAACAACAGATGTATATCAGTATTCCCAGTCATGATATTCATAGATCAGGGCCAAATTAATTTATCTCCGTTGACTGATTTCCAACAGTAATTTAGTAAGGTTTTTTAAATTGTTGCGTTGATATTTTTGTTCATTGTATAGAGAGCACATGTTTAATGTATATTGCAGACTGCAGAAGACCTTACTCTGTCTCTACTCTCTTACTCTGTCTCTACTCTCTTACTCTGTCCCTACTCTGTCTCTACTCTCTTACTCTGTCTCTACTCTCTTACTCTGTCTCTACTCTCTTACTCTGTCTCTACTCTCTTACTCTGTCTCTCTCTCTTACTCTGTCTCTACTCTCTTACTCTGTCTCTACTCTCTTACTCTGTCCCTACTCTGTCTCTACTCTCTTACTCTGTCTCTACTCTCTTACTCTGTCTCTACTCTCTTACTCTGTCCCTACTCTGTCTCTACTATCTTACTCTGTCTCTACTCTCTTACTGTCTCTACTCTCTTACTCTGTCTCTACTCTCTTACTCTGTCCCTACTCTGTCTCTACTCTCTTACTCTGTCCCTGCTCTCTTACTCTGTCCTTACTCTCTTACTCTGTCCCTACTCTCTTACTCTGTCCCTACTCTGTCTCTACTCTCTTACTCTCTCCCTACTCTCTTACTCTGTCCCTACTCTGTCCCTACTCTGTCTTACTCTGTCCCTACTCTCTTACTCTGTCCCTACTCTGTCTCTACTCTCTTACTCTGTCCCTACTCTCCTACTCTGTCCCTACTCTGTCCCTTACTCTGTCCCTACTCTGTCCCTACTCTCTTACTCTGTCCCTACTCTGTCTCTACTCTCTTACTCTGTCCTAACTCTGTCCCTACTCTGTCCCTACTCTGTCCCTACTCTCTTACTCTGTCCCTACTCTGTCCCTACTCTTACTCTGTCCCTACTCTCTTACTCTGTCCCTACTCTCTTACTCTGTCCCTACACTCTTACTCTGTCCCTACACTCTTACTCTGTCCCTACTCTCTTATTTTGTCCCTACTCTGTCCCTACTCTCTTACTCTGTCCCTACTCTCTTACTCTGTCCCTACTCTCTTACTCTGTCCCTACTCTGTCCCTACTCTGTCTTACTCTGTCCCTACTCTCTTACTCTGTCCTTACTCTCTTACTCTGTCCTTACTCTGTCCCTACTCTGTCCTTACTCTGTCCCTGCTCTCTTACTCTGTCCTTACTCTCTTACTCTGTCCCTACTCTCTTACTCTGTCCCTACTCTCTTACTCTGTCCCTACTCTCTTACTCTGTCCCTACTCTGTCCCTACTCCCTTACTCTGTCCCTACTCTCTTACTCTGTCCCTACTCTGTCCCTACTCTCTTACTCTGCCCCTACCCTGTCCCTACTCTGTCCCTACTCTGTCCCTACTATGTCCCTACTCTCTTACTCTGTCCCTACTCTGTCCCTACTCTCTTACTCTGTCCCAACTCTGTCCCTACTCTGTCCCTACCCTGTCCTTACTCTGTCCTTACTCTGTCCCTACTCTCTTACTCTGTCCCTACTCTCTTACTCTGTCCTAACTCTGTCCCTACTCTGTCCCTACTCTCTTACTCTGTCCCTACTCTGTCCCTACTCTGTCCCTACTCTGTCCTTACTCTGTCCCTACTCTCTTACTCTGTCTTACTCTGTCCCTACTCTCTTACTCTGTCCCTACTTTGTCCCTACTCTCTTACTCTGTCCCTACTCTGTCCCTACTCTGTCCCTACTCTGTCCCTACCCTGTCCTTACTCTGTCCTTACTCTGTCCCTACTCTCTTACTCTGTCCCTACTCTCTTACTCTGTCCCTACTCTCTTACTCTGTCCCTACTCTCTTACTCTGTCCTAACTCTGTCCCTACTCTGTCCCTACTCTCTTACTCTGTCCCTACTCTGTCCCTACTCTGTCCCTACTCTGTCCTTACTCTGTCCCTACTCTCTTACTCTGTCTTACTCTGTCCCTACTCTCTTACTCTGTCCCTACTTTGTCCCTACTCTCTTACTCTGTCCCTACTCTGTCCCTATTCTCTTACTCTGTCCCTACTCTGTCCCTACTCTCTTACTCTGTCCCTACTCTGTCCCTACTCTCTTACTCTGTCCCTACTCTCTTACTCTGTCCCTACTCTCTTACTCTGTCCCTACTCTGTCTCTACTCTCTTACTCTGTCCTTACTCTGTCCCTACTCTGTCCCTACTCTCTTACTCTGTCCTTACTCTGTCCCTACTCTCTTACTCTGTCCCTACTCTCTTACTCTGTCCCTACTACTCTGTCCCTACTCTCTTACTCTGCCCCTACTCTGTCCCTACTCTGTCCCTACTCTGTCTCTACTCTCTTACTCTGTCCTTACTCTGTCCCTACTCTCTTACTCTGTCCCTACTCTCTTACTCTGCCCCTACTCTGTCCCTACTCTGTCCCTACTCTCTTACTCTGTCCCTACTCTCTTACTCTGTCCCTACCCTGTCCCTACCCTGTCCCTACTCTGTCCCTACTCTGTCCCTACTCTTACTCTGTCCCTACTCTCTTACTCTGTCCCTACTCTGTCCCTACTACTCTGTCCCTACTCTCTTACTCTGTCCCTACTCTCTTACTCTGTCCCTACTCTCTTACTCTGTCCCTACTCTGTCCCTACTCTCTTACTCTGTCCCTACTCTCTTACTCTGTCCCTACTCTCTTACTCTGTCCCTACTCTGTCCCTACTCTCTTACTCTGTCCCTACTCTCTTACTCTGTCCCTAATCTCTTACTCTGTCCCTACTCTCTTACTCTGTCCTTACTCTGTCCCTACTCTCTTACTCTGTCCCTACTCTCTTACTCTGTCCCTACTCTCTTACTCTGTCCTTACTCTGTCCCTACTCTCTTAGTCTGTCCTTACTCTGTCCTTACTCTGTCCCTACCCTGTCGTAACTCTGTCTTACTCTGTCCCTACTCTGTGTCCTCTACAGGAACGGACATAAAGACGGACGGCTTCAGCCTGGACACAGCCAGAATCATGGTCAACCTCATGGACGTATCCTTTACGTGCCTTTACTGTTCCCTTACACACCCACTATTACATACTGTTCACTTACACACCCACTATTACATACTGTTCCCTTACACACCCACTATTACATACTGTTCCCTTACACACCCACTATTACATACTGTTCCCTTACACACCCACTATTACATACTGTTCCCTTACACACCCACTATTACATACTGTTCCCTTACACAACTACTATTACATACTGTTCCCTTACACACCCACTATTACATACTGTTCCCTTACACACCCACTATTACATACTGTTCCCTTACACACCCACTATTACATACTGTTCCCTTACACACCCACTATTACATACTGTTCCCTTACACACCCACTATTACATACTTACACACCCACTATTACATACTGTTCCCTTACACACCCACTATTACATACTTACACACCCACTATTACATACTGTTCCCTTACACACCCACTATTACATACTGTTCCCTTACACACCCACTATTACATACTGTTCCCTTACACACCCACTATTACATACTGTTCCCTTACACAACTACTATTACATACTGTTCCCTTACACACCCACTATTACATACTGTTCCCTTACACAACTACTATTACATACTGTTCCCTTACACACCCACTATTACATACTGTTCCCTTACACACCCACTATTACATACTGTTCCCTTACACACCCACTATTACATACTGTTCCCTTACACACCCACTATTACATACTGCTCCCTTACACACCCACTATTACATACTGTTCCCTTACACACCCACTATTACATACTGTTCCCTTACACACCCACTATTACATACTGTTCCCTTACACACCCACTATTACATACTGTTCCCTTACACACCCACTATTACATACTGTTCCCTTACACACTCACTATTACATAATGTTCCCTTACACACCCACTATTACATACTGTTCCCTTACACAACTACTATTACATACTGTTCCCACATACTGTTGCCTTACACACCCACTATTACATACTGTTCCCTTACACACCCACTATTACATACTGTTGTTACATACTGTTACTGTTGTTACATACTGTTGTTACATACTGTTGTTACATACTGTTGTTACATGCTGTTGTTACATACTGTTGTTACATACTGTTATTACATACTGTTACTGTTGTTACATACTGTTGTTACATACTGTTGTTACATACTGTTGTTACATACTGTTACTGTTGTTACATACTGTTGTTACATACTGTTACTGTTGTTACATACTGTTGTTACATACTGTTGTTACATACTGTTAAATACTGTTACTGTTGTTACATACTGTTACTGTTGTTACATACTGTTGTTACATACTGTTGTTACATACTGTTACTGTTGTTACATACTGTTACTGTTGTTACATACTGTTATTACATACTGTTGTTACATACTGTTGTTACATACTGTTGTTACTGTTGTTACATACTGTTACTGTTGTTACATACTGTTACTGTTGTTACATACTGTTGTTACATACTGTTACTGTTGTTACATACTGTTGTTACATACTGTTACTGTTGTTACATACTGTTGTTACATACTGTTGTTACATACTGTTACTGTTGTTACATACTGTTACTGTTGTTACATACTGTTACTGTTGTTACATACTGTTGTTACATACTGTTGTTACATACTGTTGTTACATACTGTTGTTACATACTGTTGTTACATACTGTTGTTACATACTGTTATTACATACTGTTGTTACATACTGTTACTGTTGTTACATACTGTTACTGTTACATACTGTTATTACATACTGTTATTACATACTGTTACTACATACTGTTATTACATACTGTTACTACATACTGTTATTACATACTGTTATTACATACTTACATACTGTTGTTACATACTGTTGTTACATACTGTTACTACATACTGTTATTACATACTGTTACTGTTGTTACATACTGTTGTTACATACTGTTGTTACATACTGTTGTTACATACTGTTGTTACATACTGTTACTGTTGTTACATACTGTTACTGTTACATACTGTTATTACATACTGTTATGACATACTGTTACTGTTGTTACATACTGTTACTGTTACATACTGTTGTTACATACTGTTACTGTTGTTACATACTGTTATTACATACTGTTACTGTTGTTACATACTGTTACATACTGTTGTTACATACTGTTGTTACATACTGTTACTGTTGTTACATACTGTTGTTACATACTGTTGTTACATACTGTTGTTACATACTGTTGTTACATACTGTTATTACATACTGTTGTTACATACTGTTACTGTTACATACTGTTGTTACATACTGTTATTACATATTGTTATTACATACTGTTGTTACATACTGTTGTTACATACTGTTACTGTTGTTACATACTGTTATTACATACTGTTACTGTTGTTACATACTGTTACTGTTGTTACATACTGTTATTACATACTGTTATTACATACTGTTACTGTTGTTACATACTGTTACTGTTACATACTGTTGTTACATACTGTTACTGTTACATACTGTTGTTACATACTGTTACTGTTATTACATACTGTTGTTACATACTGTTGTTACATACTGTTGTTACATACTGTTACTATTGTTACATACTGTTGTTACATACTGTTATTACATACTGTTACTGTTGTTACATACTGTTACATACTGTTACTGTTGTTACATACTGTTGTTACATACTGTTGTTACATACTGTTGTTACATACTGTTACTGTTGTTACATACTGTTGTTACATACTGTTGTTACATACTGTTGTTACATACTGTTACTGTTATTACATACTGTTGTTACATACTGTTGTTACATACTGTTGTTACATACTGTTGCTGTTGTTACATACTGTTGTTACATACTGTTACTGTTGTTACATACTGTTGTTACATACTGTTATTACATACTGTTACTGTTGTTACATACTGTTGTTACATACTGTTATTACATACTGTTGTTACATACTGTTACTGTTGTTACATACTGTTACTGTTACATACTGTTATTACATACTGTTGTTACATACTGTTGTTACATACTGTTACTGTTGTTACATACTGTTGTTACATACTGTTGTTACATACTGTTGTTACATACTGTTACTGTTACATACTGTTACTGTTACATACTGTTACTGTTACATACTGTTGTTACATACTGTTACTGTTACATACTGTTGTTACATACTGTTGTTACATACTGTTACTGTTGTTACATACTGTTATTACATACTGTTACATACTGTTATTACATACTGTTACTGTTGTTACATACTGTTGTTACATACTGTTACTGTTGTTACATACTGTTACTGTTACATACTGTTATTACATACTGTTACATACTTTTACATACTGTTATTACATACTGTTGTTACATACTGTTACATACTGTTATTACATACTGTTGTTACATACTGTTGTTACATACTGTTGTTACATACTGTTGTTACATACTGTTATTACATACTGTTATTACATACTGTTACTACATACTGTTATTACATACTGTTACTGTTGTTACATACTGTTACATACTGTTGTTACATACTGTTACTGTTGTTACATACTGTTGTTACATACTGTTACATACTGTTATTACATACTGTTGTTACATACTGTTACTGTTGTTACATACTGTTGTTACATACTGTTACTGTTGTTACATACTGTTGTTACATACTGTTGTTACATACTGTTACTGTTGTTACATACTGTTACTGTTACATACTGTTATTACATACTGTTATTACATACTGTTGTTACATACTGTTATTACATACTGTTGTTACATACTGTTGTTACATACTGTTACTACATACTGTTACTACATACTGTTATTACATACTGTTGTTACATACTGTTGTTACATACTGTTGTTACATACTGTTGTTACATACTGTTACTGTTGTTACATACTGTTGTTACATACTGTTGTTACATACTGTTACTGTTGTTACATACTGTTACTGTTACATACTGTTATTACATACTGTTATTACATACTGTTGTTACATACTGTTGTTACATACTGTTACTGTTACATACTGTTATTACATACTGTTGTTACATACTGTTGTTACATACTGTTACATACTGTTACTGTTGTTACATACTGTTGTTACATACTGTTACTGTTGTTACATACTGTTGTTACATACTGTTACTGTTGTTACATAATGTTACTGTTGTTACATACTGTTGTTACATACTGTTATTACATACTGTTGTTACATACTGTTACTACATACTGTTGTTACATACTGTTACTGTTGTTACATACTTTTGTTACATACTGTTATTACATACTGTTGTTACATACTGTTACTGTTGTTACATACTGTTACTGTTACATACTGTTATTACATACTGTTATTACATACTGTTATTACATACTGTTATTACATACTGTTGTTACATACTGTTACATACTGTTGTTACATACTGTTGTTACATACTGTTGTTACATACTGTTGTTACATACTGTTGTTACATACTGTTATTACATACTGTTATTACATACTGTTACTACATACTGTTACTGTTGTTACATACTGTTATTACATACTGTTGTTACATACTGTTACTGTTACATACTGTTATTACATACTGTTGTTACATACTGTTACTGTTGTTACATACTGTTACTGTTACATACTGTTATTACATACTGTTATTACATACTGTTGTTACATACTGTTACTGTTGTTACATACTGTTGTTACATACTGTTACTGTTGTTACTGTTGTTACATACTGTTACTGTTGTTACATACTGTTATTACATACTGTTGTTACATACTGTTGTTACATACTGTTGTTACATACTGTTACTGTTGTTACATACTGTTGTTACATACTGTTGTTACATACTGTTGTTACATACTGTTATTACATACGGTTACTGTTGTTACATACTGTTACTGTTGTTACATACTGTTGTTACATACTGTTACTGTTGTTACATACTGTTGTTACATACTGTTGTTACATACTGTTACTGTTGTTACATACTGTTGTTACATACTGTTACATACTGTTGTTACATACTGCTACTGTTACATACTGTTGTTACATACTGTTGTTACATACTGTTATTACATACTGTTGTTACATACTGTTGTTACATACTGTTACTGTTACATACTGTCACTGTTACATACTGTTACTGTTGTTACATACTGTTGTTACATACTGTTACTGTTATTACATACTGTTATTACATACTGTTACTGTTGTTACATACTGTTGTTACATACTGTTACTGTTACATACTGTTGTTACATACTGTTACTGTTACATACTGTTACTGTTACATACTGTTACTGTTGTTACATACTGTTGTTACATACTGTTGTTACATACTGTTGTTACATACTGTTACTGTTATTACATACTGTTGTTACATACTGTTACTGTTATTACATACTGTTGTTACATACTGTTATTACATACTGTTGTTACATACTGTTATTACATACTGTTGTTACATACTGTTACTGTTGTTACATACTGTTGTTACATACTGTTGTTACATACTGTTGTTACATACTGTTACTGTTACATACTGTTACATACTGTTACTGTTGTTACATACTGTTGTTACATACTGTTACTGTTGTTACATACTGTTATTACATACTGTTATTACATACTGTTACTGTTACTACATACTGTTGTTACATACTGTTATTACATACTGTTACTGTTACTACATACTGTTACTGTTACTACATACTGTTGTTACATACTGTTATTACATACTGTTACTGTTACTACATACTGTTGTTACATACTGTTGTTACATACTGTTACTGTTGTTACATACTGTTGTTACATACTGTTACTGTTATTACATACTGTTGTTACATACTGTCATTACATGCTGTCATTACATGTTGCGTCTGAGGTATTCTGTCATCTGCACTCTGACATCAATGAATCAGTTACACAAAAGTTGAGTTCTGAACTCTCATCTCAGACTTTAGTTTTGACTATTGTCGTGTGTTGGGCATGATGTGTCCAGACTCTTGTTTAACCTTAACCGTTAAGCAGGACAGTGGGAACGGCAAACTGGGGCTGGGAGAATTTGCAACGCTGTGGAAGAAGATTCAGAAATACCTGGTGAGGTTCTAGTGTGTTACTGCTGTGGTAGCTCTGGTCCAGGGTGTTACATAGGTTCAGCAAGCTGCGCGTAACACCTTGGACCAGAGCTACTGCAGTACTATCTCTGTTGTGTTAGGATTGGACAGCCTACAAGTGTTTACCTAGTGTAGTGTGTGTTTTACACAGTGCAATCTCTTTAACATTTCCCTGTTCCCCCTCCCTCCCTCTCTCTCGCCCTACCTCTCCCTCCCTCTCTCTCGCCCTACCTCTCCCTCCCTCTCTCTCTCGCCATACCGCTCCCCCTCCCTCCCTCTCTCCCTCCCTCTCCCTCCCCCCTCCCTACCTCTCTCCCTACCTCTCCTCTCCCCTCTCTCTCGCCCTACCTCTCCCTCCCTCTCTCTCGCCCTACCTCTCCCTCTCTCTCTCGCCCTACCTCTCTCTCGCCCTCCCTCTCTCTCGCCCTACCTCTCCCTCCCTCTCTCTCTCGCCCTACCTCTCCCTCCCTCTCTCTCTCGCCCTACCTCTCCCTCCCTCCCTCTCTCTCTCGCCCTACCTCTCCCTCCTCTCTCTCTCTCGCCCTACCTCTCCCTCTCGCCCTACCTCTCCCTCCCTCTCTCTCTCGCCCTACCTCTCCCTCCCTCTCTCTCGCCCCTACCTCTCCTCCCTCTCTCTCGCCCTACCTCTCCCTCCCTCTCTCTCTCGCCCTACCTCTCCCTCCCTCTCTCTCTCGCCCTACCTCTCCCTCCCTCTCTCTCTCGCCCTACCTCTCCCTCCCTCTCTCTCTCGCCCTACCTCTTTCCCTCCCTCCCGCCCTCCTTCCATCCATCTCACTCGCTCTCTCTCTCTAGTCCATCTATAAGAGCAATGACATGGATGGGTCTGGCTGTATGAGCACACCAGAGATGAGGATGGCCTTGAGCAAAGCAGGTTTGTGGACATTAAATAAACCTAATTTGCACAAATGTATGGGTTCAATACTCAGGGATCAATAGTGTATGCACAGTCTACTGTTAGACCCTTTGGATAAAAGCTAAGTGGCGTACATTATACTGTATATTATATAAGTACCAGGCAAAAGTTTTAGAACACCTACTCATTCAAGGGTTTTTCTTTATTTTTTTACTATTTTCTACAGAATAATAGTGACGACATCAAAACTATAAAATAACACATATGGAATCATGTAGTAACCAATAAAAAGTGTTAAACAAATCTAAATATATTTTTATATTTGGAGATTCCATTCCAGTAGCCACCATTTGCCTTGATGACAGCTTTGCACACTCTTGGTATTCTCTCAACCAGCTTCATGAGATAGTCACCTGGAATAGATTTCAATTAACAGGTGTGTCTTGTTAAAAGTTCATTTGAGGAATATCTTTCCTTCTTAATGTGTTTGAGCCAATCAGTTGTGTTGTGACAAGGAAGGGGTGGTATACAGAAGATATCCCTATTTGGTAAAAGACCAAGTCCATATTATGGCAAGAACAGCTCAAATAAGCAAAGAGAAACAACAGTCCATCATTACTTTAAGACATGAAGGTCAGTCAATATGGAACATTACAAGAACTTTGAATGTTTCTTCAAGTGCGGTCGCAAAAACCATCAAGCGCTGTGATGAAACTGGCTCTCATGAGGACCGCCACAGGAAGGGAAGACCCAGAGTTAACTCTGCTGCAGAGGATACGTTCATTAGAGTTAACTGCACCTCAGATTGCAGCCCAAATAAATGCTTCACAGAGTTTAAGTAACAGACACATCTCAACATCAACTGTTCAGAGGAGACTGTGTGAATCAGGCCCTCATGGTCGAATTGCTGTAAAGAAACCACTACTAAAGGACACCAATAAGAAGATGCTTGCTTGGACCAAGAGACACGAGCAATGGACATTAGATCGGTGGAAATCTGTCCTTTTGTCTGAGTAGGTGAACGGATTATCTCTGCATGTGTGGTTCCCACCGTGAAGCATGGAGGAGGAGGTGTGATGGTGTGGGGGTGCTTTGCTGGTAACACTGTCAGTGATTTATTTAGAATTCAAGGCACACTTAACCAGCATGGCTACCACAGCATTCTGCAGCGATACGCCATCCCATCTGGTTTGGGCTTGGTGGGACTATTATTTGTTTTTCAACAGGACAATGACCCAACACACACCTCCAGGCTGTGTAAGGGCTATTTGACCAAGAAGGAGAGTGATGGACTGCTTCATCAGATGACCTGGCCTCCACAATCCCCTGACCTCAACCCAATTGAGATGGTTTGGGATGAGTTGGACCGCAGAGGGAAGGAAAAGCAGCCAACACGTACTCAGTATATGTGGGAAGTCCTTCAAGAATGTTGGAAAAGCATTCCAGGTGAAGCTGGTTGAGAGCAGCATATGGCTACTTTGAAGAATCTAAAATATATTTTGATTTTGTAACGAGTGAGAGTCGGGAAGCAAGTTCAGGGAGTGGAGTGTTTTTAATAAATAAATGTAGCATAATACAAAACACAACGCGCAGACAGGAAACAGAAACGCCTGGGGAAGGAAGTGACACACATACACACTGCTCAAAAAGAATAAAGGGAACACTAAAATAACACATCCTAGATCTGAATGAATGAAATATTCTTATTAAATACTTTTTTCTTTACATAGTTGAATGTGCTGACAACAAAATCACACAAAAAATTATCAATGGAAATCAAATTTATCAAACTATGGAGGTCTGGATTTGGAGTCACACTCAAAATTAAAGTGAAAAACCACTACAGGCTGATCCAACGTTGATGTAATGTCCTTAAAACAAGTCAAAATGAGGCTCAGTGGTGTGTGTGGCCTCCACATGCCTGTATGACCTCCCTACAATGCCTGGGCATGCTCCTGATGAGGTGGCGGATGGTCTCCTGAGGGATCTCCTCCCAGACCTGGACTAAAGCATCCGCCAACTCCTGGACAGTCTGTGGTGCAACGTGGCGTTGGTGGACACAGCAAACCTTCTTGCCACAGCTCGCATTGATGTGCCATCCTGGATGAGCTGCACTACCTGAGCCACTTGTGTGGGTTGTAGACTCCGTCTCATGCTACCACTAGAGTGAAAGCACCGCCAGCATTCAAAAGTGACCAAAACATCAGCCAGGAAGCATAGGAACTGAGAAGTGGTCTGTGGTCCCCACCTGCAGAACCACTCATTTATTGGGGGTGTCTTGCTAATTGCCTGTAATTTCCACCTGTTGTCTATTCCATTTGCACAACAGCATGTGAAATTTATTGTCAATCAGTGTTGCTTCCTAAGTGGACAGTTTGATTTCACAGAAGTGTGATTGACTTGGAGTTACATTGTGTTGTTTAAGTGTTCCCTTTCTTTTTTTGAGCAGTGTGTATATATATATTAGGGTAGGTATATATATATATATATATATATATAGGGTAGGTGTATATATATATAGGGTAATCAAGGAGGTGAGTTTCATTATGCGCTTAACGATGGTGACAATTGTGCGCCTTAACGAGCACGTGACCTAGAGGCCGGAGAGGGAGCACACGTGACAGATTTGTTTAACACTTTTTTGGTTACTACATGATTCCATATGTGTTATTTCATAGTTGTGATGTTTTCACTATTATTCAACAGTGTAGAAAATAGTCAAAATAAAGAAAAACCCTGGAATGAGTAGGTGTGTTGGAACTTTTGACTGGTACTGTATTTTAAAAATATTTTTATTGGGGTCCCCATTACCCATGGTCACAGCTAGTCTTATTGGGGTCCCCATTACCCATGGTCACAGCTAGTCTTATTGGGGTCCCCATTACCCATGGTCACAGCTAGTCTTATTGGGGTCCCCATTACCCATGGTCACAACTCGTCTTATTGGGGTCCCCATTACCCATGGTCACAGCTCGTCTTATTGGGGTCCCCATTACCCATGGTCACAGCTCGTCTTATTGGGGTCCCCATTACCCATGGTCACAGCTAGTCTTATTGGGGTCCCCATTACCCATGGTCACAGCTAGTCTTATTGGGGTCCCCATTACCCATGGTCACAGCTAGTCTTATTGGGGTCCCCATTACCAGACGCCCATGGTCACAGCTCGTCTTATTGGGGTCCCCATTACCCATGGTCACAGCTCGTCTTATTGGGGTCCCCATTACCCATGGTCACAGCTCGTCTTATTGGGGTCCCCATTACCCATGGTCACAGCTCGTCTTATTGGGGTCCCCATTACCCGACGCCCATGGTCACAGCTCGTCTTATTGGGGTCCCCATTACCCATGGTCACAGCTCGTCTTATTGGGGTCCCCATTACCCATGGTCACAGCTAGTCTTATTGGGGTCCCCATTACCCAACACCCATGGTCACAGCTCGTCTTATTGGGGTCCCCATTACCCGACACCCATGGTCACAGCTCGTCTTATTGGGGTCCCCATTACCCATGGTCACAGCTAGTCTTATTGGGGTCCCCATTACCCGACACCCATGGTCACAGCTAGTCTTATTGGGGTCCCCATTACCCGACGCCCATGGTCACAGCTCGTCTTATTGGGGTCCCCATTACCCAACACCCATGGTCACAGCTCGTCTTATTGGGGTCCCCATTACCCATGGTCACAGCTAGTCTTATTGGGGTCCCCATTACCCATGGTCACAGCTCGTCTTATTGGGGTCCCCATTACCCGACACCCATGGTCACAGCTAGTCTTATTGGGGTCCCCATTACCCAACACCCATGGTCACAGCTAGTCTTATTGGGGTCCCCATTACCCATGGTCACAGCTAGTCTTATTGGGGTCCCCATTACCCATGGTCACAGCTAGTCTTATTGGGGTCCCCATTACCCATGGTCACAGCTCGTCTTATTGGGGTCCCCATTACCCATGGTCACAGCTAGTCTTATTGGGGTCCCCATTACCCATGGTCACAGCTAGTCTTATTGGGGTCCCCATTACCCGACACCCATGGTCACAGCTCGTCTTATTGGGGTCCCCATTACCCATGGTCACAGCTAGTCTTATTGGGGTCCCCATTACCCATGGTCACAGCTAGTCTTATTGGGGTCCCCATTACCCATGGTCACAGCTCGTCTTATTGGGGTCCCCATTACCCATGGTCACAGCTAGTCTTATTGGGGTCCCCATTACCCATGGTCACAGCTAGTCTTATTGGGGACCCCATTACCCAACACCCATGGTCACAGCTAGTCTTATTGGGGTCCCCATTACCCATGGTCACAGCTAGTCTTATTGGGGTCCCCATTACCCATGGTCACAGCTAGTCTTATTGGGGTCCCCATTACCCATGGTCACAGCTCGTCTTATTGGGGTCCCCATTACCCATGGTCACAGCTCGTCTTATTGGGGTCCCCATTACCCAACACCCATGGTCACAGCTAGTCTTATTGGGGTCCCCATTACCCATGGTCACAGCTAGTCTTATTGGGGTCCCCATTACCCATGGTCACAGCTAGTCTTATTGGAGTCCCCATTACCCATGGTCACAGCTCGTCTTATTGGGGTCCCCATTACCCATGGTCACAGCTCGTCTTATTGGGGTCCCCATTACCCAACACCCATGGTCACAGCTAGTCTTATTGGGGTCCCCATTACCCATGGTCACAGCTCGTCTTATTGGGGTCCCCATTACCCATGGTCACAGCTCGTCTTATTGGGGTCCCCATTACCCATGGTCACAGCTATTCTTATTGGGGTCCCCATTACCCATGGTCACAGCTAGTCTTATTGGGGTCCCCATTACCCATGGTCACAGCTAGTCTTATTGGGGTCCCCATTACCCATGGTCACAGCTCGTCTTATTGGGGTCCCCATTACCCGACGCCCATGGTCACAGCTAGTCTTATTGGGGTCCCCATTACCCATGGTCACAGCTCGTCTTATTGGGGTCCCCATTACCCGACGCCCATGATCACAGCTAGTCTTATTGGGGTCCCCATTACCCAACACCCATGGTCACAGCTAGTCTTATTGGGGTCCCCATTACCCGACGCCCATGGTCACAGCTAGTCTTATTGGGGTCCCCATTACCCATGGTCACAGCTCGTCTTATTGGGGTCCCCATTACCCATGGTCACAGCTAGTCTTATTGGGGTCCCCATTACCCATGGTCACAGCTAGTCTTATTGGGGTCCCCATTACCCATGGTCACAGCTAGTCTTATTGGGGTCCCCATTACCCATGGTCACAGCTCGTCTTATTGGGGTCCCCATTACCCGACGCCCATGGTCACAGCTAGTCTTATTGGGGTCCCCATTACCCATGGTCACAGCTCGTCTTATTGGGGTCCCCATTACCCGACGCCCATGATCACAGCTAGTCTTATTGGGGTCCCCATTACCCGACGCCCATGGTCACAGCTAGTCTTATTGGGGTCCCCATTACCCATGGTCACAGCTAGTCTTATTGGGGTCCCCATTACCCGACGCCCATGGTCACAGCTAGTCTTATTGGGGTCCCCATTACCCATGGTCACAGCTAGTCTTATTGGGGTCCCCATTACCCGACACCCATGATCACAGCTAGTCTTATTGGGGTCCCCATTACCCGACACCCATGGTCACAGCTAGTCTTATTGGGGTCCCCATTACCCATGGTCACAGCTAGTCTTATTATATATATATAATATTTATAACAATCTGTTTTTAGGTTCTGATTGAAGATATATTATAAATATATTATAGATTATAAATCAATCTATTTTTAGGTTCTGATGATTATAATCTATTTTTAGGTTCTGATGATTATAATCTATCTTCCGACAGGTTTCAGCCTGAACAACACTCTCCACCAGGTTTTGGCAGCTCGGTATGGAGAGGCCGACATGACCATTGACTTTGATAACTTTGTGTCTTGCGTCATGCGCCTGGAGATGATGTTCAGTAAGTACAACGACTTAATGTCACGATCCTGAATTTGTGTTTCAGCCAAGACGGCAGCAACGCTTCGGCACTTGTGTACCTATAAAGCCAAATAACCCCATCCCTCATAGCCTGGTTCCTCTCTACCCGGCACAGCCAGAAGAGGACTGGCCACCCCTCATAGCCTGGTTCCTCTCTACCCGGCACAGCCAGAAGAGGACTGGACACCCCTCATAGCCTGGTTCCTCTCTACCCGGCACAGCCAGAAGAGGACTGGCCACCCCTCATAGCCTGGTTCCTCTCTACCCGGCACAGCCAGAAGAGGACTGGCCACCCCTCATAGCCTGGTTCCTCTCTACCCGGCACAGCCAGAAGAGGACTGGCCACCCCTCATAGGCTGGTTCCTCTCTACCCGGCACAGCCAGAAGAAGACTGGCCACCCCTCATAGCCTGGTTCCTCTCTACCCGGCACAGCCAGAAGAGGACTGGACCACCCTCATAGCCTGGTTCCCCTCATAGCCTGGTTCCTGGTTCTCTACCAGGCACAGCCAGAAGAGGACTGGCCACCCCTCATAGCCTGGTTCCTCTCTACCCGGCACAGCCAGAAGAAGACTGGCCACCCCTCATAGCCTGGTTCCTCTCTACCAGGCACAGCCAGAAGAGGACTGGCCACCCCTCATAGCCTGGTTCCTCTCTAGGTTTATAATCTCCACCAGGCACAGCCAGAAGAGGACTGGCCACCACTCAAAGCCTGGTTCCTCTCTAGGTTTCTTCCTAGGTTTTGGCCTTTCTAGGGAGTTTTTCCTAGCCACCGTGCTTCTACACCTGCATTGCTTGCTGTTTGGGGTTTTAGGCTGGGTTTCTGTACAGCACTTTGAGATATCAGCTGATGTACGAAGGGCTATATAAATACATTTGATTTGATGAGAGTATCTGTTATAGATGGTTAACACCTTGTTCCTCTCTCCACCTCGCAGAAGTCTTCAAGAAGCTTGACATGGATGACACCGGTTTCATTGAATTGGATTTCTTCCAGGTGAGAACTTTAAATTGTAGTTTGTAATCAACTCATTATGTTGTTTTTTTCCATTCTAATATATTGATTGTATTATTTTTCTATTTTCAGTGGTTGTCATTTTCCATGATCTAGAAGATGGCAGCACAAGACCTGTTCTCTCTCTGACCTGTTCTCTCTGACCTGTTCTCTCTGACCTGTTCTCTCTGACTGTTCTCCCAAAGACCAGTTCTCTCTGACCTGTTCTCTCTGACTGTTCTCCCAAAGACCAGTTCTCTCTGACTGTTCTCTCAAAGACCAGTTCTCTCTGACTGTTCTCCCAAAGACCAGTTCTCCCAAAGACCAGTTCTCTCTGACTGTTCTCTCAAAGACCAGTTCTCTCAAAGACCTGTTCTCTCTGACTGTTCTCCCAAAGACCAGTTCTCTCTGACTGTTCTCTCAAAGACCTGTTCTCTCTGACTGTTCTCTCAAAGACCAGTTCTCTCTCTGACTGTTCTCTGACTGTTCTCTGACTGTTCTCTCTGACTGTTCTCTCAAAGACCAGTTCTCCCAAAGACCAGTTCTCTCTCTGACTGTTCTCTCTGACTGTTCTCTCAGACAGCTACAAATAAGCCAAAGTGCCTTTTCAAGATGTTTCTTTTGACACACACTTTATGACGTAACAGAATGTTTTAAACCTTAATTTGATGCATTATTTGTTTTATTAGACAAAGCCTATTGAGAACTACAGATTATAACCTACTTTTGTGATGAAATGTAAGACATCATTTCAATCCTTTTATGCAGCTTTTTGTTACTTATAGTTGTGTCATCTTCATCAAAGATATATATGAATTAATAAATGGCATTGTTTTCCCAGTCTCTTGAGCTGTCTGTTTGATTTGGTAGTCGTTTCTTTTACTTGGGACAGTCCATGAGCCCCTCCCCGGCGGACGTGGTTGGGCTTGCCCAGCGCAGTAACATTGACGGTACGGAACGTGCGCTACTGCTCGGCTGAACCACCACCGTGCACCGTTTTACGTTACACCCCCCCACACTGTTCTGAGATTTATACGATTCAATAGTAAACTGGAAGTCTGGCACGTTACTAGGAAAAACATCAAAGCAGGTGTCTTCAAAGTGGTGAGTGTTACCATCATTGAACGGTTTCTACAGGAAATCTAGTCAGAGAGAGAGTGCATCTTTTCACGCATGGTGAAGGTAGAGGATTAGATTCGCCGGTTTGCCGTAGCTCATATCCGCCCAGAAGGATAACATACAGTAGGATTGCAAAACATTTTCAACATTGGTTCTGTAATCGTTGCAATGTTAGAAGTTATTCATTTTCGGTCCACCACAATTCATAACCTGCCACGTCAACCAGGATATGCTTGTGTAATGAGCCAGAAGGGAACCGTTTTACGCGACATTTCCAGAATGCAGTAACATAGTGGTCTCGTCTGTTTATGATAAACTTTGTCAACGCAGGATGATTTAAATTCAACTGTAGAAAAGCATAACAATTCTCACAGAGAATATTTCACTAAGTTGAAACAAAATGATACCCACGTATTACAAGTCAATCCATCATTGTTTATTTCAAATACTAGGCCTACACATCTAATGTTGCTCTGCGGGGGGTCTCTTTATTTTGGTTATATACCTGACGCCTGAATGAGGGACCCAGAGCACTCTGAGTAGCCCACTGGGATATAAGGCTCATAGTTGTACGGATGAGAGGCTAATGTCATAGTTGTTTTGGGGCATTGTTGAAGTAGAGTCCGGAGGAAGGAAGCTTCATGGATGACATCATTCCAGGACCGCCTGAATCAGCTGTTCTCTGAGAAAACTCTGTTCAACAAATAACCCGAGAGCCTCACAAGCTCCTCTGATCTGCTGGCAAGAGGGACATTCCTGCGCCAACACACACACACACACTGGACAGAGGGCAAATGGGTGTTCCTGTTTGCAAAGGGGTGTTCCTGTTTGTTCCTGCCCCGAGGATGCGTCTTTTACACACACAAAAACAACGCTAGTGCTGAGTGATTAGTGCTTTTTGAGGTCGGTTCAGTTTCGGTTCGATTGTAAAACTAAAAAAATCACGGTTTTCGATTTTGGTTTCGACATAGACATGTAATACACTACATTATGTTGGTTGAATGCTGTAACAGAATAAAACAATGAATAACAGGCCCATGATGGTAGTGACTGCTCATTACTGCTCATCACTTATTAACCATAACATTTACATTTAAGTCATTTAGCAGACGCTCTTATCCAGAGCGACTTACAAATTGGTGCGTTCACCTTAAGACATCCAGTGGAACAGCCACTTTACAATAGTGCATCTAAATCTTTTAAGGGGGGGTGAGAAGGATTACTTTATCCTATCCTAGGTATTCCTTAAAACCTCTTGCTTCTACCTGAGACGCTTGCGTCACAACTAGAGCTCTGGAAATGCAAATGCGCTACGCTAAATGCTAATAGTATTAGTTAAAACTCAAACGTTCATTAAAATACACATGCAGGGTATTGAATTAAAGCTACACTCGTTGTGAATCCAGGCAACAAGTCAGATTTTTAAAATGCTTTTCGGCGAAAGCATGAGAAGCTATTATCTGATAGCATGCACCAATACACTACAACACAAAAGCCACGCAGGGGACGTAAACAAAATAATTAGCATTTCGGCGTTACACAAACCGCACAATAAAATAGAAAACAGTCCTTACCTTTCACCATCTTCTTTGTTGGCACTCCTAGATGTCCCATAAACACTATTGGGTCTTTATTTCGATTAAATCGGTCCATATAAAGCCAAGATATCGTTATATGTAGACTGTGTGATAAACGAAAAAAACAGCGTTTTCAAAACGTAACGTAATTTTTTTAAATTCAAAAAGTCGACGATAAACTTTCACAAAACACTTCGAAATACGTTTGTAATGCAACTTTAGGTATTAGTAAACGTTAATAAGCGATAAAATTCATCAGGAGGCGATGTAAAGATCATTAGCTGTCCGTCTGGAAAAATGTCCGGCTAGAAACTCAACGAAAATATCCGGTCCTAGACCGGATTAGATACGGTGTCCTGCATGTGTTTGACCAAGAAAAAACTCGAAGGGAAATGACAAGACTCTAGACACCGTGTGGAAGCTGTAGGTACTGCAATTAATTGTGGTTCACCTTTATCAATGGGATCAAGTAGCACATGGATATATTTTCCCATTTTCAGTGATCAGTTTTTCCTGTGCTTTTCGATGTAAATGCCGTTCTGGTAAAGCCACAGCAGTGATTTAACCAGTTTTATAAACGTCTGAGTGTTTTCTATCCACACAGACTAAGCAAATGCATATACTATATTTCTGGCATGAGTAGCAGGGCGCTGAAATGTTGCGCGATTTTTAACAGAATGTTCAAAAAAGTAGAGGGTAGAAGGAAGAGGTTAAAGAGGTGGGGTTTCAGGTGTCTCCGGAAGGTGGTGATTGACTCCGCTGTCCTGGCGTCGTGAGGGAGTTTGTTCCACCATTGGGGGGCCAGAGCAGCGAACAGTTTTGACTGGGCTGAGCGGGAACTGTACTTCCTCAGTGGTAGGGAGGCGAGCAGGCCAGAGGTGGATGAACGCAGTGCCCTTGTTTGGGTGTAGGGCCTGATCAGAGCCTGGAGGTACTGAGGTGCCGTTCCCCTCACAGCTCCGTAGGCAAGCACCATGGTCTTGTAGCGGATGCGAGCTTCAACTGGAAGCCAGTTGGAAGGAAGCCAATTAAATTATTAACATTACAATACTATAATCAAATATTTAAGTTGTTTATATTAGTTGTATTTTATTACTATTATTTAATTCTAAGTCAGCAATAGTGACAAAATCACTATTTAGTAGTTCTTCAAAGTAAATAAGGCATACTATTATGACAGCCGAATACCAACTATCAATCACTGAGATCATGTATTTTCAGCGTCGCGTAGCAACTGCTCTCTGTCCCTCCCCATGGCGCGTTGTCTTCACGTAGGGTTTCCACCACTTACCGATTCGCCAAAGTGCGGGAGTACGCAGTACGACGCGCAGGGGATTGTAGGTAGGCGGGCGGCGCGAATCCTGCTAGCGGAGCGAGAGAAAAAAAGTGCCGCTCTGCTCTACTTTATGCAAATTATACGCGGCCACCGCTGCCGTTAACCAATCAGGTGAGGAGCTACAAAATGTCCCGTTCATTAAACAAAGTTCCGACTGTCGTTAGTTCCGGGCAAGCGCAAACAAAGATTATGGAGCACAGCCAATCCTCGGTCTGTCTGTTTTACCAATTCTATATGATTTTGCTTTGCTAGAATACAGAGACAAAATCATAAAGTCAGTGGCATGGAGGAGAATTGCATATATTTTTGGTGATGATGGGTGAAGAGAGATTTGCACAACAATGTTTGCGTGTCCTGCTAGCTATGAATATCAAACAACCTAAAACCTCAGAACTGTGATCGAAGCCACCATTTGTAAATGTGTTTAAATTTCCCCACCAAATGTTAGAAATCACCAGTAACACACATTATAACATTGTACACGATACACTAGGCATAGATTTCCCATGCAATATGATACCAATTGTATTATAGCATCTTAACATGATGAATATCATATAGTATAGTTCATGGCTCTTTCATTATACTGGTGTCATGGCATTGATGGATAAAGCTCACTTCCTATGAGATGCAAAGGCCGAGACGCACTTGTGGTAAAGGAAATTGTGGCTTTGACTTGCAAACATTCACATCTCTTTTTACCCACCATCAATACCAACTCCTCTACAATCGTCTTCCATGCCACTGACCTTCTCATTTTGTCTCTCGGCAAATAAACAAGGTAGAATTAAAACACATTATTTTACTTTTTGATATGTTTAAGTAGCCTACAAATTGCCAGCTCCTTACTTTCATGTACAGTACCCTGCATACCACCCTGCATACCACCCTGCATACCACCCTGCATACCATCCTGCATACCACCCTGCATACCACCCTGCAACCAGCAGCATACCACCCTGCATACCACCCTGCATACCACCCTGCAACCAGCAGCATACCACCCTGCATACCACCCTGCATACCACCCTGCATACCACCCTGCAACCAGCAGCATACCACCCTGCATACCACCCTGCATACCACCCTGCAACCAGCAGCATACCACCCTGCATACCACCCTGCAACCAGCAGCATACCACCCTGCATACCACCCTGCATACCACCCTGCAACCAGCAGCATACCACCCTGCATACCACCCTGCATACCACCCTGCATACCACCCTGCAACCAGCAGCATACCACCCTGCAACCAGCAGCATACCACCCTGCAACCAGCAGCATACCACCCTGCAACCAGCAGCATACCACCCTGCAACCAGCAGCATACCACCCTGCATACCACCCTGCAACCAGCTGCATACCACCCTGCATACCACCCTGCATACCACCCTGCATACCACCCTGCAACCAGCTGCATACCACCCTGCAACCACCCTGCATACCACCCTGCATACCACCCTGCATACCACTCTGCATACCACCCTGCAACCAGCTGCATACCACCCTGCAACCAGCTGCATACCACCCTGCAACCAGCAGCATACCACCCTGCAACCAGCAGCATACCACCCTGCATACCACCTTGCAACCAGCTGCATACCACCCTGCAACCAGCAGCATACCACCCTGCAACCAGCAGCATACCACCCTGCAACCAGCTGCATACCACCCTGCAACCAGCAGCATACCACCCTGCAACCAGCAGCATACCACCCTGCAACCAGCAGCATACCACCCTGCAACCAGCTGCATACCACCCTGCAACCAGCTGCATACCACCCTGCAACCAGCAGCATACCACCCTGCAACCAGCTGCATACCACCCTGCAACCAGCTGCATACCACCCTGCAACCAGCAGCATACCACCCTGCAACCAGCAGCATACCACCCTGCATACCACCCTGTAACCAGCAGCATACCACCCTGCAACCAGCAGCATACCACCCTGCATACCACCCTGTAACCAGCATGCATACCACCCTGCATACCACCCTGTAACCAGCAGCATACCACCCTGCAACCAGCAGCATACCACCCTGCAACCAGCAGCATACCACCCTGCAACCAGCAGCATACCACCCTGCAACCAGCAGCATACCACCCTGCATACCAGCAGCATACCACCCTGCAACCAGCAGCATACCACCCTGCATACCAGCAGCATACCACCCTGCATACCAGCAGCATACCACCCTGCAAACAGCAGCATACCACCCTGCAACCAGCAGCATACCACCCTGCAACCAGCAGCATACCACCCTGCATACCAGCAGCATACCACCCTGCATACCAGCAGCATACCACCCTGCAAACAGCAGCATACCACCCTGCATACCAGCAGCATACCACCCTGCAAACAGCAGCATAACACCCTGCAACCAGCAGCATACCACCCTGCATACCACCCTGCATACCATCCTGCAACCAGCAGCATACCACCCTGCATACCAGCCGCATACCACCCTGCATACCATCCTGCAACCAGCAGCATACCACCCTGCAACCAGCAGCATACCACCCTGCATACCACTACTGGCTTGCTGCTGAAGCTAAGCAGGGTTGGTCCTAGTCAGTCCCTGGATGGGAGACCAGATGCTGCTGGAAGTGGTGCTGGAGGGCCAGTAGGAGGCACTCTTTCCTCAGGTCTAATATATATATATATATATATATATTCCAATGACCCAGGGCAGCGATTGGGGACATTGCCCTGTGTAGCGTGCAGTCTTTCAGGTGGGATGTTAAATGGGTGTCCTTACTCTGTGATCACTAAAGATCCCATGGCACTTGTCTTACGAGTAGGGGTGTTAAGGGGTGTTGTCCTGACTAAATTCCCAATCTGACCATCACCACCTCATCCTCGTGTCGCCTCTTACCGGCTTCAGAGAGTAATGGCAGAATCTGTGAAAGCCAGCATGAGCAGGAGGAGAACAGTTGGGTTAGGGTTTTTCTTCTGGTTATCTAGATCTCTGGCACCCTCTTGAGGCATTTGTCTTATTTCATCAAACCATAAGCTTAAAGCAGCATACAAGCTCAAGGCATATAGTTGATTTTGTTAAAACAATTAGGGTGTGTCTATATATGGAAAAATGCACATTTGAAAAATTTCAACTAATCGATTGGTCGAAAGAACAGACCACTTTCGGGCCGACAAATTGGTAGGGGACAGCCCTAAAAGATACCTAGTGCTCCTTTTGTGTGTATTTTACACAGTTATCCTGGAGCTTCACTGTAGTTTCCTGCTGGAGCACACAATATGTGACCGACCACCTTGATTCGGTCTTATGGTGCAAAATTTGAAATTGTGTTTTTTTTTTTTTTTTACATTGGATAAAAGTAGACACTCAGAGCTAGACAATGGTATCATACACAGCAGTTGAGGAACAATGGGAAAGTAATTCTGCTTTGAAAGTTAATGAACTAACTCCACTTTTGAGAAAAATGACCCTTGAATGTTTTGGTACCTACTGGAGAGCTCTTCTTTGTCAACACCCATTCAGCATCGTTCACACCTTCTTAAGACTTAGCCCCACCCATCTCTTAAGACTTAGCCCCACCCATCTCTTAAGACTTAGCCCCACCCATCTCTTAAGACTTAGCCCCACCCATCTCTTAAGACTTAGCCCCACCCATCTCTTAAGACTTAGCCCCACCCATCTCTTAAGACTTAGCCCCACCCATCTCTTAAGACTTAGCCCCACCCATCTCTTAAGACTTAGCCCCACCCATCTCTTAAGACTTAGCCCCACCCATCTCTTAAGACTTAGCCCCACCCATCTCTTAAGACTTAGCCCCACCCATCTCTTTAAGGATTCACACAGAAACAGATAGTGTCCAGATAAAAATATTTGATAAATATCGTATCATTATTAGATGACCAAGACACATGTCTAAATTGATTGGTCATGTGAATGAAAAGCTATAACCACCCCCCAGATACATCTAGCTAGGTGGATGGGTCACTATTGTCTAGACATGTTCATGAAATACTATAGATGGCTGTAATCACCCCCAGACTCACCTGGCTAATTTGGTGGGTAAGTAATAAGCCGAAGTGGAGTATTTTGTTTCGACATGTAGCTAGCTAGGTAACTAGGTATCTAGCTAAACAATGAACTGGCATAACCCCAACTCATACTACTACCAATACAAACATTGTCATAACTATGAATCTGCAGGTAGCTAAAGTTAACAAACTAGGTTCAATGTTAGCTAGCTAACATTAGGCTATAACTAGCAATGCAAATGTATTTCTGATTCAAATTATGTTACTACACAGATTATACACGTAACGTTAGCTAGCGAGCCAGCAAGCTAACGTTTTGCAATAAACATGACTTTCTGACCGAATGATAAAGTTATATCTGTAAAATGTAGCTAGACTCTGACCTGTATACATGGAGAAACGCTTCACACAGACTGGAACCATTAAACTCTGTTTTGGCACATGAAAGTTCACATATTCCAGAAGGCATTTCTGACAAAAAATGCATTTTGATTTAAAACAAATACATGTTTGTGTTGAAATGCCTGTGAAGTAGTGACATACGCCTAGTTTCCTGAAACGAGTCACATATGGTTTGGCCGTGGGACACCTACGGTGAACACCCTGAGCCTGTAACTGTTATAATGCTGCTCTTCTTTTGGCTTTTGGTTCCACTAGTTAATGAAAACCAGTAACACCTCTCTTTTGGTTCCACTAGTTAATGAAAACCAGTAACACCTCTCTTTTGGTTCCACTAGTTAATGAAAACCAGTAACACCTCTCTTTTGGTTCCACTAGTTAATGAAAACCAGTAACACCTCTCTTTTGGTTCCATTAGTTAATGAAAACCAGTAACACCTCTCTTTTGGTTCCACTAGTTAATGAAAACCAGTAACACCTCTCTTTTGGTTCCACTAGTTAATGAAAACCAGTAATACCTCTCTTTTGGTTCCACAGTTTTACAACTGATAAATTGCACAGTTTAAAAATATATATATATAGTGATTATAATGCAGAAGTCTACTAACAATAAGAATCCAGTTCTGTTCCTACTTTACCCCAGAAGTCTACTAACAATAATCCAGTTCTGTTCTTACTTTACCCCAGAAGTCTACTAACAATAATCCAGTTCTGTTCTTACTTTACCCCAGAAGTCTTCTAACAATCCAGTTCTGTTCTTACTTTACCCCAGAAGTCTTCTAACAATCCAGTTCCGTTCTTACTTTACCCCAGAAGTCTTCTAACAATCCAGTTCTGTTCTTACTTTACCCCAGAAGTCTTCTAACAATCCAGTTCTGTTCTTACTTTACCCCAGAAGTCTTCTAACAATAAGAATCCAGTTCTGTTCTTACTTTACCCCAGAAGTCTTCTAACAATCCAGTTCTGTTCTTACTTTACCCCAGAAGTCTTCTAACAATCCAGTTCTGTTCTTACTTTACCCCAGAAGTCTTCTAACAATCCAGTTCCGTTCTTACTTTACCCCAGAAGTCTTCTAATAATCCAGTTCTGTTCTTACTTTACCCCAGAAGTCTTCTAACAATCCAGTTCTGTTCTTACTTTACCCCAGAAGTCTTCTAATAATCCAGTTCTGTTCTTACTTTACCCCAGAAGTCTTCTAACAATCCAGTTATGTTCTTACTTTACCCTCCTGATCTGTCTTCCTGAAAATCTCTTCTCCGTTCCGCTCCGCTTTCCCTATCTTTTACATTGGGTTTTATACCCCCTAGTTGCCAAGAACATGCCTCCTTTGACTACAGCCACACAAGACATCCTCCCTCTTACACGTGACATTTAAGCAAAGTTCCATAACACATTGTCTCATTTAGATGTGACGTCTACACAGAGTCAGGTAACACATTGGTTCTTTCATAGGTGACAAAAATCTGTGGTGTCATCTGCTTCATGGCCCGAGTGTCATCAGGCAACTCGACCAACTCCATCCCAGGGCCGAGACGGGGGTGTCGCCATATAAGATCAACCTCCGCCCTCCTGTCTTTGTTCTGCTGCTCCACAGCTGTTTGTGGTTGAGGCCTCTTCTTTAAGGATGCGTGCAATGGATTGTGGTCATTGTAGTTAATTACCACATTTTCTGCGCTAATCCATGTAGAATATTGGCCTGTTGGAAACTACAACTCCCTACTACATCGCACAATTCAGGTTTGATCTGATTTATCTCTAGAGGAACTACAACTCCCTACTGCACCAGGTTTGATCTGATTTATCTCTAGAGAAACTACACAACTCCCTACTACATCAGGTTTGATCTGATTTATCCCTAGAGAAACTACAACTCCCTACTGCACCAGGTTTGATCTGATTTATCTCTAGAGAAACTACAACTCCCTACTGCACCAGGTTTGATCTGATTTATCTCTAGAGAAACTACAACTCCCTACTGCACCAGGTTTGATCTGATTTATCCCTAGAGAAACTACAACTCCCTACTGCACCAGGTTCTACTAAGCTATATGGAATGTTCTTATAACTGAGTGATAAAAGAAAGATCAGGAACATCTTAAAAAATTCTTCTTCATTTTAGTTTGATGACCAAACTGTGCGGTCGCTACAGACGAGTCTGTCTGTCTGTCACTCCCCCCCACACACACTTCGTCTAATGTTTATTACATTTGCTATTCAAGGTCAAACCACAAGAAACACTTCTGTCTCCTTAAATGGAGAGAAATAGAGAGGGGAGAAATACAATCTGTATTGTTCTTCTTCCATGCTGTTCTCCCACACAGAATGAGAACTTCACATTACCTAACACAGTACAGATGTCCTGATGAAACTTGCTCTAGTACTCTGGGACATCCCTTGGACATGGTGCCAGACCTTGTTCAGAGAGAGCGAGAGACGTGGGAGGGGGGAGAGAGAGAACATGTGAGAGAGGGAGAGACGAGGGAGGGGAGAGAGAGAGAATATGTGAGAGAGGGAGAGAGAGAACATGTGAGAGGGAGGGAGAGGGAGAGACGAGAGAGAGAACATGTGAGAGAGGGAGAGAGAGAACATGTGAGAGGGAGGGAGAGGGAGAGACGAGAGAGAGAACATGTGAGAGAGGGAGGGAGAGACGAGGGAGGGGAGAGAGAGAGAACATGTGAGAGAGGGAGAGAGAGAACGTGAGAGAGACGAAGAGGGAGAGAGAGACATGGGAGGGGGGAGAGAGAGAATATGTGAGAGAGAGGGAGAGCGAGAGACGAGGGAGGGGAGAGAGAGAGAACATGTGAGAGAGAGGGAGAGGGAGAGTGAGACATGGGAGGGGGGAGAGAGAGAATATGTGAGAGAGAGGGAGAGCGAGAGACGAGGGAGGGGAGAGAGAACATGTAAGAGAGAGCGAGAGACGAGGGAGGGAGAGAGAGAGAACATGTGAGAGAGAGGGAGAGAGAGAACATGTGAGAGAGGGAGAGAGAGAACATGTGAGAGAGAGGGAGAGAACATGTGAGAGAGAGGGAGAGGGAGAGAGAGAGAACATGTGAGAGAGAGGGAGAGAACATGTGAGAGAGAGGGAGAGGGAGAGAGAGAGAACATGTGAGAGAGAGGGAGAGAACATGTGAGAGAGAGGGAGAGGGAGAGAGAGAGAACATGTGAGAGAGAGGGAGAGGGAGAGAGAGAGAACATGTGAGAGAGAGGGAGAGAACATGTGAGAGAGAGGGAGAGAACATGTGAGAGAGAGGGAGAGAACATGTGTGAGAGAGGGAGAGAACATGTGAGAGAGAGGGAGAGAACATGTGAGAGAGAGGGAGAGAACATGTGAGAGAGAGGGAGAGGGAGAGAGAGAGAACATGTGAGAGAGAGGGAGAGAACATGTGAGATTAGAGGGAGAGGGAGAGAGAGAGAACATGTGAGAGAGAGGGAGAGGGAGAGAGAGAGAACATGTGAGAGAGAGGGAGAGAACATGTGAGAGAGAGGGAGAGAACATGTGAGAGAGAGGGAGAGAACATGTGAGAGAGAGGGAGAGGGAGAGAGAGAGAACATGTGAGAGAGAGAGAGAGAACATGTGAGAGAGAGGGAGAGGGAGAGAGAGAGAACATGTGAGAGAGAGAGAGAGAACATGTGAGAGAGAGGGAGAGAACATGTGAGAGAGAGGGAGAGAGAGAGAACATGTGAGAGAGAGGGAGAGAACATGTGAGAGAGAGGGATAGAGAGAGAACATGTGAGAGAGAGGGAGAGAACATGTGAGAGAGAGGGAGAGAACATGTGAGAGAGAGGGAGAGGGAGAGAGAGAGAACATGTTAGAGAGAGGGAGAGAACATGTGAGAGAGAGGGAGAGAACATGTGAGAGAGAGGGAGAGAACATGTGAGAGAGAGGGAGAGGGAGAGAGAGAGAACATGTGAGAGAGAGGGAGAGAACATGTGAGAGAGAGGGAGAGGAAGAGAGAGAGAACATGTGAGAGAGAGAGAGAGAACATGTGAGAGAGAGGGAGAGAACATGTGAGAGAGAGGGAGAGGGAGAGAACATGTGAGAGAGAGGGAGAGGGAGAGAGAGAGAACATGTGAGAGAGAGGGAGAGGGAGAGAACATGTGAGAGACGAGGGAGAGGAGAGAGAGAGAACATGTGAGGGAGAGGGAGAGAACATGTGAGAGACGAGGGAGGGGAGAGAGAGAGAACATGTGAGGGAGAGGGAGAGAACATGTGAGAGAGAGGGAGATAACATGTGAGAGAGAGGGAGAGAACATGTGAGAGAGAGGGAGAGAACATGTGAGAGAGAGGAGAGGAAGAGAGAGAGAACATGTGAGAGAGAGGGAGAGAACATGTGAGAGAGAGGAGAGAGAGAGAACATGTGAGAGAGAGGGAGAGAACATGTGAGAGAGAGGGAGAGAACATGTGAGAGAGAGGGAGAGAGAGAGAACATGTGAGAGAGAGGGAGAGAACATGTGAGAGAGAGGGAGAGGGAGAGAGAGAGAACATGTGAGAGAGAGGGAGAGAACATGTGAGAGAGAGGGAGAGAACATGTGAGAGAGAGGGAGAGGGAGAGAACATGTGAGAGACGAGGGAGGGAGAGAGAGAGAACATGTGAGAGAGAGGGAGAGGGAGAGAACATGTGAGAGACGAGGGAGGGGAGAGAGAGAGAACATGTGAGGGAGAGGGAGAGAGAGAGAACATGAGAGAGGGAGAGGGAGAGAGAGAGAACATGTGAGAGAGAGGGAGAGAACATGTGAGAGAGAGGGAGAGAGAGAGAGAGAGAGAGAGAAGAACATGTGAGAGAGAGGGAGAGAGAGAGAACATGTGAGGAGAGAGGAGAGAGAGAGAACATGTGAGAGAGAGGGAGAGAACATGTGAGAGAGAGGGAGAGGGAGAGAGAGAGAACATGTTAGAGAGAGGGAGAGAACATGTGAGAGAGAGGGAGAGAACATGTGAGAGAGAGGGAGAGAACATGTGAGAGAGAGGGGAGAGAACATGTGAGAGAGAGGAGAGGAGAGAGAGAGAACATGTTAGAGAGAGGAGAGAACATGTGAGAGAGAGGGAGAGAGAGAACATGTGAGAGAGAGAGAGAACATGTGAGAGAGAGGGAGAGGGAGAGAGAGAACATGTGAGAGAGAGAGAGAGAACATGTGAGAGAGGAGAGGACATGTGAGAGAGGGAGAGGGAGAGAGAGAGAACATGTGAGAGAGAGGGAGAGAACATGTGAGAGAGGGAGGAGAGAGAAACATGTGAGAGAGAGAGAGAACATGTGAGAGAGAGGGAGAGAACATGTGAGAGAGAGGGAGAGGGAGAGAGAGAGAACATGTGAGAGAGAGGGAGAGAACATGTGAGAGAGAGGGAGAGAGAGAGAACATGTGAGAGAGAGGGAGAGAACATGTGAGAGAGAGGGAGAGAGAGAGAACATGTGAGAGAGAGGAACATGTGAGAGAAGATGTGAGAGAGAGGAGAGAGAACATGTGAGGGAGAGAACATGTGAGAGAGAGGAGAGAACATGTGAGAGAGAGGGAGAGGAGAGAACATGTGAGAGAGAGGGAGAGGAGAGAGAGAACATGTGAGAGAGAGAGGAGAGGGAGAGAACATGTGAGAGACGAGGAGGGAGAGAGAGAGAGAGAGAACATGCGAGGGAGAGGGAGAGAACATGTGAGAGAGAGGGAGAGAACATGTGAGAGAGAGGGAGAGAACATGTAAGAGAGAGGGAGAGAACATGTGAGAGAGAGGGAGAGGGAGAGAGAGAGAACATGTGAGAGAGAGGGAGAGAGAGAGAACATGTGAGAGAGAGGGAGAGAACATGTGAGAGGGAGAGAGAGAGAACATGTGAGAGAGAGAGAGAACATGTGAGAGAGAGGGAGAGGGAGAGAGAGAGAACATGTGAGAGAGAGGGAGAGAACATGTGAGAGAGAGGGAGAGAACATGTGAGAGAGAGGGAGAGAGAGAACATGTGAGAGAGAGGGAGAGAACATGTGAGAGAGAGGGAGAGAACATGTGAGAGAGAGGGAGAGAGAGAGAACATGTGAGAGAGAGGGAGAGAACATGTGAGAGAGAGGGAGAGGGAGAGAGAGAGAACATGTGAGAGAGAGAGAACATGTGAGAGAGAGGGAGAGAACATGTGAGAGAGGGAGAGAGTGAGAGAGAGAGAGAACATGTGTGAGAGGGAGAGAACATGTGAGAGAGAGGGAGAGAACATGTGAGAGAGAGGGAGAGAACATGTGAGAGAGAGGGAGAGAACATGTAAGAGAGACGAGGGAGAGGAGAGAGAGAGAACATGTGAGAGACGAGGGAGGGGAGAGAGAGAGAACATGTGAGGGAGAGGGAGAGAACATGTGAGAGAGAGGGAGAGAACATGTGAGAGAGAGGGAGAGAACATGTGAGAGAGAGGGAGAGAACATGTGAGAGAGAGGGAGAGGGAGAGAGAGAGAACATGTGAGAGAGAGGGAGAGAACATGTGAGAGAGAGGGAGAGAGAGAGAACATGTGAGAGAGAGGGAGAGAACATGTGAGAGAGAGGGAGAGAGAGAGAACATGTGAGAGAGAGAGAGAACATGTGAGAGAGAGGGAGAGAACATGTGAGAGAGAGGGAGAGGGAGAGAGAGAGAACATGTGAGAGAGAGGGAGAGAACATGTGAGAGAGAGGGAGAGAGAGAGAACATGTGAGAGAGAGGGAGAGAACATGTGAGAGAGAGGGAGAGAACATGTGAGAGAGAGGGAGAGAGAGAGAGAACATGTGAGAGAGAGGGAGAGGGAGAGAACATGTGAGAGACGAGGGAGGGGAGAGAGAGAGAACATGTGAGGGAGAGGGAGAGAGAGAGAACATGTGAGAGAGAGGGAGAGAACATGTGAGAGAGAGGGAGAGAGAGAGAACATGTGAGAGAGAGGGAGAGAACATGTGAGAGAGAGGGAGAGAGAGAACATGTGAGAGAGAGGGAGAGGGAGAGAGAGAGAACATGTGAGAGAGAGGGAGAGGGAGAGAGAGAGAACATGTGAGAGAGAGGGAGAGAACATGTGAGAGAGAGGGAGAGGGAGAGAAAGAGAACATGTGAGAGAGAGGGAGAGGGAGAGAACATGTGAGAGACGAGGGAGGGGAGAGAGAGAGAACATGTGAGAGAGAGGGAGAGAACATGTGAGAGAGAGGGGTGAGAGAGAGAACATGTGAGAGAGAGGGGGAGAGCAGAGAGAGAATAATAGGGGAGAGAGAGAAAGAGAGAGAAGCCTATTCTGAGGGGAGAGAGAGAACAGCGTCAAATATTTATCCACACTACCAACAATCACTCTGCCTATTTATCTTTGATTGTCAGCGCGGATGACATGTTTTGGTCTACGGTGTTATTTTTCACGGTGCAGCGCTGAAGGTTCTAAGAGCCCTAACACTGTTTCTAAAGTGCATACTGTGTGACTTTGGGTTATTGGTTACATACTGTACATTCCTCTTTTCTCCTATTTCTCTGCAGCCTGCTCATAGACTCAAGGTATCAGATTTTCATCTCTCTGTGTGTCTTTGGGGGGGCTTGTTAGAGGTGCTAGAGATTACTGTCTCCGTCTCCCCTTTCCACCCTAACCTCTCTTCTGTACCTCAGTTTTTGGCCTTGTATGCTTCTCTGATCAGTCAGTACCATTTCTACTATGCGTGTTCAAATTTTTCTTGCTTAATTTTCTTAAAAATGTTCTGTAATCCTAATTCTACCATACTCATTTTCTGTAATCCTAATTCTACCATACTCATTTTCTGTTATCCTAATTCTACCATAATCATTTTCTGTAATCCTAATTCCACCATACTAATTTTCTGTCATCCTAATTCTACCATAATCATTTTCTGTAATCCTAATTCTACCATAATCATTTTCTGTAATCCTAATTCCACCATAATAATTTTCTGTAATCCTAATTCTACCATAATCATTTTCTGTAATCCTAATTCCACCATACTCATTTTCTGTCATCCAAAATGTTTTCTATATCACTAATACATGTATTTATCAGAAACTCAATACACAAAATTATACTATAATAACTTTGGAAAAGACTCTCAGACGAAATACATTAGAGAGACAGAGTAAAAGCCTGAGACTAAATTATTACCCAACAATGAGTCAGTGTTCAGACATGTGTTCAGCGGGAACTGTTATCAGAGCTCTGTGTTCAGCGGGAACTGTTATCAGAGCTCTGTGTTCAGCGGGAACTGTTATCAGAGCTCTGTGTTCAGCGGGAACTGTTATCAGAGCTCTGTGTTCAGCGGGAACTGTTATCAGGGCTCTGTGTTCAGCGGGAACTGTTATCAGAGCTCTGTGTTCAGCGGGAACTGTTATCAGAGCTCTGTGTTCAGCGGGAACTGTTATCAGAGCTCTGTGTTCAGCGGGAACTGTTATCAGAGCTCTGTGTTCGATGACTCACTGAAGTAGGAGACATTTCTCAACAACACTCTTTTGACTCACTGCCGGTGAGAAAGGCCAGAGCAGTCGATGATAGATCCACCCCAGAATGATAAACCTGGAGATCACGAGGTTATATTACAGGTCACAGGACCAGAGGTTCATTGGTAGAAAAACAGTCAAAAATACACAGAAAAAAACGAGTAAAAACAACAAACAATCAACAAAGTTGGAATAGAATTGATGGTTGCTATGCTGTGGGCTGTGTGTCCGTGCCGTTAGCTTAGCTCGCTGCTATTTATACCCTCTACCGTGTGCCTGTCCCAGACCCGGATTCAAACACTATTCGAATGGTTGAAATACTTAGATCTTTTTGCTTTGTCCTGCCTCCAGTGCCAGGTGGATGAGGTTTGCAGTTGTACACCTACTTCGTTGGTTGCAATTGCAACAGACGAGCTCAATCAACCCCGTCTATAAACTATTTGAAATGACTTTGAATAGTTTTTGAACCCGGGTGTGGCCTGCGCCCTGCAGCACCCAGTTCTGTATTTATATCCCTGGTTCTAGTAGGTCAGGAGAGACAGTAGAGCAGGCTATTTGGGTCCATTGCTACAGGCAAATTCAATCAAGCCCGGGCTAAAGACATTGTAAATGATTTGCCTGTGCAGCACCCACCCAGGCCACTGATTGTATTTACAGTATATCGTGTCCTGTGTCAGTATGTCAGGGGGAATCTCTGCTAGCATAGCCACCAGCAGGCTACGAGCCGAGGGAATGGGCTCCAACGACCACGCCGTACCCTTCCTTAACCAGGTCAGTTTGTTTGTTTCTGATGGTTTTGAAACTTTGGATGTACACTTATTCCCTATATAGTGCACTACTTTAGATCAGGGCCCTATGGAACCCTATTCCCTATATAGTGCACTACTTTAGACCAGAGTCCTATGGAACCCTATTCCCTACATAGTGCACTACTTTAGATCAGGGCCCTATGGAACCCTATTCCCTATATAGTGCACTACTTTAGACCAGAGTCCTATGGAACCCTATTCCCTACATAGTGTACTACTTTAGACCAGGGCCCTATTCCCTATATAGTGCACTACTTTAGACCAGAACCCTATTCCCTACATAGTGCACTACTTTAGACCAGGGCCCTATTCCCTACATAGTGCACTACTTTAGGCCAGGGCCCTATGGAACCCTATTCCCTACATAGTGCACTACCTTAGACCAGAGCCCTATAGAACCCTATTCCCTACATAGTGCACTACTTTAGACCAGAGCCCTATAGAACCCTATTCACCTTAGACCAGAGCCCTATAGAACCCTATTCCCTACATAGTGCACTACTTTAGACCAGAGCCCTATAGAACCCTATTCCCTACATAGTGCACTACCTTAGACCAGAGCCCTATAGAACCCTATTCCCTACATAGTGCACTACTTTAGACCAGAGCCCTATTCCCTACATAGTGCACTACTTTAGACCAGAGCCCTATAGAACCCTATTCCCTACATAGTGCACTACTTTAGACCAGAGCCCTATAGAACCCTATTCCCTACATAGTGCACTACTTTAGACCAGAGCCCCCTATAGAACCCCCTATTCCCTACATAGTGCACTACTTTAGACCAGAGCCCTATAGAACCCTATTCCCTACATAGTGCACTACTTTAGACCAGAGCCCTATAGAACCCTATTCCCAGGCCCTACATAGTGCACTACTTTAGACCAGAGCCCTATAGAACCCTATTCCCTACATAGTGCACTACTTTAGACCAGAGCCCTATAGAACCCTATTCCCTACATAGTGCACTACTTTAGACCAGAGCCCTATAGAACCCTATTCCCTACATAGTGCACTACTTTAGACCAGAGCCCTATAGAACCCTATTCCCTACATAGTGCACTACTTTAGACCAGGGCCCTATAGAACCCTATTCCATAGTATACTTTAGACCAGAGCCCTATGCATTCCCTACATACTTTTTAGACCAGAGCCCTATAGAACCCTATTCCCTACATAGTGCACTACTTTAGACCAGAGCCCTATTCCCTACATAGTGCACTACTTTAGACCAGAGCCCTATAGAACCCTATTCCCTACATAGTGCACTACTTTAGACCAGAGCCCTATAGAACCCTATTCCCTACATAGTGCACTACCTTAGACCAGAGCCCTATAGAACCCTATTCCCTACATAGTGCACTACTTTAGACCAGAGCCCTATAGAACCCTATTCCCTACATAGTGCACTACTTTAGACCAGAGCCCTATTCCCTATATAGTGCACTACTTTAGACCAGAGCCCTATAGAACCCTATTCCCTACATAGTGCACTACTTTAGACCAGAGCCCTATTCCCTACATAGTGCACTACTTTAGACCAGAGCCCTATAGAACCCTATTCCCTACATAGTGCACTACTTTAGACCAGAGCCCTATTCCCTACATAGTGCACTACTTTAGACCAGAGCCCTATTCCCTACATAGTGCACTACTTTAGACCAGAGCCCTATTCCCTAGAACCCAGAGCCCTATAGAACCCTATTCCCTACATAGTGCACTACTTTAGACCAGGGCCCTATAGAACCCTATTCCCTACATAGTGCACTACTTTAGACCAGGGCCCTATTCCCTATATAGTGCACTACTTTAGACCAGGGCCCTATAGAACCCTATTCCCTACATAGTGCACTACTTTAGACCAGAGCCCTATAGAACCCTATTCCCTACATAGTGCACTACTTTAGACCAGAGCCCTATTCCCTACATAGTGCACTACTTTAGACCAGAGCCCTATAGAACCCTATTCCCTACATAGTGCACTACTTTAGACCAGAGCCCTATAGAACCCTATTCCCTACATAGTGCACTACTTTAGACCAGAGCCCTATAGAACCCTATTCCCTACATAGTGCACTACTTTAGACCAGAACCCTATTCCCTACATAGTGCACTACTTTAGACCAGAGCCCTATAGAACCCTATTCCCTACATAGTGCACTACTTTAGACCAGAGCCCTATTCCCTACATAGTGCACTACTTTAGACCAGAACCCTATTCCCTACATAGTGCACTACTTTAGACCAGAGCCCTATTCCCTACATAGTGCACTACTTTAGACCAGAGCCCTATTCCCTACATAGTGCACTACTTTAGACCAGAGCCCTATAGAACCCTATTCCCTACATAGTGCACTACTTTAGACCAGAGCCCTATAGAACCCTATTCCCTACATAGTGCACTACCTTAGACCAGAGCCCTATAGAACCCTATTCCAGAGCTACCCTATTCCCTAGTAGTGCACTACTTTAGAACCCTATTCAGTGCACTACTTTAGACCAGAGCCCTATTCCCTACATAGTGCACTACTTTATTCCCTACAGTGCCTATTTAGACCTATAGAACCTATTCCATAGTGCACTACTTTAGACCAGAGCCCTATAGAACCCTATTCCCTACATAGTGCACTACTTTAGACCAGAGCCCTATTCCCTACATAGTGCACTACTTTAGACCAGAGCCCTATTCCCTACATAGTGCACTACTTTAGACCAGAGCCCTATTCCCTACATAGTGCACTACTTTAGACCAGAGCCCTATTCCCTACATAGTGCACTACTTTAGACCAGAACCCTATTCCCTACATAGTGCACTACTTTAGACCAGAGCCCTATTCCCTACATAGTGCACTACTTTAGACCAGGGCCTATTTGTGCCACACAGCCTCTTGCCTTTTATCATTAGATGGTATGTGTTTCATCATCCAGGACCACTTTAGAGAAGAAAAAAAGAAACATTCAATAATTCATGATTGATTGATTTAATGCTTTTGACATCAAATGCACATCTTGTTGCTCTAACTATTGATTGTATGTGATGATTTGAATTGACTTCCACCAGGACTACGAGGCTCTGAGGCAGCAGTGTCTGGAGACGGGGTGTCTGTTCCAGGACCCCTCCTTCCTAGCCGAACCTCCCTCTCTGGGCTTCAAGGAACTGGCCCCCTACTCTGCCAAGACCAGGGACGTGGAATGGATGAGACCAACGGTGAGAGGGGTGGGGGGGGGCTAAAGAGAGAGAGAGGAGTGGGTCTGTGTGTTTTAGTTCAATACTAACATGTAGTTTAGGGCAGTTCATTAAGACCAGGGACGTGGAATGGATGAGACCAACGGTGAGAGGGGTGGGGGGGGTAAAGAGAGAGAGAGGAGTGGATCTGTGTGTTTTAGTTCAATACTAACATGTAGTTTAGGGCAGTTCATTAAGAATGTGTCATTGGTTTGAGAGCTGATGTCAGGGTCAGTTATAGAGTCAGTTATAAGGGACAGTGTGTATACTACACACACAGATCACATCGATCCAACGAGGTTGACCACCAGTGTTGTTGTTTACGCCATGGACCCACAATACACTGCAGGACCGTTGCGTTCCTACTTCCTTGTCTATAAAGCAGCATGCCTGTCCCGTTCTGTCACTGGCAGCTGCTGCTATGGCTGCCATGTGTTGCAGTATGGGGACAAGAAGAAACAGACACTCAGGTTGATCAGTGTCATATGACCTGTGTTGGTGTATATTGCTGAACATGGCTGTCACACCCTTCAGCTGCCACTGTGACTGGCCTGTGTGGGACAAGTAGAGACCGTTAGAAAGGAACAGCTCAGTCAGTCCAGTAGAGACCAGTAGAGACAGGAACAGGAAGGAACCTCTCAGTTAGTCCAGTAGAGACAGGAACAGGAAGGAACCTCTCAGTCAGTCCAGTAGAGACCAGTAGAGACAGGAACAGGAAGGAACCTCTCAGTCAGTCCAGTAAAGACCATTAGAGACAGGAAAAGGAAGGAACCTCTCAGTCAGTCCAGTAGACAGGAACAGGAAGGAACCTCTCAGTCAGACCAGTAGAGACAGGAACAGGAAGGAACCTCTCAGTTAGTCCAGTAGAGACAGGAACAGGAAGGAACCTCTCAGTCAGTCCAGTAGAGACCAGTAGAGACAGGAACAGGAAGGAACCTCTCAGTCAGTCCAGTAAAGACCATTAGAGACAGGAAAAGGAAGGAACCTCTCAGTCAGTCCAGTAGACAGGAACAGGAAGGAACCTCTCAGTCAGACCAGTAGAGACAGGAACAGGAAGGAACCTCTCAGTTAGTCCAGTAGAGACAAGAACAGGAAGGAACCTCTCAGTTAGTCCAGTAGAGACAGGAACAGGAAGGAACCTCTCAGTCAGTCCGGTAGAGACAGGAACAGGAAGGAACCTCTCACTCAGTCCAGTAGAGACCAGTAGAGACAGGAACAGGAAGGAACATCTCAGTTAGTCCAGTAGAGACAGGAACAGGAAGGAACCTCTCAGTCAGTCCAGTAGAGACAGGAACAGGAAGGAACCTATCAGTCAGTCCAGTAGAGACAAGAACAGGAAGGAATCTCTCAGTCAGTCCAGTAGAGACAGGAACAGGAAGGAACCTCTCACTCAGTCCAGTAGAGACAGGAACAGGAAGGAATCTCTCAGTCAGTCCAGCAGAGACAGGAACAGGAAGGAACCTCTCAGTCTGTCTAGTAGAGACCAGTGCAGCTTTTGACCAGTCTTCCTCTGACCACTTCCTAGTTGTGCCACTTGTTTACCTCAGTTGCATATGTTCTAGAATTTCTCAAGAGCCAGATATGCTCAGCTGTCAGAAAAAGTAGAAGCATCAGTAACAGAAATAGGAATGCTGTAAATGGACTTCCAGGTCAATTTAATTGTTGAATTGTTAGAAGATCAATAGGAAAAATACAGTCCCTCTCACTTCCAGTCAGTTTGTTTTACCAGTCTAATCCAGTCCTCCCTTTCCTTCGCTCCAGGAGCTGACAGATGACCCTCAGTTCATCCTGGGAGGAGCTACCAGAACAGACATCTGCCAGGGAGCACTGGGTGAGTTCTGCGTAAACAGATACCAGAAGTCTTTAAAAAAAGAAGGACCTATTTTTGAAACAATTCTAGTACTACCTGAAAGACTCTTGGCTAAACCCCCAATGCTCTACCACAGTACTACCTGAAAACTTGGCTAAACCCCCAATGCTCTACCACAGTACTACCTGAAAGGCTCTTGGCTAAACCCCCAATGCTCTACCACAGTACTACCTGAAAGGCTCTTGGCTAAACCCCCAACGGTCTACCACAGTACTACCTGATAGACTCTTGTCTAAACCCCCAACGGTCTCCCACAGTACTACCTGAAAGACTCTTGGCTAAACCCCCAACGGTCTCCCACAGTACTACGTGAAAGGCTCTTGTCTAAACCCCCAACAGTTTCCCACCGTACTACCTGAAAGGCTCTTGGCTAAACCCCCAACGGTCTACCACAGTACTACCTGAAAGGCTCTTGGCTAAACCCCCAAAGGTCTACCACAGTACTACCTGAAAGGCTCTTGGCTAAACCCCCAACAGTCTCCCACCGTACTACCTGAAAGGCTCTTGGCTAAACCCCCAACGTTCTACCACAGTACTACCTGAAAGGCTCTTGGCTAAACCCCCAACGTTCTACCACAGTACTACCTGAAAGGCTCTTGTCTAAACCCCCAACGGTCTACCACAGTACTACCTGAAAGGCTCTTGGCTAAACCCCCAACGGTCTACCACAGTACTACCTGAAAGGCTCTTGGCTAAACCCCCAACGGTCTACCACAGTACTACCTGAAAGGCTCTTGGCTAAACCCCCAACGTTCTACCACAGTACTACCTGAAAGGCTCTTGGCTAAACCCCCAACGGTCTACCACAGTACTACCTGAAAGACTCTTGGCTAAACCCCCAACGGTCTCCCACAGTACTACGTGAAAGGCTCTTGTCTAAACCCCCAACAGTCTCCCACCGTACTACCTGAAAGGCTCTTGTCTAAACCCCCAACGGTCTCCCACAGTACTACCTGATAGACTCTTGGCTAAACCCCCAACGGTCTCCCACAGTACTACCTGAAAGGCTCTTGGCTAAACCCCCAACAGTCTCCCACCGTACTACCTGAAAGGCTCTTGGCTAAACCCCCAACGGTCTACCACAGTACTACCTGAAAGGCTCTTGGCTAAACCCCCAACGTTCTACCATAATTGCATATACAATGTGGTCATTTAGCAGACACTCTTATCCCGAGCGACTAACAGTCAGTGCATTCAATGTAAGGTAGCTAGGTAAGACAACCGCCTTCCTTCTCTCCTCTCTCTGGTATTCACAACTAGGATGTACTGATAGTGGTATTTACAACCAGGATGTACTGATAGTGGTATTTACAACCAGGATGTACTGATAGTGGTATTCACAACCAGGATGTACTGATAGTGGTATTTACAACCAGGATGTACTGATAGTGGTATTTACAACCAGGATGTACTGATAGTGGTATTTACAACCAGGATGTACTGATAGTGGTATTCACAACCAGGATGTACTGATAGTGGTATTTACAACCAGGATGTACTGATAGTGGTATTTACAACCAGGATGTGGTATTTACAAACAGGATGTACTGATAGTGGTATTTACAACCAGGATGTACTGATAGTGGTATTTACAACCAGGATGTGGTATTTACAAACAGGATGTACTGATAGTGGTATTTACAACCAGGATGTTCTGATAGTGGTATTTACAACCAGGATGTACTGATAGTGGTATTTACAACCAGGATGTACTGATAGTGGTATTTACAACCAGGATGTTCTGATAGTGGTATTTACAACCAGGATGTACTGATAGTGGTATTTACAACCAGGATGTACTGATAGTGGTATTTACAACCAGGATGTACTGATAGTGGTGTTTACAACCAGGATGTTCTGATAGTGGTATTTACAACCAGGATATACTGATAGTGGTATTTACAACCAGGATGTACTGATAGTGGTATTTACAAACAGGATGTACTGATAGTGGTATTTACAACCAGGATGTACTGATAGTGGTATTTACAACCAGGATGTACTGATAGTGGTATTTACAACCAGGATGTTCTGATAGTGGTATTTACAACCAGGATGTACTGATAGTGGTATTTACAACCAGGATGTACTGATAGTGGTATTTACAAACAGGATGTGGTATTTACAAACAGGATGTACTGATAGTGGTATTTACAACCAGGATGTACTGATAGTGGTATTTACAAACAGGATGTGGTATTTACAAACAGGATGTACTGATAGTGGTATTTACAACCAGGATGTACTGATAGTGGTATTTACAACCAGGATGTACTGATAGTGGTATTTACAACCAGGATGTACTGATAGTGGTATTTACAACCAGGATGTACTGATAGTGGTATTTACAACCAGGATGTACTGATAGTGGTATTTACAACCAGGATGTACTGATAGTGGTATTTACAACCAGGATATACTGATAGTGGTATTTACAACCAGGATGTACTGATAGTGGTATTTACAACCAGGATGTACTGATAGTGGTATTTACAACCAGGATATACTGATAGTGGTATTTACAACCAGGATGTACTGATAGTGGTGTTTACAAACAGGATGTGGTATTTACAACCAGGATGTACTGATAGTGGTATTTACAACCAGGATGTACTGATAGTGGTATTTACAAACAGGATGTGGTATTTACAACCAGGATATACTGATAGTGGTATTTACAACCAGGATGTACTGATAGTGGTATTTACAAACAGGATGTGGTATTTACAAACAGGATGTACTGATAGTGGTATTTACAACCAGGATATACTGATAGTGGTATTTACAACCAGGATGTACTGATAGTGGTATTTACAACCAGGATATACTGATAGTGGTATTTACAACCAGGATGTACTGATAGTGGTATTTACAACCAGGATGTACTGATAGTGGTATTTACAAACAGGATGTGGTATTTACAAACAGGATGTACTGATAGTGGTATTTACAAACAGGATGTACTGATAGTGGTATTTACAACCAGGATGTACTGATAGTGGTATTTACAAACAGGATGTTCTGATAGTGGTATTTACAACCAGGATGTACTGATAGTGGTATTTACAACCAGGATGTTCTGATAGTGGTATTCACAACCAGGATGTACTGATAGTGGTATTTACAACCAGGATGTACTGATAGTGGTGTTTACAACCAGGATGTACTGATAGTGGTATTTACAACCAGGATGTACTGATAGTGGTATTTACAAACAGGATGTACTGATAGTGGTATTTACAAACAGGATGTACTGATAGTGGTGTTTACAACCAGGATGTTCTGATAGTGGTATTTACAACCAGGATGTACTGATAGTGGTGTTTACAACCAGGATGTACTGATAGTGGTATTTACAACCAGGATGTACTGATAGTGGTATTTACAACCAGGATGTTCTGATAGTGGTATTTACAACCAGGATGTACTGATAGTGGTATTTACAACCAGGATGTACTGATAGTGGTGTTTACAACCAGGATATACTGATAGTGGTATTTACAACCAGGATGTACTGATAGTGCCCACACATCTACATCATGTTGCCTCCACCTTACTCAAGATTTACAACATGCTTTGACTGCAGTCATCAATGTGTAGTCTGTTTATTTCACCTCCAATCAGTCGTAGTAGTAGCTGGTTCAGGAAATCAACAAGTCTCCCCTTTCATAGGTTCAGTACAGAATGTGAGTGTGGAAAATCCCTATTTGGTAGAACAGAGTTGGACTGTGGGGCACGACAGTACACACTGGGTTGGCTCAGGTCCAGGGCCGCTGGGCCTTCCTTCCCAGTGGAACTAACATCATGCCCTGGACCAGAACTGGGTTGGCTCAGGTCCAGGGCCGCTGGGCCTTCCTTCCTAGTGGAACTAACATCATGCCCTGGACCAGAACTGGGTTGGCTCAGGTCCAGGGCCGCTGGGCCTTCCTTCCTAGTGGAACTAACATCATGCCCTGGACCAGAACTGGGTTGGCTCAGGTCCAGGGCCGCTGGGCCTTCCTTCCTAGTGGAACTAACATCATGCCCTGGACCAGAACTGGGTTGGCTCAGGTCCAGGGCCGCTGGGCCTTCCTTCCTAGTGGAACTAACATCATGCCCTGGACCAGAACTGGGTTGGCTCAGGTCCAGGGCCGCTGGGCCTTCCTTCCTAGTGGAACTAACATCATGCCCTGGACCAGAACTGGGTTGGCTCAGGTCCAGGGCCGCTGGGCCTTCCTTCCTAGTGGAACTAACATCATGCCCTGGACTAGAACTGGGTTGGCTCAGGTCCAGGGCCGCTGGGCCTTCCTTCCTAGTGGAACTAACATCATGCCCTGGACCAGAACTGGGTTGGCTCAGGTCCAGGGCCGCTGGGCCTTCCTTCCTAGTGGAACTAACATCATGCCCTGGACCAGAACTGGGTTGGCTCAGGTCCAGGGGCGCTGGGCCTTCCTTCCTAGTGGAACTAACATCATGCCCTGGACCAGAACTGGGTTGGCTCAGGTCCAGGGCCGCTGGGCCTTCCTTCCTAGTGGAACTAACATCATGCCCTGGACCAGAACTGGGTTGGCTCAGGTCCAGGGCCGCTGGGCCTTCCTTCCTAGTGGAACTAACATCATGCCCTGGACCAGAACTGGGTTGGCTCAGGTCCAGGGCCGCTGGGCCTTCCTTCCTAGTGGAACTAACATCATGCCCTGGACCAGAACTGGGTTGGCTCAGGTCCAGGGCCGCTGGGCCTTCCTTCCTAGTGGAACTAACATCATGCCCTGGACCAGAACTGGGTTGGCTCAGGTCCAGGGCCGCTGGGCCTTCCTTCCTAGTGGAACTAACATCATGCCCTGGACCAGAACTGGGTTGGCTCTGGTGGACATCACAAGCACAGCCTGGTACACACTCCACCTGCTGGCCATTCTAGTTAAAACGATTGCAACAATTTTTCTCTCTCTGTCTCTCTCTCTCCCTCCTCCCACCCGCCCCCGCTCTCTCCCTCCTCCCACCCGGCTCTCTCCCTCCTCCCTCCCCACCCTCCCTGCTCTCTCTCCCTCCCTCCCTCCCCCACCCTCCCTGCTCTCTCCCCCACCCACCCTCCCTCCTCCCTCCCCCCACCCTCCTCCCTCCCCCCACCCTCCCTGCTCTCTCCCCCACCCTCCCTGCTCTCTCCCTCCTCCCACCCTCCCTGCTCTCTCCCTGCTCCCTCCCCACCCTCCCTGCTCTCTCCCCCACCCTCCCTCCTCCCTCCCCCACCCTCCCTGCTCTCTCCCCACCCTCCCTGCTCTCTCCCTCCTCCCACCCTCCCTGCTCTCTCCCTGCTCCCTCCCCCACCCTCCCTGCTCTCTCCCCACCCTCCCTGCTCTCTCCCCCCACCCTCCCTGCTCTCTCCCTCCCCCCACCCTCCCTGCTCTCTCCCTCCTCCCTCCCCCACCCTCCCTGCTCTCTCCCTCCTCCCTCCCCCATCAGGTGATTGCTGGCTCCTAGCAGCCATAGCTTCTCTAACCCTTAATGAGAGGCTGCTCCACCGAGTGGTCCCTCATGGTCAGTCCTTCCAAGAGGACTATGCTGGGATCTTCCACTTTCAGGTACGACTACACACACACACACATCTCCCTCCTGTCAGGTTACACACACACCTGCAGGGTTATAGCATCCTTTAGGCAAGACAGTTACATTACATTCAATAACCCTTTATTATTCCCTTGTTTGCTGAAATGATCGACCCATAATGGACCTTCTTTGAGTCCGTTTAATTTTTTTATTTTTTTCAACAAGGAAAAATCAATACATCATTAAAACACACAACAATCCCATTGAGACACAGAGTCTCTTTTTACATCAGGGATTAAAACCACAACAATCAATACCATTAGAAGGCAGCAACAATCAATACATCATTAAAACACACAACAATCAATACATCATTAAAACACACAACAATCAATATATCACATCATTAAAACACACAACAATCAATACATCATTAAAACACAACAATCAATACATCATTAAAACACACAACAATCAATACATCACATCATTAAAACACACAACCATCAATACATCACATCATTAAAACATACAACCATCAATACAATACAACATGATCCAGACTACAACAACAAATGAATTCAGTAGCACTAACACATCTAGATGAAGCATGGATTCTAGACTATTCCATTCAGTAGCACTAACACATCTAGATGAAGCATGGATTCTAGACTATTCCATTCAGTAGCACTAACACATCTAGATGAAGCATGGATTCTAGACTATTCCATTCAGTAGCACTAACACATCTAGATGAAGCATGGATTCTAGACTATTCCATTCAGTAGCACTAACACATCTAGATGAAGCATGGATTCTAGACTATTCCATTCAGTAGCACTAACACATCTAGATGAAGCATGGATTCTAGACTATTCCATTCAGTAGCACTAACACATCTAGATGAAGCATGGATTCTAGACTATTCCATTCAGTAGCACTAACACATCTAGATGAAGCATGGATTCTAGACTATTCCATTCAGTAGCACTAACACATCTAGATGAAGCATGGATTCTAGACTATTCCATTCAGTAGCACTAACACATCTAGATGAAGCATGGGATTCAGACTATTCATTCAGTAGCACTAACACGTCTAGATGAAGCATGGATTCTAGACTATTCCATTCAGTAGCACTAACACATCTAGATGAAGCATGCATTCTAGACTATTCCATTCAGTAGCACTAACACATCTAGTGTGTAGCACTAACATGGATTGTAGACTATTCCATTCAGTAGCACTAACACATCTAGATGAAGCATGGATTCTAGACTATTCCATTCAGTAGCACTAACACATCTAGATGAAGCAGGGATTCAGTAGCACTAACATGTCTAGATGAAGCATGGATTCTAGACTATTCCATTCAGTAGCACTAACACATCTAGATGAAGCATGCATTCTAGACTATTCCATTCAGTAGCACTAACACATCTAGATGAAGCATGGATTCTAGACTATTCCATTCAGTAGCACTAACACATCTGGATGAAGCATGGATTCTAGACTATTCCATTCAGTAGCACTAACACATCTAGATGAAGCATGGATTCTAGACTATTCCATTCAGTAGTACTAACACATCTAGATGAAGCATGGATTCTAGACTATTCCATGAGTTTAGTGCACAAGACGGGAAGGCAGTCTTGCCTAATACTGTAAATGTCCTGGGGACTTTAAGTAGCAACCACCAAGCAGACTGGGTATGGTAACATAGCAACCACCTAGCAGACCGGGTATGGTAACATAGCAACCACCTAGCAGACCGGGTCTGGTAACTTCAGGTGATGAAGGAGACCAGACTACAGAGTTGAACAGGGATAATCAATAGACTTTGAAGGGAAACACTTATTCAGTGACTATATTCATAGGTTACACCTCCGCTATTCAGTCGCGTCATGCCATTGTAATGAACGTTCTCAACGCGCCCTCCGCTATTCAGTCACGTCATTGTAATGAACGTTCTCAACACGCCATCCGCTATTCAGTCACGTCATTGTAATGAACGTTCTCAACGCGCCCTCCGCCATTCAGTCACGTCATTGTAATGAACGCGTTCTCCGCCATTCAGTCCAGCCATTCAGTCACGTCATTGTAATGAACGTTCTCAACGCGCCCTCCGCTATTCAGTCACGTCATTGTAATGAACGTTCTCAACGCGCCCTCCGCTATTCAGTCACGTCATTGTAATGAACGTTCTCAACGCGCCATCCGCTATTCAGTCACGTCATTGTAATGAACGTTCTCAACGCGCCCTCCGCTATTCAGTCACGTCATTGTAATGAACGTTCTCAACGCGCCATCCGCTATTCAGTCACGTCATTGTAATTCTCGAATTCGTTCTCATGCCATTGTTATGAACGTTCTCCTCCGCTATTCAGTCACGTCATTGTAATGAACGTTCTCAACGCGCCCTCCGCTATTCGGTCGAGCCATGTCATTGTTGGAAATACAATGACATTGATAATATTTAGTAGGAAACAGCTTTGTAATCATTATCATTTCGTCAAATTTGCTTTAGACTAATGGCAATGTTGTCATTTGCTAGCAAAATTCGTCAAAATAGCTAGCAATGCTTAACGTTAGCTATCTAAAATCATACTAATTATTTGTCTTCTTTAGAAATGTCATCGTGTTTCCAAGCCACAGCAATGCACTTCAGACCAAATCTTCATCAGCGCCCAATGAGGTTGCAACGAGTAGAAAGTTATTTAATGTGACGAAACATCCAACCCCATGTTAAACACAGTCGCAATCTCCATGTAGTTGTGACAAATTGACCATTTTGCTTAACGTTTAGTCCCGGGCAATGACGTTATATGTACTGCAGTCATATTCTCTTGAAAGCATTTCGGAAAACAGCATGTTTGTTTGTCTGTAAAGAGTGCTACTTGGTCAATTCCGACTTCTGCGTTGGCTGTGCAGTATTTACGGTGATACTGCCTCTGAAGAAGGCAGGCCATTCATACCTCTTTCACTCCGCGGAGCAACGCAGTGCTGTTGTCAAGGAAGTGAGTTTGTGTTTATACACGACCTCCCGCCCCCTCACCTACCGTCAGCCAATCATGTCAATGCGGAGCTATTGTATACGGAGCCTTCCGCATTCTTACACAATTTGGGAGGAGCGATGCAGTACAGCGCCTCGGATCAAGCATAAGTTGGCTTTAAGGGTACACTACCGCTTTCTAAATGCCCACACAAACCCTTCTCACACAAAATGCCTCTGGCATTTACTAGTTTGTAAAGGAATGCCGCTGCTGAAGTGGGACTAAGGTCCATCACTAGACGATCAGACAAATCATCTTGAGCTGCTTGCCTGCTGCCTGCCTGTATGACAATTCAGCAACTAGACAGACAGTCAGAACCGTGCACTAGGTCTATCAGTATAGGCAGGTCAGCCACCAGACAGAACCATGCACTAGGTCTATCTATCAGTATAGGCAGGTCAGCCACCAGACAGACAGAACCATGCACTAGGTCTATCTATCAGTATAGGCAGGTCAGCCACCAGACAGACAGACAGAACCGTGCACTAAGTCTATCTATCAGTATAGGCAGGTCAGCAACCAGACAGACAGAACCGTGCACTAGGTCTATCTATCAGTATAGGCAGGTCAGCCACCAGACAGACAGACAGAACCGTGCACTAGGTCTATCTATCAGTATAGGCAGGTCAGCCACCAGACAGAACCATGCACTAGGTCTATCTATCAGTATAGGCAGGTCAGCCACCAGACAGTCAGTCAGAACCGTGCACTAGGTCTATCTATCAGTATAGGCAGGTCAGCCACCAGACAGACAGTCAGAACCGTGCACTAGGTCTATCTATAAGTATAGGCAGGTCAGCCACCAGACAGACAGAATCGTGCACTAGGTCTATCTATCAGTATAGGCAGCTCAGCCACCAGACAGACAGAATCGTGCACTAGGTCTATCTATCAGTATAGGCAGGTCAGCAACCAGACAGACAGACAGAACCGTGCACTAGGTCTATCTATCAGTATAGGCAGGTCAGCCACCAGACAGAACCGTGCACTAGGTCTATCTATCAGTATAGGCAGGTCAGCCACCAGACAGACAGACAGAACCATGCACTAGGTCTATCTATCAGTATAGGCAGGTCAGCCACCAGACAGAACCGTGCACTAGGTCTATCTATAAGTATAGGCAGGTCAGCCACCAGACAGACAGTCAGAACCGTGCACTAGGTCTATCTATAAGTATAGGCAGGTCAGCCACCAGACAGTCAGAACCGTGCACTAGGTCTATCTATCAGTATAGGCAGGTCAGCCACCAGACAGAACCATGCACTAGGTCTATCTATCAGTATAGGCAGGTCAGCCACCAGACAGAGAACCGGTCAGCCACCAGACAGAACCGTGCACTAGGTCTATCTATCAGTATAGGCAGGTCAGCCACCAGACAGACAGTCAGAACCGTGCACTAGGTCTATCTATCAGTATAGGCAGGTCAGCCACCAGACAGACAGAACCATGCACTAGGTCTATCTATCAGTATAGGCAGGTCAGCCACCAGACAGACAGAACCATGCACTAGGTCTATCTATCAGTATAGGCAGGTCAGCCACCAGACAGACAGTCAGAACCGTGCACTAGGTCTATCTATAAGTATAGGCAGGTCAGCCACCAGACAGTCAGAACCGTGCACTAGGTCTATCTATCAGTATAGGCAGGTCAGCCACCAGACAGAACCATGCACTAGGTCTATCTATCAGTATAGGCAGGTCAGCCACCAGACAGAACCATGCACTAGGTCTATCTATCAGTATAGGCAGGTCAGCCACCAGACAGAACCGTGCACTAGGTCTATCTATAAGTATAGGCAGGTCAGCCACCAGACAGACAGAACCATGCACTAGGTCTATCTATCAGTATAGGCAGGTCAGCCACCAGACAGACAGTCAGAACTGTGCACTAGGTCTATCTATCAGTATAGGCAGGTCAGCCACCAGACAGACAGTCAGAACGTGCACTAGGTCTATCTATCAGTATAGGCAGGTCAGCCACCAGACAGACAGACAGAACCGTGCACTAGGTCTATCTATAAGTATAGGCAGGTCAGCCACCAGACAGTCAGAACCGTGCACTAGGTCTATCTATCAGTATAGGCAGGTCAGCCACCAGACAGAACCATGCACTAGGTCTATCTATCAGTATAGGCAGGTCAGCCACCAGACAGACAGTCAGAACTGTGCACTAGGTCTATCTATCAGTATAGGCAGGTCAGCCACCAGACAGAACCATGCACTAGGTCTATCTATCAGTATAGGCAGGTCAGCCACCAGACAGAACCATGCACTAGGTCTATCTATCAGTATAGGCAGGTCAGCCACCAGACAGAACCGTGCACTAGGTCTATCTATCAGTATAGGCAGGTCAGCCACCAGACAGAACCATGCACTAGGTCTATCTATCAGTATAGGCAGGTCAGCCACCAGACAGACAGTCAGAACTGTGCACTAGGTCTATCTATCAGTATCTCTATCAGTATAGGAACCGTGCAGCTCTATCAGTATAGGCAGCTCAGCCACCAGACAGACAGAATCGTGCACTAGGTCTATCTATCAGTATAGGCAGGTCAGCAACCAGACAGACAGACAGAACCGTGCACTAGGTCTATCTATAAGTATAGGCAGGTCAGCCACCAGACAGTCAGAACCGTGCACTAGGTCTATCTATCAGTATAGGCAGGTCAGCCACCAGACAGAACCATGCACTAGGTCTATCTATCAGTATAGGCAGGTCAGCCACCAGACAGACAGTCAGAACTGTGCACTAGGTCTATCTATCAGTATAGGCAGGTCAGCCACCAGACAGACAGTCAGAACTGTGCACTAGGTCTATCTATCAGTATAGGCAGGTCAGCAACCAGACAGACAGACAGAACCGTGCACTAGGTCTATCTATAAGTATAGGCAGGTCAGCCACCAGACAGTCAGAACCGTGCACTAGGTCTATCTATCAGTATAGGCAGGTCAGCAACCAGACAGACAGACAGAACCGTGCACTAGGTCTATCTATCAGTATAGGCAGGTCAGCCACCAGACAGAACCATGCACTAGGTCTATCTATCAGTATAGGCAGGTCAGCCACCAGACAGACCGTCAGAACTGTGCACTAGGTCTATCTATCAGTATAGGCAGGTCAGCCACCAGACAGAACCGTGCACTAGGTCTATCTATCAGTATAGGCAGGTCAGCTTCAATCCACAAGAACGCTGCCCTTTGAGGTAGCTTTTTAAGGAAGTCACCATTTTTTTAAATTGAGACCTACCCCAGGTTTCAGGAGACAGCTGTGTTCAGTGTTTTGCTATCCAGCTGAAGTTGCTATAAGAAAGAAAAAAACACTCTGTCTCTCTGTCTTCAGTTCTGGCAGTTTGGTGAGTGGGTGGACGTGGTGATTGATGACCGGCTGCCAACGAAGAATGGAGAGCTCATGTTCGTCCACTCGGCCGAGGGCAATGAGTTCTGGAGCGCCCTGCTGGAGAAGGCCTACTCCAAGTATGTCAACAAAGGCCCTTGGGTTGCGTCCCAATCGGCGCTCTGTTCTCTACGAAGTGCACTACTTTTAACCAGGGCCCATGTACAAGTAGTGTAAACACTCTGTCATATAGAGTTTATCCTTGTCTGAAATATGCTACTAGTTGATAATGCTGACCTGATACGTGACTGTGTATCTCTGTGTCTCTCCCGTCAGGCTGAATGGTTCCTACGAGGCTCTGTCTGGAGGCAGCACCACAGAAGGTTTTGAGGACTTCACCGGTGGTGTCTCTGAGATGTACGATCTCCGGAAGGCTCCACGGGACCTGTACAGGATCATCAGCAAAGCCCTGGACAGAGGCTCATTGCTGGGCTGCTCCATCGACGTGAGTCCCCCTTCCCCGGTCCTCCTGGTACTGCGGTCCTGGAAAACAGCCAGGGGACAGTTAGTTTGATGTTCTTACATTTAAAAAATATTGGCCATGTTCTGTTATAATCTCCACCCGGCACAGGACTGGCCACCCCTCATAGCCTGGTTCCTCTCTACCCGGCACAGCCAGAAGAGGACTGGCCACCCCTCATAGCCTGGTTCCTCTCTACCCGGCACAGCCAGAAGAGGACTGGCCACCCCTCATAGCTTGGTTCCTCTCTAGGTTTCTTCCTAAGTTTTGTCCTTTTCTAGGGAGTTTTTCCTAGCCACCGTGCTTCTACACCTGTATTGCTTGCTGTTTGGGGTTTTAGGCTGGGTTTCTGTACAGCACTTTGAAGATACCAGCTGATGTACGAAGGGCTTTATAAATACATTTGATTTGAAACAACATCATCGTGAACTTGAAATAGTCATACCAGAACATCATCGTGAACTTGCATGACATAGTGTAACTGATCGGATTTAACATCTTAACCATTGTAGACCAAGGGGGAAATATCTCATTGCAAGAGTGTGGTTCCTAATCAGCTCCACCACAATAGCATAAAATAGTCAATTCATCCAAATAAGATAACACTGATTCAGATGCATCATGGATCTTGTATTCTTCTAATGACATCTTGTGACTACAGATCACCAGTGCCTTTGACATGGAGTCAGTCACGTTCAAGAAGCTGGTGAAAGGACATGCTTACTCAGTCACCGGCCTGAAGCAGGTAATACCTGACCAGGAACCCTGGGTCTTACCTGTCTCTACTGTGTAGTTAGTAGGTAGACTGTGTCTCTAGTGTGTTGTTGGTATATAGACTGTGTCTCTAGTGTGTTGTCAGTATATAGACTGTGTCTCTACTGTGTAGTTAGTAGGTAGACTGTGTCTCTAGTGTGTTGTCAGTAGGTAGACTGTCTCTAGTGTGTTGTCAGTATGTAGACTGTGTCTCCAGTGTGTTGTTAGTATATAGACTGCTACTAGTGTGTTGTCAGTATATAGACTGTCTCTAGTGTGTTGTCAGTAGGTAGACTGTGTCTCTAGTGTGTTGTCAGTATATAGACTGTCTCTAGTGTGTTGTCAGTATGTAGACTGTTACTAGTGTGTTGTCAGTAGGTAGACTGTCTCTAGTGTGTTGTCAGTATGTAGACTGTTACTAGTGTGTTGTCAGTAGGTAGACTGTGTCTCTAGTGTGTTGTCAGTATGTAGACTGTGTCTCTAGTGTGTTGTCAGTAGGTAGACTGGGTCTCTAGTGTGTTGTCAGTAGGTAGACTGTGTCTCTAGTGTGTTGTCAGTATATAGACTGGGTCTCTAGTGTGTTGTAGGTATATAGACTGTGTCTCTACTGTGTTGTCAGTAGGTAGACTGTGTCTCTAGTGTGTTGTCAGTATATAGACTGTTACTAGTGTGTTGTCAGTAGGTAGACTGTGTCTCTAGTGTGTTGTCAGTAGGTAGACTGTGTCTCTAGTGTGTTATTAGTATATAGACTGTGTCTCTAGTGTGTTGTCAGTAGGTAGACTGTGTCTCTAGTGTGTTGTCAGTATATAGACTGTTACTAGTGTGTTGTCAGTAGGTAGACTGTGTCTCTAGTGTGTTGTCAGTATATAGACTGTGTCTCTAGTGTGTTATTAGTATATAGACTGTGTCTCTAGTGTGTTGTCAGTAGGTAGACTGTGTCTCTAGTGTGTTATTAGTATATAGACTGTGTCTCTAGTGTGTTGTCAGTAGGTAGACTGTGTCTCTAGTGTGTTATTAGTATATAGACTGTGTCTCTAGTGTGTTGTCAGTATGTAGACTGTGTCTCTAGTGTGTTGTTAGTATATAGACTGTGTCTCTAGTGTGTTGTCAGTAGGTAGACTGTGTCTCTAGTGTGTTGTTAGTATATAGACTGGGTCTCTAGTGTGTTGTCAGTAGGTAGACTGTGTCTCTAGTGTGTTGTTAGTATATAGACTGTGTCTCTAGTGTGTTGTCAGTAGGTAGACTGTCTCTAGTGTGTTGTCAGTAGGTAGACTGTGTCTCTAGTGTGTTGTCAGTATGTAGACTGTCTCTAGTGTGTTATTAGTATGTAGACTGTGTCTCTAGTGTGTTGTCAGTATGTAGACTGTTACTAGTGTGTTGTCAGTATGTAGACTGTTACTAGTGTGTTGTCAGTATGTAGACTGTCTCTAGTGTGTTGTCAGTAGGTAGACTGTCTCTAGTGTGTTGTCAGTAGGTAGACTGTGTCTCTAGTGTGTTGTCAGTATGTAGACTGTGTCTCTAGTGTGTTGTCAGTATGTAGACTGTTACTAGTGTGTTGTCAGTATGTAGACTGTTACTAGTGTGTTGTCAGTATATAGACTGTGTCTCTAGTGTGTTGTCAGTAGGTAGACTGTCTCTAGTGTGTTGTCAGTAGGTAGACTGTGTCTCTAGTGTGTTGTCAGTATATAGACTGTTACTAGTGTGTTGTCAGTAGGTAGACTGTCTCTAGTGTGTTGTTAGTATGTAGACTGTTACTAGTGTGTTGTCAGTATATAGACTGGGTCTCTAGTGTGTTGTCAGTATATAGACTGTTACTAGTGTGTTGTCAGTATGTAGACTGTTACTAGTGTGTTGTCAGTAGGTAGACTGTGTCTCTAGTGTGTTGTCAGTATGTAGACTGTGTCTCTAGTGTGTTGTCAGTAGGTAGACTGTCTCTAGTGTGTTGTTAGTAGGTAGACTGTCTCTAGTGTGTTGTCAGTAGGTAGACTGTGTCTCAAGTGTGTTGTCAGTAGGTAGACTGTCTCTAGTGTGTTGTCAGTATGTAGACTGTTACTAGTGTGTTGTCAGTAGGTAGACTGTCTCTAGTGTGTTGTCAGTATGTAGACTGTTACTAGTGTGTTGTCAGTAGGTAGACTGTGTCTCTAGTGTGTTGTCAGTATGTAGACTGTGTCTCTAGTGTGTTGTCAGTAGGTAGACTGGGTCTCTAGTGTGTTGTCAGTAGGTAGACTGTGTCTCTAGTGTGTTGTCAGTATATAGACTGGGTCTCTAGTGTGTTGTAGGTATATAGACTGTGTCTCTACTGTGTTGTCAGTAGGTAGACTGTGTCTCTAGTGTGTTGTCAGTATATAGACTGTTACTAGTGTGTTGTCAGTAGGTAGACTGTGTCTCTAGTGTGTTGTCAGTGTATAGACTGTGTCTCTAGTGTGTTATTAGTATATAGACTGTGTCTCTAGTGTGTTGTCAGTAGGTAGACTGTGTCTCTACTGTGTTGTCAGTAGGTAGACTGTGTCTCTAGTGTGTTGTCAGTAGGTAGACTGTGTCTCTAGTGTGTTATCAGTAGGTAGACTGTGTCTCTAGTGTGTTGTCAGTATGTAGACTGTGTCTCTAGTGTGTTGTTAGTATATAGACTGTTACTAGTGTGTTGTCAGTATGTAGACTGTTACTAGTGTGTTGTCAGTAGGTAGACTGTCTCTAGTGTGTTGTTAGTATATAGACTGTGTCTCTAGTGTGTTGTCAGTATGTAGACTGTTTGTATTGCTGTTGTCAGTATGTAGACTGGGTCTAGTGTGTTATTAGTATGTAGACTGTGTCTCTAGTGTGTTGTCAGTAGGTAGACTGTCTCTAGTGTGTTGTCAGTAGGTAGACTGTGTCTCTAGTGTGTTGTCAGTATGTAGACTGTCTCTAGTGTGTTATTAGTATGTAGACTGTGTCTCTAGTGTGTTGTCAGTATGTAGACTGTTACTAGTGTGTTGTCAGTATGTAGACTGTCTCTAGTGTGTTATTAGTATATAGACTGTTACTAGTGTGTTGTCAGTATGTAGACTGTTACTAGTGTGTTGTCAGTATGTAGACTGTGTCTCTAGTGTGTTGTCAGTATGTAGACTGTGTCTCTAGTGTGTTGTCAGTAGGTAGACTGTCTCTAGTGTGTTGTCAGTATGTAGACTGTGTCTCTAGTGTGTTGTCAGTATATAGACTGTGTCTCTAGTGTGTTGTCAGTATGTAGACTGTTTGTATTGCTGTTGTCAGTATGTAGACTGTGTCTCTAGTGTGTTGTCAGTATGTAGACTGGGTCTAGTGTGTTATTAGTATGTAGACTGTGTCTCTAGTGTGTTGTCAGTAGGTAGACTGTCTCTAGTGTGTTGTCAGTAGGTAGACTGTGTCTCTAGTGTGTTGTCAGTATGTAGACTGTCTCTAGTGTGTTATTAGTATGTAGACTGTGTCTCTAGTGTGTTGTCAGTATGTAGACTGTTACTAGTGTGTTGTCAGTATGTAGACTGTGTCTCTAGTGTGTTGTCAGTATGTAGACTGTCTCTAGTGTGTTGTCAGTAGGTAGACTGTGTCTCTAGTGTGTTGTCAGTATGTAGACTGTGTCTCTAGTGTGTTGTCAGTATGTAGACTGTTACTAGTGTGTTGTCAGTATGTAGACTGTTACTAGTGTGTTGTCAGTATATAGACTGTGTCTCTAGTGTGTTGTCAGTAGGTAGACTGTCTCTAGTGTGTTGTCAGTAGGTAGACTGTGTCTCTAGTGTGTTGTCAGTATATAGACTGTTACTAGTGTGTTGTCAGTAGGTAGACTGTCTCTAGTGTGTTGTCAGTATGTAGACTGTTACTAGTGTGTTGTCAGTATATAGACTGGGTCTCTAGTGTGTTGTTAGTATATAGACTGTTACTAGTGTGTTGTCAGTATGTAGACTGTTACTAGTGTGTTGTCAGTAGGTAGACTGTGTCTCTAGTGTGTTGTCAGTATGTAGACTGTGTCTCTAGTGTGTTGTCAGTAGGTAGACTGTCTCTAGTGTGTTGTTAGTAGGTAGACTGTCTCTAGTGTGTTGTCAGTAGGTAGACTGTGTCTCTAGTGTGTTGTCAGTATGTAGACTGTTACTAGTGTGTTGTCAGTATGTAGACTGCGTCTCTAGTGTGTTGTCAGTATGTAGACTGTCTCTAGTGTGTTGTCAGTAGGTAGACTGTCTCTAGTGTGTTGTCAGTAGGTAGACTGTGTCTCTAGTGTGTTGTGAGTATGTAGACTGTGTCTCTAGTGTGTTGTCAGTATGTAGACTGTGTCTCTAGTGTGTTGTCAGTATGTAGACTGTTACTAGTGTGTTGTCAGTATGTAAACTGTTACTAGTGTGTTGTCAGTATATAGACTGTGTCTCTAGTGTGTTGTCAGTATGTAGACTGGGTCTAGTGTGTTATTAGTATGTAGACTGTGTCTCTAGTGTGTTGTCAGTAGGTAGACTGTCTCTAGTGTGTTGTCAGTAGGTAGACTGTGTCTCTAGTGTGTTGTCAGTGTGTAGACTGTCTCTAGTGTGTTATTAGTATGTAGACTGTGTCTCTAGTGTGTTGTCAGTATGTAGACTGTTACTAGTGTGTTGTCAGTATGTAGACTGTGTCTCTAGTGTGTTGTCAGTATGTAGACTGTCTCTAGTGTGTTGTCAGTAGGTAGACTGTCTCTAGTGTGTTGTCAGTAGGTAGACTGTGTCTCTAGTGTGTTGTCAGTATGTAGACTGTGTCTCTACTGTGTTGTCAGTAGGTAGACTGTGTCTCTAGTGTGTTGTCAGTAGGTAGACTGTGTCTCTAGTGTGTTATCAGTAGGTAGACTGTGTCTCTAGTGTGTTGTCAGTATGTAGACTGTGTCTCTAGTGTGTTGTCAGTATGTAGTCTGTTACTAGTGTGTTGTCAATAGGTAGACTGTGTCTCTAGTGTGTTGTCAGTATGTAGACTGTTACTAGTGTGTTGTCAGTAGGTAGACCGTGTCTCTAGTGTGTTGTCAGTAGGTAGACTGTGTCTCTAGTGTGTTGTCAGTATGTAGACTGTTACTAGTGTGTTGTCAGTAGGTAGACTGTGTCTCTAGTGTGTTGTTAGTATATAGACTGTGTCTCTAGTGTGTTATTAGTATGTAGACTGTTTGTATTGCTGTTGTCAGTATGTAGACTGTGTCTCTAGTGTGTTGTCAGTATGTAGACTGGGTCTAGTGTGTTATTAGTATGTAGACTGTGTCTCTAGTGTGTTGTCAGTAGGTAGACTGTCTCTAGTGTGTTGTCAGTAGGTAGACTGTGTCTCTAGTGTGTTGTCAGTATGTAGACTGTCTCCAGTGTGTTATTAGTATGTAGACTGTGTCTCTAGTGTGTTGTCAGTATGTGGACTGTGTCTCTAGTGTGTTGTCAGTAGGTAGACTGTCATTGGTGTGTTGTTAGTAGGTAGACTGTCTCTAGACTGTCTCTGTGTGTTGTCAATAGGTAGACTGTGTCTCTAGTGTGTTGTCAGTGTGTAGACTGTTACTAGTGTGTTGTTAGTAGGTAGACTGTCTCTAGTGTGTTGTCAGTAGGTAGACTGTGTCTCTAGTGTGTTGTCAGTATGTAGACTGTCTCTAGTGTGTTGTCAGTAGGTAGACTGTCTCTAGTGTGTTGTCAGTAGGTAGACTGTTTCTCTAGTGTGTTGTCAGTATGTAGACTGTCTCTAGTGTGTTGTCAGTAGGTAGACTGTCTCTAGTGTGTTGTCAGTAGGTAGACTGTGTCTCTAGTGTGTTGTCAGTGTGTAGACTGTGTCTCTAGTGTGTGTTGTCAGTATGTAGACTGTTACTAGTGTGTTGTCAGTATGTAGACTGTTACTAGTGTGTTGTCAGTATGTAGACTGTCAGTATATAGACTACAGTAGGTAGACTGTGTCTCTAGTGTGTTGTCAGTATGTAGACTGTTACTCAGTAGTGTGTTGTCAGTATATAGACTGTGTCTCTACTGTGTTGTCAGTAGACTGTCTCTAGTGTGTTGTCAGTATGTAGACTGTCTCTAGTGTGTTGTCAGTACTGTGTCTCTAGTGTGTTGTTCAGTCAGTAGGTAGACTGTGTCTCTGTGTGTGTAGGTTATCAGTATGTAGACTGTGTCTCTAGTGTGTTGTCAGTATGTAGACTGTGTCTCTAGTGTGTTGTCTCTAGTATGTAGACTGTGTCTCTAGTGTGTTGTCAGTATATAGACTGTGTCTCTAGTGTGTCAGTGTCAGTATGTAGACTGTTCTAGTGTGTTGTCAGTAGGTAGACTGTCTCTAGTAGACTGTGTCTCTAGTGTGTTGTCAGTATGTAGACTGTGTCTCTAGTGTGTTGTCAGTATGTAGACTGTTCTAGTGTGTTGTCAGTAGGTAGACTGTGTCTCTAGTGTGTTGTCAGTATGTAGACTGTTACTACTGTGTCTCTAGTGTGTTGTCAGTAGGTAGACTGTGTCTCTAGTGTGTTGTCAGTGTGTCTCTGTTTGTATTGTGTTGTCAGTATGTAGACTGTGTCTCTAGTGTGTTGTCAGTATGTAGACTGGGTCTCTAGTTATTAGTATGTAGACTGTGTCTCTAGTGTGTTGTCAGTAGGTAGACTGTCTCTAGTGTGTTGTCAGTAGGTAGACTGTGTCTCTAGTGTGTTGTCAGTATGTAGACTGTCTCCAGTGTGTTATTAGTATGTAGACTGTGTCTCTAGTGTGTTGTCAGTATGTGGACTGTGTCTCTAGTGTGTTGTCAGTAGGTAGACTGTCATTGGTGTGTTGTTAGTAGGTAGACTGTCTCTAGTGTGTTGTCAATAGGTAGACTGTGTCTCTAGTGTGTTGTCAGTATGTAGACTGTTACTAGTGTGTTGTTAGTAGGTAGACTGTCTCTAGTGTGTTGTCAGTAGGTAGACTGTGTCTCTAGTGTGTTGTCAGTATGTAGACTGTCTCTAGTGTGTTGTCAGTAGGTAGACTGTCTCTAGTGTGTTGTCAGTAGGTAGACTGTGTCTCTAGTGTGTTGTCAGTATGTAGACTGTCTCTAGTGTGTTGTCAGTAGGTAGACTGTCTCTAGTGTGTTGTCAGTAGGTAGACTGTGTCTCTAGTTTGTTGTCAGTGTGTAGACTGTGTCTCTAGTGTGTTGTCAGTATGTAGACTGTTACTAGTGTGTTGTCAGTATGTAGACTGTTACTAGTGTGTTGTCAGTAGGGAGACTGTTACTAGTGTGTTGTCAGTATATAGACTGTTACTAGTGTGTTGTCAGTAGGTAGACTGTGTCTCTAGTGTGTTGTCAGTATGTAGACTGTGTCTCTAGTGTGTTGTCAGTATATAGACTGTTACTAGTGTGTTGTCAGTATATAGACTGGGTCTCTAGTGTGTTGTCAGTATATAGACTGTCTCTAGTGTGTTATTAGTATGTAGACTGTGTCTCTAGTGTGTTGTTAGTATATAGACTGTGTCTCTAGTGTGTTGTCAATAGGTAGACTGTGTCTCTAGTGTGTTGTCAGTGTGTAGACTGTTACTAGTGTGTTGTTAGTATGTAGACTGTGTCTCTAGTGTGTTGTCAGTATGTATATAGACTGTCTCTAGTGTGTTGTCAGTATGTAGACTGTCTCTAGTGTGTTGTCAGTAGGTAGACTGTCTCTAGTGTGTTGTCAGTAGGTAGACTGTGTTGTCAGTATGTAGACTGTCTCTAGTGTGTTGTCAGTAGGTAGACTGTCTCTAGTGTGTTGTCAGTATGTAGACTGTGTCTCTAGTGTTGTTGTCAGTATGTAGACTGTCTCTAGTGTGTTGTCAGTAGTAGACTGTTCTAGTGTGTTGTCAGTATGTAGACTGTTACTCTCTAGTGTGTTGTCAGTAGGTAGACTGTTACTAGTGTGTTGTCAGTATGTAGACTGTCTCTAGTGTGTTGTCAGTAGGTAGACTGTCTCTAGTGTGTTGTCAGTAGGTAGACTGTGTCTCTAGTGTGTTGTCAGTATATAGACTGTTACTAGTGTGTTGTCAGTATATAGACTGGGTCTCTAGTGTGTTGTCAGTATATAGACTGTCTCTAGTGTGTTATTAGTATGTAGACTGTGTCTCTAGTGTGTCGTCAGTATGTAGACTGTCTCTAGTGTGTTGTCAGTATGTAGACTGTGTCTCTAGTGTGTTGTCAGTAGGTCGACTGTGTCTCTACTGTGTTGTCAGTAGGTAGACTGTGTCTCTAGTGTGTTGTCAGTAGGTAGACTGTTACTAGTGTGTTGTCAGTATGTAGACTGTTACTAGTGTGTTGTCAGTAGGGAGACTGTTACTAGTGTGTTGTCAGTATATAGACTGTTACTAGTGTGTTGTCAGTAGGTAGACTGTGTCTCTAGTGTGTTGTCAGTATGTAGACTGTGTCTCTAGTGTGTTGTCAGTATATAGACTGTTACTAGTGTGTTGTCAGTATATAGACTGGGTCTCTAGTGTGTTGTCAGTATGTAGACTGTTACTAGTGTGTTGTCAGTAGGTAGACTGTGTCTCTAGTGTGTTGTTAGTATATAGACTGTGTCTCTAGTGTGTTGTCAATAGGTAGACTGTGTCTCTAGTGTGTTGTCAGTGTGTAGACTGTTACTAGTGTGTTGTTAGTAGGTAGACTGTCTAGTGTGTTGTCAGTAGGTAGACTGTGTCTCTAGTGTGTTGTCAGTATGTAGACTGTCTCTAGTGTGTTGTCAGTAGGTAGACTGTCTCTAGTGTGTTGTCAGTAGGTAGACTGTGTCTCTAGTGTGTTGTCAGTATGTAGACTGTCTCTAGTGTGTTGTCAGTAGGTAGACTGTCTCTAGTGTGTTGTCAGTAGGTAGACTGTGTCTCTAGTTTGTCGTCAGTGTGTAGACTGTGTCTCTAGTGTGTTGTCAGTATGTAGACTGTTACTAGTGTGTTGTCAGTATGTAGACTGTTACTAGTGTGTTGTCAGTAGGGAGACTGTTACTAGTGTGTTGTCAGTATATAGACTGTTACTAGTGTGTTGTCAGTAGGTAGACTGTGTCTCTAGTGTGTTGTCAGTATGTAGACTGTGTCTCTAGTGTGTTGTCAGTATATAGACTGTTACTAGTGTGTTGTCAGTATATAGACTGGGTCTCTAGTGTGTTGTCAGTATGTGTTATTAGTAGACTGTGTCTCTAGTGTGTTGTCAGTATGTAGACTGTCTCTAGTGTGTTGTCTGTATGTTGTAGACTGTCTCTAGTGTGTTGTCAGTAGGTAGACTGTGTCTCTAGTGTGTTGTCAGTAGGTAGACTGTGTCTCTAGTGTGTTGTCAGTAGGTAGACTGTGTCTCTAGTGTGTTGTCAGTAGGTAGACTGTGTCTCTAGTGTGTTGTCAGTAGTATGTAGACTGTGTCTCTAGTGTGTTGTCAGTATGTAGACTGTGTCTCTAGTGTGTTGTCAGTAGGTAGACTGTGTCTCTAGTGTGTTGTCAGTATGTAGACTGTTCTAGTGTGTTGTCAGTAGGTAGACTGTCTCTAGTGTGTCAGTAGGTAGACTGTGTCTCTAGTGTGTTGTCAGTATGTAGACTGTTACTAGACTGTCTCTAGTGTGTTGTCAGTATGTAGACTGTTACTAGTGTGTTGTCAGTAGGTAGACTGTGTCTCTAGTGTGTTGTCAGTATGTAGACTGTTACTAGTGTGTTGTCAGTAGGTAGACTGTGTCTCTAGTGTGTTGTCAGTATGTAGACTGTTCTAGTGTGTTGTCAGTAGGTAGACTGTCTCTAGTGTGTTGTCAGTATGTAGACTGTCTCTAGTGTGTTGTCAGTAGTGTATTATTAGTATGACTGTGTCTCTAGTGTGTTGTTCAGTATGTAGACTGTCTCTAGTGTGTTGTTAGTATGTAGACTGTAGTACTGTCTCTAGTGTGTTGTCAGTAGGTAGACTGTGTCTCTAGTGTGTTGTCAGTAGGTAGACTGTGTCTCTAGTGTGTTGTCAGTATGTAGACTGTGTCTCTAGTGTGTTGTCAGTATGTAGACTGTCTCTAGTGTGTTGTCAGTAGGTAGACTGTCTCTAGTGTGTTGTCAGTAGGTAGACTGTGTCTCTAGTGTGTTGTCAGTGTCAGTAGGTAGTAGTGTCTCTAGTGTGTTGTCAGTATGTAGACTGTGTCTCTAGTGTGTTGTCAGTAGGTAGACTGTGTCTCTAGTGTGTTGTCAGTATGTAGACTGTGTCTCTAGTGTGTTGTCAGTATGTAGACTGTCTCTAGTGTGTTGTTAGTATGTAGACTGTCTCTAGTGTAGTTGTGTTGTCAGTAGGTAGACTGTCTCTAGTGTGTTGTCAGTATATAGACTGTTCTAGTGTGTTGTCAGTAGGTTGACTGTGTCTCTAGTTTGTTGTCAATGTGTAGACTGTGTCTCTAGTGTGTTGTCAGTATGTAGACTGTTACTAGTGTGTTGTCAGTATGTAGACTGTTACTAGTGTGTTGTCAGTATGTAGACTGTTACTAGTGTGTTGTCAGTAGGTAGACTGTGTCTCTAGTGTGTTATCAGTAGGTAGACTGTGTCTCTAGTGTGTTGTCAGTATGTAGACTGTGTCTCTAGTGTGTTGTCTGTTAGTGTTGTAGACTGTGTCTCTAGTGTGTTGTTAGTATGTAGACTGTTACTAGTGTGTTGTCAGTAGGTAGACTGTGTCTCTAGTGTGTTGTCAGTATTATTAGACTGTTCTAGTGTGTTGTCAGTAGGTAGACTGTGTCTCTAGTGTGTTGTCAGTATGTAGACTGTGTCTCTAGTGTGTTGTCAGTATGTAGACTGTCTCTAGTGTGTTGTCAGTAGGTAGACTGTCTCTAGTGTGTTGTCAGTAGGTAGACTGTGTCTCTAGTGTGTTGTCAGTATGTAGACTGTGTCTCTAGTGTGTTGTCAGTATGTAGACTGTGTCTCTAGTGTGTTGTCAGTATGTAGACTGTGTCTCTAGTGTGTTGTCAGTATGTAGACTGTTCTCTAGTGTGTTGTCAGTAGGTAGACTGTTCTCTAGTGTGTTGTCAGTAGGTAGACTGTCTCTAGTGTGTTGTCAGTAGGTAGACTGTGTCTCTAGTGTGTTGTCAGTGTGTAGACTGTTAGTAGTGTGTTGTCACTGTGTCTCTAGTGTGTTGTCAGTATGTAGACTGAGACGTGTCTCTAGTGTGTTGTCAGTATGTAGACTGTCTCTAGTGTGTTGTCAGTATGTAGACTGTGTCTCTAGTGTGTTGTCAGTATGTAGACTGTGTCTCTAGTGTGTTGTCAGTATGTAGACTGTTACTAGTGTGTTGTCAGTATGTAGACTGTGTCTCTAGTGTGTTGTCAGTATATAGACTGTGTCTCTAGTGTGTTGTCAGTAGGTAGACTGTCTCTAGTGTGTTGTCAGTAGGTAGACTGTCTCTAGTGTGTTGTCAGTATAGACTGTGTCTCTAGTGTGTTGTCAGTATGTAGACTGTGTCTCTAGTGTGTTGTCAGTATGTAGACTGTCTCTAGTGTGTTGTCAGTATGTAGACTGTGTCTCTAGTGTGTTGTCAGTATGTAGACTGTCTCTAGTGTGTTGTCAGTAGGTAGACTGTCTCTAGTGTGTTGTCAGTAGGTAGACTGTGTCTCTAGTGTGTTGTCAGTAGACTGTTGTCAGTAGGTAGACTGTTCTAGTGTGTTGTCAGTAGGTAGACTGTGTCTCTAGTGTGTTGTCAATATGTAGACTGTGTCTCTAGTGTGTTGTCAGTATGTAGACTGTTACTAGTGTGTTGTCTAGTGTGTTGTCAGTATGTAGACTGTGTCTCTAGTGTGTTGTCAGTAGGTAGACTGTGTCTCTAGTGTGTTGTCAGTAGGTAGACTGTGTCTCTATGTGTGTTCTAGTGTATTAGTATGTAGACTGTTTGTATTGTGTTGTCAGTATGTAGACTGTGTCTCTAGTGTGTTGTCAGTATGTAGACTGGGTCTCTAGTGTGTTATTAGTATGTAGACTGTGTCTCTAGTGTGTTGTCAGTAGGTAGACTGTCTCTAGTGTGTTGTCAGTAGGTAGACTGTGTCTCTAGTGTGTTGTCAGTATGTAGACTGTGTCTCTAGTGTGTTGTCAGTATGTAGACTGTGTCTCTAGTGTGTTGTCAGTATGTAGACTGTGTCTCTAGTGTGTTGTCAGTATGTGGACTGTGTCTCTAGTGTGTTGTCAGTATGTAGACTGTCATTGGTGTGTTGTGTGTAGTAGTAGACTGTCTCTAGTGTGTTGTCAATAGGTAGACTGTGTCTCTAGTGTGTTGTCAGTGTGTAGACTGTTACTAGTGTGTTGTCAGTATGTAGACTGTGTCTCTAGTGTGTTGTCAGTATGTAGACTGTCTCTAGTGTGTTGTCAGTAGGTAGACTGTCTCTAGTGTGTTGTCAGTAGGTAGACTGTGTCTCTAGTGTGTTGTCAGTATGTAGAATGTGTCTCTAGTGTGTTGTCAGTATGTAGACTGTTACTAGTGTGTTGTCAGTATGTAGACTGTTACTAGTGTGTTGTCAGTATGTAGACTGTTACTAGTGTGTTGTCAGTATATAGACTGTGTCTCTAGTGTGTTGTCAGTAGGTAGACTGTCTCTAGTGTGTTGTCAGTAGGTAGACTGTGTCTCTAGTGTGTTGTTAGTATATAGACTGTGTCTCTAGTGTGTTGTCAGTATGTAGACTGTGTCTCTTGTGTGTTGTCAGTATATAGACTGTTACTAGTGTGTTGTTAGTATATAGACTGGGTCTCTAGTGTGTTGTCAGTATATAGACTGTTACTAGTGTGTTGTCAGTAGGTAGACTGTCTCTAGTGTGTTGTCAGTATGTAGACTGTTACTAGTGTGTTGTCAGTATATTGACTGGGTCTCTAGTGTGTTGTCAGTATATAGACTGTTACTAGTGTGTTGTCAGTAGATAGACTGTCTCTAGTGTGTTGTCAGTAGGTAGACTGTGTCTCTAGTGTGTAGTTAGTATGTAGACTGTGTCTCTAGTGTGTTGTCAGTATGTAGACTGTGTCTCTAGTGTGTTGTTAGTATATAGACTCTGTGTATTGTTGTTGTCAGTATGTAGACTGTTACTAGTGTGTAGTTAGTATGTAGACTGTGTCTCTAGTGTGTTGTCAGTATGTAGCCTGTGTCTCTAGTGTGTTGTCAGTAGGTAGACTGTGTCTCTAGTGTGTTGTCAGTAGGTAGACTGTGTCTCTAGTGTGTTGTCAGTATGTAGACTGTGTCTCTAGTGTGTTGTCAGTATGTAGTCTGTTACTAGTGTGTTGTCAGTAGGTAGACTGTGTCTCTAGTGTGTTGTCAGTATGTAGACTGTTACTAGTGTGTTGTCAGTAGGTAGACTGTGTCTCTAGTGTGTTGTCAGTATGTAGACTGTGTCTCTAGTGTGTTGTCAGTATGTAGACTGTCTCTAGTGTGTTATTAGTATGTAGACTGTGTCTCTAGTGTGTTGTCAGTAGGTAGACTGTCTCTAGTGTGTTGTTAGTAGGTAGACTGTCTCTAGTGTGTTGTCAGTAGGTAGACTGTGTCTCTAGTGTGTTGTCAGTATGTAGACTGTCTCTAGTGTGTTGTCAGTAGGTAGACTGTCTCTAGTGTGTTGTCAGTAGGTTGACTGTGTCTCTAGTTTGTTGTCAATGTGTAGACTGTGTCTCTAGTGTGTTGTCAGTATGTAGACTGTTACTAGTGTGTTGTCAGTATGTAGACTGTTACTAGTGTGTTATCAGTAGGTAGACTGTGTCTCTAGTGTGTTATCAGTAGGTAGACTGTGTCTCTAGTGTGTTGTCAGTATGTAGACTGTGTCTCTAGTGTGTTGTCAGTATGTAGTCTGTTACTAGTGTGTTGTCAGTAGGTAGACTGTGTCTCTAGTGTGTTGTCAGTATGTAGACTGTTACTAGTGTGTTGTCAGTAGGTAGACTGTGTCTCTAGTGTGTTGTCAGTAGGTAGACTGTGTCTCTAGTGTGTTGTCAGTATGTAGACTGTTACTAGTGTGTTGTCAGTAGGTAGACTGTGTCTCTAGTGTGTTGTTAGTATATAGACTGTGTCTCTAGTGTGTTATTAGTATGTAGACTGTTTGTATTGCTGTTGTCAGTATGTAGACTGTGTCTCTAGTGTGTTGTCAGTATGTAGACTGGGTCTAGTGTGTTATTAGTATGTAGACTGTGTCTCTAGTGTGTTGTCAGTAGGTAGACTGTCTCTAGTGTGTTGTCAGTAGGTAGACTGTGTCTCTAGTGTGTTGTCAGTATGTAGACTGTGTCTCTAGTGTGTTGTCAGTATGTAGACTGTGTCTCTAGTGTGTTATTAGTATGTAGACTGTGTCTCTAGTGTGTTGTCAGTATGTGGACTGTGTCTCTAGTGTGTTGTCAGTAGGTAGACTGTCATTGGTGTGTTGTTAGTAGGTAGACTGTCTCTAGTGTGTTGTCAATAGGTAGACTGTGTCTCTAGTGTGTTGTCAGTGTGTAGACTGTTACTAGTGTGTTGTCAGTATGTAGACTGTGTCTCTAGTGTGTTGTCAGTATGTAGACTGTCTCTAGTGTGTTGTCAGTAGGTAGACTGTCTCTAGTGTGTTGTCAGTAGGTAGACTGTGTCTCTAGTGTTTTGTCAGTATGTAGAATGTGTCTCTAGTGTGTTGTCAGTATGTAGACTGTTACTAGTGTGTTGTCAGTATGTAGACTGTTACTAGTGTGTTGTCAGTATATAGACTGTGTCTCTAGTGTGTTGTCAGTAGGTAGACTGTCTCTAGTGTGTTGTCAGTAGGTAGACTGTGTCTCTAGTGTGTTGTTAGTATATAGACTGTGTCTCTAGTGTGTTGTCAGTATGTAGACTGTGTCTCTTGTGTGTTGTCAGTATATAGACTGTTACTAGTGTGTTGTTAGTATATAGACTGGGTCTCTAGTGTGTTGTCAGTATATAGACTGTTACTAGTGTGTTGTCAGTAGGTAGACTGTCTCTAGTGTGTTGTCAGTATGTAGACTGTTACTAGTGTGTTGTCAGTATATTGACTGGGTCTCTAGTGTGTTGTCAGTATATAGACTGTTACTAGTGTGTTGTCAGTAGATAGACTGTCTCTAGTGTGTTGTCAGTAGGTAGACTGTGTCTCTAGTGTGTAGTTAGTATGTAGACTGTGTCTCTAGTGTGTTGTCAGTATGTAGACTGTGTCTCTAGTGTGTTGTTAGTATATAGACTCTGTGTATTGTTGTTGTCAGTATGTAGACTGTTACTAGTGTGTAGTTAGTATGTAGACTGTGTCTCTAGTGTGTTGTCAGTATGTAGCCTGTGTCTCTAGTGTGTTGTCAGTAGGTAGACTGTGTCTCTAGTGTGTTGTCAGTAGGTAGACTGTGTCTCTAGTGTGTTGTCAGTAGGTAGACTGTGTCTCTAGTGTGTTGTCAGTATGTAGCCTGTGTCTCTAGTGTGTTGTTAGTATATAGACTGTGTCTCTAGTGTGTTGTCAGTATATAGACTGTCTCTACTGTGTTGTCAGTAGGTAGACTGTCTCTAGTGTGTTGTCAGTATGTAGACTGTCTCTAGTGTGTTGTCAGTAGGTAGACTGTGTCTCTAGTGTGTTTTCAGTATGTAGACTGTCTCTAGTGTGTTATTAGTATGTAGACTGTGTCTCTAGTGTGTTGTCAGTAGGTAGACTGTGTCTCTAGTGTGTTGTCAGTAGGTAGACTGTGTCTCTAGTGTGTTGTCAGTATGTAGACTGTTACTAGTGTGTTGTCAGTAGGTAGACGGTGTCTCTAGTGTGTTGTTAGTATATAGACTGTGTCTCTAGTGTGTTATTAGTATGTAGACTGTTTGTATTGCTGTTGTCAGTATGTAGACTGTGTCTCTAGTGTGTTGTCAGTATGTAGACTGGGTCTAGTGTGTTATTAGTATGTAGACTGTGTCTCTAGTGTGTTGTCAGTAGGTAGACTGTCTCTAGTGTGTTGTCAGTAGGTAGACTGTGTCTCTAGTGTGTTGTCAGTATGTAGACTGTGTCTCTAGTGTGTTGTCAGTATGTAGACTGTGTCTCTAGTGTGTTATTAGTATGTAGACTGTGTCTCTAGTGTGTTGTCAGTATGTGGACTGTGTCTCTAGTGTGTTGTCAGTAGGTAGACTGTCATTGGTGTGTTGTTAGTAGGTAGACTGTCTCTAGTGTGTTGTCAATAGGTAGACTGTGTCTCTAGTGTGTTGTCAGTGTGTAGACTGTTACTAGTGTGTTGTCAGTATGTAGACTGTGTCTCTAGTGTGTTGTCAGTATGTAGACTGTCTCTAGTGTGTTGTCAGTAGGTAGACTGTCTCTAGTGTGTTGTCAGTAGGTAGACTGTGTCTCTAGTGTTTTGTCAGTATGTAGAATGTGTCTCTAGTGTGTTGTCAGTATGTAGACTGTTACTAGTGTGTTGTCAGTATGTAGACTGTTACTAGTGTGTTGTCAGTATGTAGACTGTTACTAGTGTGTTGTCAGTATATAGACTGTGTCTCTAGTGTGTTGTCAGTAGGTAGACTGTCTCTAGTGTGTTGTCAGTAGGTAGACTGTGTCTCTAGTGTGTTGTTAGTATATAGACTGTGTCTCTAGTGTGTTGTCAGTATGTAGACTGTGTCTCTAGTGTGTTGTCAGTATATAGACTGTTACTAGTGTGTTGTTAGTATATAGACTGGGTCTCTAGTGTGTTGTCAGTATATAGACTGTTACTAGTGTGTTGTCAGTAGGTAGACTGTCTCTAGTGTGTTGTCAGTATGTAGACTGTTACTAGTGTGTTGTCAGTATATTGACTGGGTCTCTAGTGTGTTGTCAGTATATAGACTGTTACTAGTGTGTTGTCAGTAGATAGACTGTCTCTAGTGTGTTGTCAGTAGGTAGACTGTGTCTCTAGTGTGTAGTTAGTATGTAGACTGTGTCTCTAGTGTGTTGTCAGTATGTAGACTGTGTCTCTAGTGTGTTGTTAGTATATAGACTCTGTGTATTGTTGTTGTCAGTATGTAGACTGTTACTAGTGTGTAGTTAGTATGTAGACTGTGTCTCTAGTGTGTTGTCAGTATGTAGCCTGTGTCTCTAGTGTGTTGTCAGTAGGTAGACTGTCTCTAGTGTGTTGTCAGTAGGTAGACTGTGTCTCTAGTGTGTTGTCAGTAGGTAGACTGTGTCTCTAGTGTGTTGTCAGTATGTAGCCTGTGTCTCTAGTGTGTTGTTAGTATATAGACTGTGTCTCTAGTGTGTTGTCAGTATATAGACTGTCTCTACTGTGTTGTCAGTAGGTAGACTGTCTCTAGTGTGTTGTCAGTATGTAGACTGTCTCTAGTGTGTTGTCAGTAGGTAGACTGTGTCTCTAGTGTGTTTTCAGTATGTAGACTGTCTCTAGTGTGTTATTAGTATGTAGACTGTGTCTCTAGTGTGTTGTCAGTAGGTAGACTGTCTCTAGTGTGTTGTTAGTAGGTAGACTGTCTCTAGTGTGTTGTCAGTAGGTAGACTGTGTCTCTAGTGTGTTGTCAGTATGTAGACTGTCTCTAGTGTGTTGTCAGTAGGTAGACTGTCTCTAGTGTGTTGTCAGTAGGTAGACTGTGTCTCTAGTTTGTTGTCAGTGTGTAGACTGTGTCTCTAGTGTGTTGTCAGTATGTAGACTGTTACTAGTGTGTTGTCAGTATGTAGACTGTTACTAGTGTGTTGTCAGTAGGGAGACTGTTACTAGTGTGTTGTCAGTATATAGACTGTTACTAGTGTGTTGTCAGTATGTAGACTGTGTCTCTAGTGTGTTGTCAGTATATAGACTGTTACTAGTGTGTTGTCAGTATATAGACTGGGTCTCTAGTGTGTTGTCAGTAGGTAGACTGTCTCTAGTGTGTTGTCAGTAGGTAGACTGTGTCTCTAGTGTGTTGTCAGTAGGTAGACTGTGTCTCTAGTGTGTTATCAGTAGATAGGCTGTGTCTCTAGTGTGTTGTCAGTATGTAGACTGTGTCTCTAGTGTGTTGTCAGTATGTAGTCTGTTACTAGTGTGTTGTCAGTAGGTAGACTGTGTCTCTAGTGTGTTATTAGTATGTAGACTGTTACTAGTGTGTTGTCAGTAGGTAGACTGTGTTTCTAGTGTGTTATTAGTATGTAGACTGTGTCTCTAGTGTGTTGTCAGTATGTAGACTGGGTCTAGTGTGTTATTAGTATGTAGACTGTGTCTCTAGTGTGTTTTCAGTATGTAGACTGTCTCTAGTGTGTTATTAGTATGTAGACTGTGTCTCTAGTGTGTTGTCAGTAGGTAGACTGTCTCTAGTGTGTTGTTAGTAGATAGACTGTCTCTAGTGTGTTGTCAGTAGGTAGACTGTGTCTCTAGTGTGTAGTTAGTATGTAGACTGTGTCTCTAGTGTGTTGTCAGTATGTAGACTGTGTCTCTAGTGTGTTGTTAGTATATAGACTCTGTGTATTGTTGTTGTCAGTATGTAGACTGTTACTAGTGTGTAGTTAGTATGTAGACTGTGTCTCTAGTGTGTTGTCAGTATGTAGCCTGTGTCTCTAGTGTGTTGTCAGTAGGTAGACTGTGTCTCTAGTGTGTTGTCAGTAGGTAGACTGTGTCTCTAGTGTGTTGTCAGTAGGTAGACTGTGTCTCTAGTGTGTTGTCAGTATGTAGCCTGTGTCTCTAGTGTGTTGTTAGTATATAGACTTTGTCTCTAGTGTGTTTGTCAGTATATAGACTGTCTCTACTGTGTTGTCAGTAGGTAGACTGTCTCTAGTGTGTTGTCAGTATGTAGACTGTCTCTAGTGTGTTGTCAGTAGGTAGACTGTGTCTCTAGTGTGTTTTCAGTATGTAGACTGTCTCTAGTGTGTTATTAGTATGTAGACTGTGTCTCTAGTGTGTTGTCAGTAGGTAGACTGTCTCTAGTGTGTTGTTAGTAGGTAGACTGTCTCTAGTGTGTTGTCAGTAGGTAGACTGTGTCTCTAGTGTGTTGTCAGTATGTAGACTGTCTCTAGTGTGTTGTCAGTAGGTAGACTGTCTCTAGTGTGTTGTCAGTAGGTAGACTGTGTCTCTAGTTTGTTGTCAGTGTGTAGACTGTGTCTCTAGTGTGTTGTCAGTATGTAGACTGTTACTAGTGTGTTGTCAGTATGTAGACTGTTACTAGTGTGTTGTCAGTAGGGAGACTGTTACTAGTGTGTTGTCAGTATATAGACTGTTACTAGTGTGTTGTCAGTATGTAGACTGTGTCTCTAGTGTGTTGTCAGTATATAGACTGTTACTAGTGTGTTGTCAGTATATAGACTGGGTCTCTAGTGTGTTGTCAGTAGGTAGACTGTCTCTAGTGTGTTGTCAGTAGGTAGACTGTGTCTCTAGTGTGTTGTCAGTAGGTAGACTGTGTCTCTAGTGTGTTATCAGTAGATAGGCTGTGTCTCTAGTGTGTTGTCAGTATGTAGACTGTGTCTCTAGTGTGTTGTCAGTATGTAGTCTGTTACTAGTGTGTTGTCAGTAGGTAGACTGTGTCTCTAGTGTGTTATTAGTATGTAGACTGTTACTAGTGTGTTGTCAGTAGGTAGACTGTGTCTCTAGTGTGTTATTAGTATGTAGACTGTGTCTCTAGTGTGTTGTCAGTATGTAGACTGGGTCTAGTGTGTTATTAGTATGTAGACTGTGTCTCTAGTGTGTTTTCAGTATGTAGACTGTCTCTAGTGTGTTATTAGTATGTAGACTGTGTCTCTAGTGTGTTGTCAGTAGGTAGACTGTCTCTAGTGTGTTGTTAGTAGGTAGACTGTCTCTAGTGTGTTGTCAGTAGGTAGACTGTGTCTCTAGTGTGTTGTCAGTATGTAGACTGTCTCTAGTGTGTTGTCAGTAGGTAGACTGTCTCTAGTGTGTTGTCAGTAGGTAGACTGTGTCTCTAGTTTGTTGTCAGTGTGTAGACTGTGTCTCTAGTGTGTTGTCAGTATGTAGACTGTTACTAGTGTGTTGTCAGTATGTAGACTGTTACTAGTGTGTTGTCAGTAGGGAGACTGTTACTAGTGTGTTGTCAGTATATAGACTGTTACTAGTGTGTTGTCAGTATGTAGACTGTGTCTCTAGTGTGTTGTCAGTATATAGACTGTTACTAGTGTGTTGTCAGTATATAGACTGGGTCTCTAGTGTGTTGTCAGTATATAGACTGGGTCTCTAGTGTGTTGTCAGTAGGTAGACTGTGTCTCTAGTGTGTTGTCAGTAGGTAGACTGTGTCTCTAGTGTGTTATCAGTAGATAGGCTGTGTCTCTAGTGTGTTGTCAGTATGTAGACTGTGTCTCTAGTGTGTTGTCAGTATGTAGTCTGTTACTAGTGTGTTGTCAGTAGGTAGACTGTGTCTCTAGTGTGTTATTAGTATGTAGACTGTTACTAGTGTGTTGTCAGTAGGTAGACTGTGTTTCTAGTGTGTTATTAGTATGTAGACTGTGTCTCTAGTGTGTTGTCAGTATGTAGACTGGGTCTAGTGTGTTATTAGTATGTAGACTGTGTCTCTAGTGTGTTTTCAGTATGTAGACTGTCTCTAGTGTGTTATTAGTATGTAGACTGTGTCTCTAGTGTGTTGTCAGTAGGTAGACTGTCTCTAGTGTGTTGTTAGTAGATAGACTGTCTCTAGTGTGTTGTCAGTAGGTAGACTGTGTCTCTAGTGTGTAGTTAGTATGTAGACTGTGTCTCTAGTGTGTTGTCAGTATGTAGACTGTGTCTCTAGTGTGTTGTTAGTATATAGACTCTGTGTATTGTTGTTGTCAGTATGTAGACTGTTACTAGTGTGTAGTTAGTATGTAGACTGTGTCTCTAGTGTGTTGTCAGTATGTAGCCTGAGTCTCTAGTGTGTTGTCAGTAGGTAGACTGTGTCTCTAGTGTGTTGTCAGTAGGTAGACTGTGTCTCTAGTGTGTTGTCAGTAGGTAGACTGTGTCTCTAGTGTGTTGTCAGTATGTAGCCTGTGTCTCTAGTGTGTTGTTAGTATATAGACTGTGTCTCTAGTGTGTTGTCAGTATATAGACTGTCTCTACTGTGTTGTCAGTAGGTAGACTGTCTCTAGTGTGTTGTCAGTATGTAGACTGTCTCTAGTGTGTTGTCAGTAGGTAGACTGTGTCTCTAGTGTGTTTTCAGTATGTAGACTGTCTCTAGTGTGTTATTAGTATGTAGACTGTGTCTCTAGTGTGTTGTCAGTAGGTAGACTGTCTCTAGTGTGTTGTTAGTAGGTAGACTGTCTCTAGTGTGTTGTCAGTAGGTAGACTGTGTCTCTAGTGTGTTGTCAGTATGTAGACTGTCTCTAGTGTGTTGTCAGCAGGTAGACTGTGTCTCTAGTGTGTTGTCTCTATGTAGACTGTGTCTCTAGTGTGTTGTCAGTATATAGACTGTTACTAGTGTGTTGTCAGTATATAGACTGGGTCTCTAGTGTGTTGTCAGTATATAGACTGTTACTAGTGTGTTGTCAGTAGGTAGACTGTCTCTAGTGTGTTGTCAGTATGTAGACTGTTACTAGTGTGTTGTCAGTATATAGACTGGGTCTCTAGTGTGTAGTTAGTATGTAGACTGTGTCTCTAGTGTGTTATTAGTATGTAGACTGTGTCTCTAGTGTGTTGTCAGTAGGTAGACTGTCTCTAGTGTGTTGTCAGTAGGTAGACTGTCTCTAGTGTGTTGTCAGTAGGTAGACTGTGTCTCTAGTGTGTTGTCAGTATGTAGACTGTCTCTAGTGTGTTGTCAGTAGGTAGACTGTCTCTAGTGTGTTGTCAGTAGGTAGGCTGTTACTAGTGTGTTGTCAGTATGTAGACTGTTACTAGTGTGTTGTCAGTATGTAGACTGTGTCTCTAGTGTGTTGTCAGTATGTAGACTGTTACTAGTGTGTTGTCAGTATATAGACTGTTACTAGTGTGTTGTCAGTATATAGACTGTGTCTCGTGTGTTGTCAGTAGGTAGACTGTCTCTAGTGTGTTGTCAGTAGGTAGACTGTGTCTCTAGTGTGTTGTCAGTATGTAGACTGTCTCTAGTGTGTTGTCAGTAGGTAGACTGTGTCTCTAGTGTGTTGTCAGTATGTAGACTGTCTCTAGTGTGTTGTCAGTAGGTAGACTGTGTCTCTAGTGTGTTGTCAGTATGTAGACTGTCTCTAGTGTGTTGTCAGTATGTAGACTGTTACTAGTGTGTTGTCAGTATATAGACTGTGTGTATTGTTGTTGTATGTGTCTGTGAGTGTTAGTGACATCTGTCCACCCCTGTCCTGTTGCAGGTGGACTACCAGGGTCAGGTGGTGAGGCTGATCAGGGTGAGGAACCCCTGGGGACAGGTGGAGTGGACTGGGGCCTGGAGCGACAAGTGAGTCTCCACTACCTCTACCTCTAACCCTTACATTAACACTGCTATAACAGAACCACTACTTCCACATAACCAAACCTGAACCAACAGATTGTCACCACAAACCTGAAGCTTGCATAACACATAATGTCTGATCCATTCCCTTAGTTTCCCTCTCAACCCTCTAGGTGGTTTCCCTCTCAACCCTCTAGGTGGTCTCCGTTTCTTCCCTTACTTTCCATCTCAACCCTCTAGGTGGTCTCCGTTTCTTCTCTTAGTTTCCATCTCAACCCTCTAGGTGGTCTCCGTTTCTTCCCTTAGTGTCCATCTCAACCCTCTAGGTGGTCTCCAGCTCAACCCTCTAGGTGGTCTCCGTTTCTTCCCTTAGTGTCCATCTCAACCCTCTAGGTGGTCTCCAGCTCAACCCTCTAGGTGGTCTCCAGCTCAACCCTCTAGGTGGTCTCCGATTCTTCCCTTAGTGTCCATCTCAACCCTCTAGGTGGTCTCCATCTCAACCCTCTAGGTGGTCTCCAGCTCAACCCTCTAGGTGGTCTCCAGCTCAACCCTCTAGGTGGTCTCCAGCTCAACCCTCTAGGTGGTCTCCGTTTCTTCCCTTAGTTTCCATCCCAACCCTCTAGGTGGTCTCCGTTTCTTCTCTTAGTTTCCATCTCAACCCTCTAGGTGGTCTCCAGCTCAACCCTCTAGGTGGTCTCCGTTTCTTCCCTTAGTTTCCATCTCAACCCTCTAGGTGGTCTCCGTTTCTTCTCTTAGTTTCCATCTCAACCCTCTAGGTGGTCTCCGTTTCTTCTCTTAGTTTCCATCTCAACCCTCTAGGTGGTCTCCGTTTCTTCCCTTAGTTTACATCTCAACCCTCTAGGTGGTCTCCGTTTCTTACCTTAGTTTCCATCTCAACCCTCTAGGTAGTCTCCGTTTCTTCCCTTAGTTTCCAGCTCAACCCTCTAGGTGGTCTCCGTTTCTTCCCTTAGTTTCCATCTCAACCCTCTAGGTGGTCTCCATCTCAACCCTCTAGGTAGTCTCCGTTTCTTCCCTTAGTTTCCATCTCAACCCTCTAGGTGGTCTCCGTTTCTTCTCTTAGTTTCCATCTCAACCCTCTAGGTGGTCTCCGTTTCTTCCCTTAGTTTCCATCTCAACCCTCTAGGTGGTCTCCATCTCAACCCTCTAGGTGGTCTCCGTTTCTTCTCTTAGTTTCCATCTCAACCCTCTAGGTGGTCTCCGTTTCTTCCCTTAGTTTCCAGCTCAACCCTCTAGGTGGTCTCCGTTTCTTCCCTTAGTTTCCATCTCAACCCTCTAGGTAGTCTCCGTTTCTTCCCTTAGTTTCCAGCTCAACCCTCTATCTATGTGGTCTCCGTTTCTTCCCTTAGTTTCCAACTCAACCCTCTAGGTGGTCTCCATCTCAACCCTCTAGGTGGTCTCCGTTTCTTCCCTTAGTGTCCAGCTCAACCCTCTAGGTGGTCTCCGTTTCTTACCTTAGTTTCCATCTCAACCCTCTAGGTAGTCTCCGTTTCTTCCCTTAGTTTCCAGCTCAACCCTCTAGGTGGTCTCCGTTTCTTCCCTTAGTTTCCATCTCAACCCTCTAGGTGGTCTCCATCTCAACCCTCTAGGTAGTCTCCGTTTCTTCTCTTAGTTTCCATCTCAACCCTCTAGGTGGTCTCCATTTCTTCTCTTAGTTTCCATCTCAACCCTCTAGGTGGTCTCCGTTTCTTCCCTTAGTTTCCATCCCAACCCTCTAGGTGGTCTCCGTTTCTTCTCTTAGTTTCCATCTCAACCCTCTAGGTGGTCTCCAGCTCAACCCTCTAGGTGGTCTCCGTTTCTTCCCTTAGTTTCCATCTCAACCCTCTAGGTGGTCTCCGTTTCTTCTCTTAGTTTCCATCTCAACCCTCTAGGTGGTCTCCGTTTCTTCTCTTAGTTTCCATCTCAACCCTCTAGGTGGTCTCCGTTTCTTCCCTTAGTTTACATCTCAACCCTCTAGGTGGTCTCCGTTTCTTACCTTAGTTTCCATCTCAACCCTCTAGGTAGTCTCCGTTTCTTCCCTTAGTTTCCAGCTCAACCCTCTAGGTGGTCTCCGTTTCTTCCCTTAGTTTCCATCTCAACCCTCTAGGTGGTCTCCATCTCAACCCTCTAGGTAGTCTCCGTTTCATCTCTTAGTTTCCATCTCAACCCTCTAGGTGGTCTCCGTTTCTTCTCTTAGTTTCCATCTCAACCCTCTAGGTGGTCTCCGTTTCTTCCCTTAGTTTCCATCTCAACCCTCTAGGTGGTCTCCATCTCAACCCTCTAGGTGGTCTCCGTTTCTTCTCTTAGTTTCCATCTCAACCCTCTAGGTGGTCTCCGTTTCTTCCCTTAGTTTCCAGCTCAACCCTCTAGGTGGTCTCCGTTTCTTCCCTTAGTTTCCATCTCAACCCTCTAGGTAGTCTCCGTTTCTTCCCTTAGTTTCCAGCTCAACCCTCTATGTGGTCTCCGTTTCTTCCCTTAGTTTCCAACTCAACCCTCTAGGTGGTCTCCATCTCAACCCTCTAGGTGGTCTCCGTTTCTTCCCTTAGTGTCCAGCTCAACCCTCTAGGTGGTCTCCGTTTCTTACCTTAGTTTCCATCTCAACCCTCTAGGTAGTCTCCGTTTCTTCCCTTAGTTTCCAGCTCAACCCTCTAGGTGGTCTCCGTTTCTTCCCTTAGTTTCCATCTCAACCCTCTAGGTGGTCTCCATCTCAACCCTCTAGGTAGTCTCCGTTTCTTCTCTTAGTTTCCATCTCAACCCTCTAGGTGGTCTCCGTTTCTTCTCTTAGTTTCCATCTCAACCCTCTAGGTGGTCTCCGTTTCTTCCCTTAGTTTCCATCTCAACCCTCTAGGTGGTCTCCATCTCAACCCTCTAGGTGGTCTCCGTTTCTTCTCTTAGTTTCCATCTCAACCCTCTAGGTGGTCTCCGTTTCTTCCCTTAGTTTCCAGCTCAACCCTCTAGGTGGTCTCCGTTTCTTCCCTTAGTTTCCATCTCAACCCTCTAGGTAGTCTCCGTTTCTTCCCTTAGTTTCCAGCTCAACCCTCTATGTGGTCTCCGTTTCTTCCCTTAGTTTCCAACTCAACCCTCTAGGTGGTCTCCATCTCAACCCTCTAGGTGGTCTCCGTTTCTTCCCTTAGTGTCCAGCTCAACCCTCTAGGTGGTCTCCGTTTCTTCCCTTAGTTTCCATCTCAACCCTCTAGGTGGTCTCCGTTTCTTCCCTTAGTTTCCATCTCAACCCTCTAGGTGGTCTCCGTTTCTTCCCTTAGTGTCCAGCTCAACCCCCTAGGTGGTCTCCATCTCAACCCTCTAGGTAGTCTCCATCTCAACCCTCTAGGTAGTCTCCGTTTCTTCCCTTAGTGTCCATCTCAACCCTCTAGGTGGTCTCCAGCTCAACCCTCTAGGTGGTCTCCATCTCAACCCTCTAGGTAGTCTCCGTTTCTTCCCTTAGTTTCCATCTCAACCCTCTAGGTGGTCTCCGTTTCTTTCTTAGTTTCCATCTCAACCCTCTAGGTGGTCTCCGTTTCTTCCCTTAGTTTCCAGCTCAACCCTCTAGGTGGTCTCCAGCTCAACCCTCTAGGTGGTCTCCGTTTCTTCCCTTAGTGTCCAGCTCAACCCCCTAGGTGGTCTCCATCTCAACCCTCTAGGTAGTCTCCATCTCAACCCTCTAGGTAGTCTCCGTTTCTTCCCTTAGTGTCCATCTCAACCCTCTAGGTGGTCTCCAGCTCAACCCTCTAGGTGGTCTCCATCTCAACCCTCTAGGTAGTCTCCGTTTCTTCCCTTAGTTTCCAGCTCAACCCTCTAGGTAGTCTCCAGCTCAACCCTCTAGGTGGTCTCCGTTTCTTCCCTTAGTTTCCATCTCAACCCTCTAGGTGGTCTCCGTTTCTTCTCTTAGTTTCCAGCTCAACCCTCTAGGTGGTCTCCGTTTCTTCCCTTAGTTTCCAGCTCAACCCTCTAGGTGGTCTCCGTTTCTTCCCTTAGTTTCCATCTCAAACCCTCTAGGTAGTCTCCGTTTCTTCCCTTAGTTTCCAGCTCAACCCTCTAGGTGGTCTCCATCTCAACCCTCTAGGTAGTCTCCGTTTCTTCCCTTAGTTTCCAACTCAACCCTCTAGGTGGTCTCCGTTTCTTCCCTTAGTGTCCATCTCAACCCTCTAGGTGGTCTCCGTTTCTTCCCTTAGTTTCCAGCTCAACCCTCTAGGTGGTCTCCGTTTCTTCCCTTAGTTTCCAGCTCAACCCTCTAGGTGGTCTCCAGCTCAACCCTCTAGGTGGTCTCCGTTTCTTATTAGTGGTCTGTTCTTGTGTCCCTGTATGTGTCCAGTTCTCCTGAGTGGGATGAGTTGGATCCAACTGAGAGAGAGGACCTGCATCTACAGATGGAGGATGGAGAGTTCTGGTAGGACTGGGCTTACTGTAATTTCATCAGATAGTCATAGTGCTGAGTGGGTTAACTGTAATTCCATCAGATAGTCATAGTGCTGAGTGGGCTTACTGTAATTCCATCAGCTAGTAATAGTGCTGAGTGGGCTTACTGTAATTCCATCAGCTGGTAATAGTGCTGAGTGGGCTTACTGTAATTCCATCAGCTAGTAATAGTGCTGAATGGGCTTACTGTAATTCCATCATCTAGTAATAGTGCTGAGTGGGCTTACTGTAATTCCATCAGCTAGTAATAGTGCTGAGTGGGCTTACTGTAATTCCATCATCTAGTAATAGTGCTGAGTGGGCTTACTGTAATTCCATCATCTAGTAATAGTGCTGAGTGGGCTTACTGTAATTCCATCATCTAGTCATAGTGCTGAGTGGGCTTACTGTAATTCCATCATCTAGTCATAGTGCTGAGTGGGCTTACTGTAATTCCATCAGCTAGTAATAGTGCTGAGTGGGCTTACTGTAATTCCATCAGCTAGTAATAGTGCTGAGTGGGCTTACTGTAATTCCATCAGCTAGTAATAGTGCTGAGTGGGCTTACTGTAATTCCATCAGCTAGTAATAGTGCTGAGTGGGCTTACTGTAATTTCATCAGCTAGTAATAGTGCTGAGTGGGCTTACTGTATTTCCATCAGCTAGTAATAGTGCTGAGTGGGCTTACTGTAATTCCATCAGCTAGTAATAGTGCTGAGTGGGCTTACTGTAATTCCATCAGCTAGTAATAGTGCTGAGTGGGCTTACTGTAATTCCATCAGCTAGTAATAGTGTTGAGTGGGCTTACTGTAATTCCATCAGCTAGTAATAGTGTTGAGTGGGCTTACTGTAATTCCATCAGATAGTCATAGTGCTGAGTGGGCTTACTGTAATTCCATCATCTAGTAATAGTGTTGAGTGGGCTTACTGTAATTCCATCATCTAGTAATAGTGCTGAGTGGGCTTACTGTAATTCCATCATCTAGTAATAGTGTTGAGTGGGCTTACTGTAATTCCATCAGATAGTCATAGTGCTGAGTGGGCTTACTGTAATTCCATCATCCAGTAATAGTGTTGAGTGGGCTTACTGTAATTCCATCATCTAGTAATAGTGTTGAGTGGGCTTACTGTAATTCCATCATCTAGTAATAGTGTTGAGTGACTCTCACAGTTCAAACCTGATATTTGAATCATGTTTCGGCCTCCATCGGGCTTCATCAGAAATAGGCAAACAGCTAATAATAATAATAACAATAATAATAATAATAATAATAATAGTAATTTATTACACACACTACCGTTCAAAAGTTTGGGGTCACTTAGAAATATCCTTATTTTTTAAAGAAAAGCAACAAAAAAATATAATTATAATATCATCAAATGGATCAGAAATACAGTGTGGACATTGTTAATGTATAAATGAGTATTGTAGCTGGAAACGGCAGATTTTTTATGGAATATCTACATAGGTGTACAGAGGTCCATTATCAGCAACCATCACTCCTGTGTTCCAATGGCACGTTGTGTTAGCTAATCCAAGTTTATCATTTTAAAAGGCTAATTGATCATTAGAAAACCCTTTTGCAATTATGTTAGCACAGCTGAAAACTGTTCTGATTAAAGAAGCAATAAAACAGTGTAGTTGTAGACTAGTTGAGTATCTGGAGCATCAGCATTTGTGGGTTCGATTACAGGCTCAAAGTGGCCAGAAACAAAGACCTTTCTTCTGAAACTCGTCAGTCTATTCTTGTTCTGAGAAATGAAGGCTATTCCATGCGAGAAATTGCCAAGTAACTGAAGATCTCGTACAACGCTGTGTACTACTCCCTTCACAGAACAGAGCAAACTGGCTCTAACCAGAATAGAAAGAGGAGTGGGAGGCCTCGGTGCACAACTGAGCAAGAGGGCAAGTACATTACAGTGTCTAGTTTGAGAAACAGATGCCTCACAAATCCTCAATTGTCAGCTTCATTAAATTGTACCCGCAAAACACCAGTCTCAACGTCAACAGTGAAGAGGCGACTCCGGGATGCTGGCCTTCTAGGCAGAGTTGCAAAGAAAAAGCCATATCTCAAGGGGCGGCGGACTATGTATTTCTGTAAATACCAGCTGATGCACGATATGTAAGGAAGTCTCGAGCTATTGCTCACCTGAGGTAGAGTTTCTCATGATAAGCTGTAGACCACACTATCTACCGAGAGAGTTCATCTGTATTTTTTGTTGCTGTGTACATACCACCACAGTTAGAGGCTGGCACTATAACACGGAACCCAAACCGGCTGCGCGCCATCGTGCATAATTTCTTTTGTCCCCCCCACACCAAGCGCGATCACGACACGCAGGTTAAAATATCAAAACTCTGAACCAATGACATTAATTTGGGAACAGGTCGAAAAGCATTAAACATGTATGGCAATTTAGCTAGTTAGCTCATATTTAGCTAGTTAGCTCATATTTAGCTAGTTAGCTCATATTTAGCAAGTTAGCTCATATTTAGCTAGCTTGCTGTTGATAGCTAATTTGTCCTATTTAGCTAGCTTGCTGTTGATAGCTAATTTGTCATATTTAGCTAGCTTGCTGTTGATAGCTAATTTGTCCTATTTAGCTAGCTTGCTGTTGCTAGCTAATTTGTCCTATTTAGCTAGCTTGCTGTTGCTAGCTAATTTGTCATATTTAGCTAGCTTGCTGTTGCTAGCTAATTTGTCCTGGGATATAAACATTGAGTTGTTATTTTACCTGAAATGCACAAGGTCCTCTACTCCAACAATTAATCCACACATACAACGGCCAACCGAATCCTTTCTAGTCATCTCTCCTCCTTCCAGGCTTTTTCATCTTTGAACTTATATGGTGATTGGCATCTACACTTTCATAGTATTACCACGACAACCGGCAAAACATTTGTCTTTCAATCACCCACGTGGGTATAACCAATGAGGGGATGGCACGTGGGTACCTGCTTCTATCAACCAATGAGGAGATGGGAGAGGCAGGACTTGCAACGTGATCTGCGTCAGAAATAGAAATGACTTCTATTTTAGCCCTCGGCAACGCAGATGCTCGTTGGCGCGCGCGAGCAGTGTGGGTGCAATGATTGAATAACATGGATTTCTACATTTACTTTGCGATGCTCGCGCGCGCGACATGTCCGGTCTGGTCAGCATGTAAGACAGCATTGAATGAATGAACAGCTGTATTCTGCCATAAGCAGACAAGAAAACGCTCACGCAGAGGTGGTGCTACTAGTAGCCAAGGACTTTAATGCAGGGAAACTTAAATCCGTTTTACCAAATTTATGTGCAACCAGAGGGAAAAAAATGCTGGACCACCTTTACACCACACACAGACCACCATAGCGCCTGTGCCCAAGAATACTAAGGTAACCTGCCTAAATGACAACCTACCCGTGACACTCACGCCTGTAGCCACGAAGTGCTGTGAAAGCCTGGTCATGGCTCACATCAACCCCAGACCCACTCCAATTTGCATACCGCCCCAACAGATCCACAACTGCCCTTTCCCACCTGGACTAAAGGAACACCTATGTGAGAATGCTAATCATTGACTACAGCTCAGCGTTCAACACCATAGTGGCGGCAGATAGCCTAGTGGTTAGAGCGTTGGATTTGTAACCGAAAGGTTGCCAGATCGAATCCCTGAGCTGACAAGGTAAAAATATGTCATCCTGCCCCCCTGAACAAGCAGTTCAAATCAAATCAAATCAAATTTTATTTGTCACATACACATGGTTAGCAGATGTTAATGCGAGTGTAGCGAAATGCTTGTGCTTCTAGTTCCGACAATGCAGTGATAACCAACAAGTAATCTAACTAACAATTCCAAAACTACTGTCTTATACACAGTGTAAGGGGATAAGGAATATGTACATAAGGATATATGAATGAGTGATGGTACAGAGCAGCATACAGTAGATGGTATCGAGTACAGTATATACATATGAGATGAGTATGTAGACAAAGTAAACAAAGTGGCATAGTTAAAGTGGCTAGTGACATAAGAATGCAGTCGATGATCTAGAGTACAGTATATACATATGCATATGAGATGAATAATGTAGGGTAAGTAACATTATATAAGGTAGCATTGTTTAAAGTGGCTAGTGATATATTTACATCATTTCCCATCAATTCCCATTATTAAAGTGGCTGGAGTTGGGTCAGTGTCAATGACAGTGTGTTGGCAGCAGCCACTCAATGTTAGTGATTGCTGTTTAACAGTCTGATGGCCTTGAGATAGAAGCTGTTTTTCAGTCTCTCGGTCCCAGCTTTGATGCACCTGTACTGACCTCGCCTTCTGGATGATAGCGGGGTGAACAGGCAGTGGTTCGGGTGGTTGATGTCCTTGATGATCTTTATGGCCTTCCTGTAACATCGGGTGGTGTAGGTGTCCTGGAGGGCAGGTAGTTTGCCCCCGGTGATGCGTTGTGCAGACCTCACTACCCTCTGGAGAGCCTTACGGTTGAGGGCGGAGCAGTTGCCGTACCAGGCGGTGATACAGCCCGCCAGGATGCTCTCGATTGTGCATCTGTAGAAGTTTGTGAGTGCTTTTGGTGACAAGCCGAATTTCTTCAGCCTCCTGAGGTTGAAGAGGCGCTGCTGCGCCTTCTTCACGACGCTGTCAGTGTGAGTGGACCAATTCAGTTTGTCTGTGATGTGTATGCCGAGGAACTTAAAACTTGCTACCCTCTCCACTACTGATCCATCGATGTGGATAGGGGGTGTTCCCTCTGCTGTTTCCTGAAGTCCACAATCATCTCCTTAGTTTTGTTGACGTTGAGTGTGAGGTTATTTTCCTGACACCACACTCCGAGGGCCCTCACCTCCTCCCTGTAGGCCGTCTCGTCGTTGTTGGTAATCAAGCCTACCACTGTTGTGTCGTCCGCAAACTTGATGATTGAGTTGGAGCGTGCATGGCCACGCAGTCGTGGGTGAACAGGGAGTACAGGAGAGGGCTCAGAACGCACCCTTGTGGGGCCCCCGTGTTGAGGATCAGCGGGGAGGAGATGTTGTTGCCTACCCTCACCACCTGTGGGCGGCCCGTCAGGAAGTCCAGTACCCAGTTGCACAGGGCGGGGTCGAGACCCAGGGTCTCGAGCTTGATGACGAGCTTGGAGGGTACTATGGTATTGAATGCCGAGCTGTAGTCGATGAACAGCATTCTCACATAGGTATTCCTCTTGTCCAGGTGGGTTAGGGCAGTGTGCAGTGTGGTTGAGATTGCATCGTCTGTGGACCTATTTGGGCGGTAAGCAAATTGGAGTGGGTCTAGGGTGTCAGGTAGGGTGGAGGTGATATGGTCCTTGACTAGTCTCTCAAAGCACTTCATGATGACGGAAGTGAGTGCTACGGGGCGGTAGTCGTTTAGCTCAGTTACCTTAGCTTTCTTGGGAACAGGAACAATGGTGGCCCTCTTGAAGCATGTGGGAACAGCAGACTGGTATAGGGATTGATTGAATATGTCCGTAAACACACCGGCCAGCTGGTCTGCGCATGCTCTGAGGCGCGGCTGGGGATGCCGTCTGGGCCTGCAGCCTTGCGAGGGTTAACACGTTTAAATGTCTTACTCACCTCGGCTGCAGTGAAGGAGAGACCGCATGTTTTCGTTGCAGGCCGTGTCAGTGGCACTGTATTGTCCTCAAAGCGGGCAAAAAGTGATTTAGTCTGCCTGGGAGCAAGACATCCTGGTCCGTGACTGGGCTGGGTTTCTTCTTGTAGTCCGTGATTGACTGTAGACCCTGCCACATGCCTCTTGTGTCTGAGCCATTGAATTGAGATTCCACTTTGTCTCTGTACTGACGCTTAGCTTGTTTAATAGCCTTGCGGAGGGAATAGCTGCATTGTTTATATTCGGACATATTACCAGACACCTTGCCTGATTAAAAGCAGTGGTTCGCGCTTTCAGTTTCACGCGAATGCTGCCATCAATCCACGGTTTCTGGTTTGGGAATGTTTTTATCGTTGCTATGGGAACGACATCTTCGACGCACGTTCTAATGAACTCGCACACCGAATCAGCGTATTCGTCAATATTTCCATCTGACGCAATACGAAACATGTCCCAGTCCACGTGATGGAAGCAGTCTTGGAGTGTGGAGTCAGCTTGGTCTGACCAGCGTTGGACAGACCTCAGCGTGGGAGCCTCTTGTTTTAGTTTCTGCCTGTAGGCAGGGATCAGCAAAATGGAGTCGTGGTCAGCTTTTCCGAAGGGGGGGCGGGGCAGGGCCTTATATGCGTCGCGGAAGTTAGAGTAACATTGATCCAAGGTTTTACCACCCCTGGTTGCGCAATCAATATGCTGGTAAAATTTAGGGAGTCTTGTTTTCAGATTAGCTTTGTTAAAATCCCCAGCTACAATGAATGCAGCCTCCGGATAAATGGTTTCCAGTTTGCAAAGAGTTAAATAAAGTTCGTTCAGAGCCATCGATGTGTCTGCTTGGGGGGGATATATACGGCTGTGATTATAATCGAGGAGAATTCTCTTGGAAGATAATGCGGTCTACATTTGATTGTGAGGAATTCTAAATCAGGTGAACAGAAGGATTTGAGTTCCTGTATGTTTCCTTCATCACACCATGTCTCGTTAGTCATGAGGCATACGCCCCCGCCACTCTTCTTACCAGAAAGATGTTTGTTTCTGTCGGCGCGATGCGTGGAGAAACCCGTTGGCTGCACCGCCTCGGATAGCGTCTTCCCAGTAAGCCATGTTTCTGTGAAGCAGAGAACGTTGCAGTCTCTGATGTCCCTCTGGAATGCTACCCTTGCTCGGATTTCGTCAACCTTGTTGTCAAGAGACTGGACATTGGCAAGAAGAATGCTGGGGAGTGGTGCGCGATGTGCCCTTTTTCGGAGTCTGACCAGAACACCGCCTCGTTTCCCTCTTTTTCGGAGTCGTTTCCTTGGGTCGCTGCATGCGATCCATTCCGTTGTCCTGTTTGTAAGGCAGAACACCGGATCCGCGTCGCGGAAAACATATTCTTGGTCGTACTGATGGTGAGTTGGCGCTGATCTTATATTCAGTAGTTCTTCTCGACTGCATGTAATGAAACCTAAGATGACCTGGGGTACTAATGTAAGAAATAACACGTAAAAAAACAAAAAACTGCATAGTTTCCTAGGAACGCGAAGCGAGGCGGCCATCTCAGTCGGCGCCGGAAGTAGAGTTAAATCCACTGTTCCCCTGAACAAGCAGTTAAATCCACTGTTCCTAGACCAGTTAACCCACTGTTCCTAGACCAGTTAACCCACTGTTCCTAGAACAGTTAACCCACTGCTCCTAGACCAGTTAACCCACTGTTCCTAGACCAGTTAACCCACTGCTCCTAGACCAGTTAACCCACTGTTCCTAGACCAGTTAACCCACTGTTCCTAGACCAGTTAACCCACTGCTCCTAGACCAGTTAACCCACTGTTCCTAGACCAGTTAACCCACTGTTCCTAGACCAGTTAACCCACTGCTCCTAGACCAGTTAACCCACTGTTCCTAGACCAGTTAACCCACTGTTCCTAGACCAGTTAACCCACTGCTCCTAGACCAGTTAACCCACTGTTCCTAGACCAGTTAACCCACTGTTCCTAGACCAGTTAACCCCACTGTTCCTAGACCAGTTAACCCACTGTTCCTAGACCAGTTAACCCACTGTTCCTAGACCAGTTAACCCCACTGTTCCTAGACCAGTTAACCCACTGTTCCTAGACCAGTTAACCCACTGTTCCTAGACCAGTTAACCCACTGTTCCTAGACCAGTTAACCCACTGTTCCTAGACCAGTTAAATCCACTGTTCCTAGACCAGTTAACCCACTGTTCCTAGACCAGTTAACCCACTGTTCCTAGACCAGTTAACCCACTGTTCCTAGACCAGTTAACCCACTGTTCCTAGACCAGTTAACCCACTGTTCCCCTGAACAAGCAGTTAAATCCACTGTTCCCCTGAACAAGCAGTTAAATCCACTGTTCCTAGACCAGTTAATCCACTGTTCCTAGACCAGTTAACCCACTGTTCCTAGACCAGTTAACCCACTGCTCCTAGACCAGTTAACCCACTGTTCCTAGACCAGTTAACCCACTGTTCCTAGACCAGTTAACCCACTGCTCCTAGACCAGTTAACCCACTGTTCCTAGACCAGTTAACCCACTGTTCCTAGACCAGTTAACCCACTGTTCCTAGACCAGTTAACCCACTGTTCCTAGACCAGTTAAATCCACTGTTCCTAGACCAGTTAACCCACTGTTCCTAGACCAGTTAACCCACTGTTCCTAGACCAGTTAACCCACTGTTCCTAGACCAGTTAACCCACTGTTCCTAGACCAGTTAATCCACTGTTCCTAGACCAGATAATCCACTGTTCCTAGACCAGTTAAATCCACTGTTCCTAGACCAGTTAACCCACTGTTCCTAGGCCGTCATTGAAAATAAGAATTTCTTCTTAACTGACTTGCCTAGTTAAATAAAGGTCAAATAAAAAATTGTGCCCTCAAAGCTCATCAATAAGCTAAGGACCCTGGGACTAAACACTTCCCTCTGCAACTGGATCCTGGGTGCGTGCTCGGCCCCCTCGGGTGCGTGCTCGGCCCCCTCCTATACTCCCTGTTCACTCATGACTGCACGGCCAGGCACGACTCCAACACCATCATTAAATTTGCCGATGACCTATAGGGAGGAGGTCAGCGACCTGGCCGTGTGGTGCCAGGACAACAACCTCTCCCTCAATGTGATCAAGACTAAGGAGATGATTGTGGACTACAGGAAAAAGAGGCCGAGCACACCCCCATTCTTATCGACGGGGCTGTAGTGGAGCAGGTTGAGAGCTTCAAGTTCCTTGGTGTCCACATCACTAACAAACTATCATGGTCCAAACACACCAAGACAGTCGTGAAGAGGGCACGACAAAACCTATTCCCCCTCAGGAGACTGAAAAGATTTGGCATGGGTCCTCAGAATCTCAAAAGGTTCTACAGCTGCACCATCGAGAGCTGGTTGCATCACTGCCTGGTATGGCCACTGCTCAGCCTCCGACCGCAAGGCACTACAGAGGGTAGTGTGAACAGTCCAGTACATCACTGGGGCCAAGCTTCCTGCCATCCAGGACCTCTATACCAGGCGGTGTCAGAGGAGGGCCCTAAAAATGGTCAAAGACTCCAGCCACCCAAGTCATAGACTGTTCTCTCTGCTACCGCACGGCAAGCGGTACCGGAGCACCAAGTCTAGGTCCAAGAGGCTTCTAAACAGCTTCTAACCCGAAGCCATGCGACTCCTGAACATCTAATCAAATGGCTAACCAGACTATTGGCATTGCCCCCCCCCTCTTCTATGCTGCTGCTACTCTCTGTTATTATCTATGCATAGTCACTTTAATAACTCTACCTACATGTACATATTACCTCAATTACCTTGAAACCGGTGCCCCCTGTATATAGCCTCCACATTGACTCTGTACCGGTACCCCCTGTATATAGCCTCCACATTGACTCTGTGCCGGTACCCCTGTATATAGCCTCCACATTGACTCTGTGGTACCCCCTGGTACCCCACATGTCTGTACCGGTATATAACCTCCACATTGACTCTGTACCCCCTGTACCCCCTCCACATATATAACCTCCACATTGACTCTGTACTGGTACCCCTGTATATAGCCTCCACATTGACTCTGTACTGGTACCCCCTGTATATAGCCTCCACATTGACTCTGTACCGGTACCCCCTGTATATAGCCTCCACATTGACTCTGTACCGGTACCCCCTGTATATAGTCTCCACATTGACTCTGTACTATAATACCCTGTATATAGTCTCCACATTGACTCTGTACTGGTACCCCCTGTATATAGCCTCCACATTGACTCTGTACCGGTACCCCCTGTATATAGTCTCCACATTGACTCTGTACCGGTACCCCCTGTATATAGCCTCCACATTGACTCTGTACCGGTTCCCCCTGTATATAGCCTCCACATTGACTCTGTACTGGTACCCCCTGTATATAGCCTCCACATTGACTCTGTACCGGTACCCCCTGTATATAGCCTCCACATTGACTCTGTACCGGTTCCCCCTGTATATAGCCTCCACATTGACTCTGTACCGGTTCCCCCTGTATATAGCCTCCACATTGACTCTGTACCGGTACCCCCTGTATATAGCCTCCACATTGACTCTGTACTGGTACCCCCTGTATATAGCCTCCACATTGACTCTGTACCGTAACACCCTGTATATAGCCTCCACATTGACTCTGTACCGGTTCCCCCTGTATATAGCCTCCACATTGACTCTGTACCGGTTCCCCCTGTATATAGCCTCCACATTGACTCTGTACCGGTTCCCCCTGTATATAGCCTCCACATTGACTCTGTACCGGTACCCCTGTATATAGCCTCCACATTGACTCTGTACCGGTACCCCCTGTATATAGCCTCCACATTGACTCTGTACCGGTACCCCTGTATATAGCCTCCACATTGACTCTGTACCGGTACCCCCTGTATATAGCCTCCACATTGACTCTGTACCGGTACCCCCTGTATATAGCCTCCACATTGACTCTGTACCGGTACCCCCTGTATATAGCCTCCACATTGACTCTGTACAGGTACCCCCTGTATATAGCCTCCACATTGACTCTGTACAGGTACCCCCTGTATATAGCCTCCACATTGACTCTGTACAGGTACCCCCTGTATATAGCCTCCACATTGACTCTGTACCGGTTCCCCCTGTATATAGCCTCCACATTGACTCTGTACAGGTACCCCCTGTATATAGCCTCCACATTGACTCTGTACTGGTACCCCCTGTATATAGTCTCCACATTGACTCTGTACCGTAATACCCTGTATATAGCCTCCACATTGACTCTGTACCGGTACCCCCTGTATATAGCCTCCACATTGACTCTGTACCGTAATACCCTGTATATAGCCTCCACATTGACTCTGTACCGTAATACCCTGTATATAGCCTCCACATTGACTCTGTACCGTAATACCCTGTATATAGCCTCCACATTGACTCTGTACCGTAATACCCTGTATATAGCCTCCACATTGACTCTGTACCGGTACCCCCTGTATATAGTCTCGCTATTGCTATTTCACTGCTGCTCTTTAATTTCTTGTTACCTTTATCACTTATTCTTATCCATATTTTTTTGAAACTGCATTGTTGGTTAAGGGGCTCGTAAGTAAGCATTTCACTGTAAGGTCTGCAACTTGTATTCTGCATTTTACTGTAAGTTCCTTGGCGTTCACATCAACATCAAACGTTGCATTCGGCTACACGTGACTAATAACACTAGATCTGGTGTTAGGATTATGTTGTGACTAATACCACTAGATCTGGTGTTAGGATTATGTTGTGACTATGTTATATTCCCTGTAGGATGACGTTCCAGGAGTTCCTGAGGCAGTTTTCCCGCCTGGAGATCTGCAACCTGACGGCGGACGCTCTGAGCGAGGACGGCCTCAGCCACTGGAACACCATCAAGTTCCACGGCATGTGGAGGCGGGGGAGTACCGCCGGGGGCTGCCGCAACCACCCCAGTGAGTCACACACAGTTGACTAGTACATATGTTTACATAGCAGAACACATAGAACATACCAGAACACATAGAACATACCAGAACACATAGAACATACCAGAACACATAGAACATACCAGAACACATAGAACATACCAGAACACATAGCACATACCAGATCACATAGAACATACCAGAACACGTAGAACATACCAGAACACATAGAACATACCAGAACATGTATAACACATAGAACATACCAGAACACATAGAACATACCAGAAGACATATAACATACCAGAACACGTAGAACATACCAGAACACGTAGAACATACCAGAACATGTAGAACATACCAGCACACGTAGAACACATAGAACATACCATAACACATAGAACATACCAGAACACATAGAACATACCAGAACACATAGAACATACCCCAACATGTAGAACATACCAGAACACGTAGAACATAACAGAACACATAGAACATACCAGAACACACAGAACATACCAGAACACACAGAACATACCAGAACACGTAGAACATACCAGAACACATAGAACATACCAGAACACGTAGAACATACCAGAACACGTAGAACACATAGAACATACCAGAACACATAGAACATACCAGAACACGTAGAGCATACCAGAACACGTAGAACATACCAGAACACGTAGAACACATAGAACATACCAGAACACGTAGAACATACCAGAACACGTAGAACATACCAGAACACGTAGAACATACCAGAACAGGTAGAACATACTAGAACACATAGAACATACCAGAACACATAGAACATACCAGAACACATAGAACATACCAGAACACGTAGAACATACCAGAACACGTAGAACATACCAGAACATACCAGAACACATAGAACATACCAGAACACATAGAACATACCAGAAGACATATAACATATCAGAACACGTAGAACATACCAGAACACGTAGAACATACCAGAACATGTAGAACATACCAGAACACGTATAACATACCAGCACACGTAGAACACATAGAACATACCATAACACATAGAACATACCAGACCACGTAGAAGATACCAGAACACATAGAACATACCAGAACACATAGAACATACCAGAACACATAGAACATACCAGAACACACAGAACACATAGAACATACCAGAACACATAGAACATACCAGATGACATATAACATACCAGAACACATAGAACATACCAGAACACATAGAACATACCAGAACACATAGAACATACCAGAAGACATATAACATACCAGAACACGTAGAACATACCAGAACACATAGAACATACCAGAACACGTAGAACATACCAGAACACGTAGAACATACCAGAACACGTAGAACATACCAGAAGACATATAACATACCAGAACACGTAGAACATACCAGAACACTTAGAACATACCAGAACACATAGAACATACCAGAACACGTAGAACATACCAGATCACGTAGAACATACCAGAACACATAGAACATACCAGAACACTTAGCATATTTACAGGAGATTTACAGGAGAAGATAGGGAAAGGGGGATACCTAGTCAGTTGTACAACAGAATGCATTCAACTGAAAGGTGTCTTCCACATTTAACCCAACCCCTCTGAATCAGAGAATACCGAGGTAGCCGGGGAATGCAGGAAGGAACCACCCCAGTGAGTCAGAATCACATACCAGAACACAGAATATATGTGTCCAGATTTCTCTATTGGGGCCTAAAGTCAAATATAAGTGATTTGCTTATTGCTACAAAAGTACAGACTCTGAGCATCTACATGTTATATATACCACTGTGGTTGGAGGAAACATGGGGAAGGCATGCTGCTTTAAAAGTTGATACATGAATCATCCCATTTAGGAGACAAGTTGAAGGAAATGCCCTTTTAAAAGATTTTCACACCTCAAGTTTTCACACCTCATAGAGAGCTCGTTGTTGAATTAAACCCATTCAGCATCGTTCACACCCTCTTAAGCCTTAGCCCCACCCATCTCTTAAGCCTTAGCCCCACCCATCTCTTAAGCCTTAGCCCCACCCATTTCTTAAGCCTTAGCCCCACCCATTTCTTAAGCCTTAGGCCCACCCACACATCTAATCGCATGTGAGTCAGCGTGGCATTGTCCTCCAGAAACTAGTCTCTCTGCTTTTAAACCCAGCTAAATTCAGGGCCATAAACTAGTCTCTCCTACTTTTAAAACCCAGCTAAATTCAGATGCCAGAAACTAGTCTCTCCTACTTTTAAACCCAGCTAAATTCAGGGCCAGAAACTAGTCTCTCCTACTTTTAAACCCAGCTAAATTCAGGGCCAGAAACTAGTCTCTCCTACTTTAAACCCAGCTAAATTCAGTGCCAGAAACTAGTCTCTGCTTTTAAACCCAGCTAAATTCAGGGCAGCAATATTTTTAAGAGCTGTAGCAACACTTTGACAGTTGTCCATAGCTTTCCAAAAATCCACTGTAGCAAAGATCATCTACCTACTGACCAGGGAAAAGCCCATTCTGTTATAGACAGAAACCTGTGACATGACAGACCAATCAGGACTCACCACCCCATTATCTCAGCCAATCTTGACTAGCCGGAAAGCATCCTGTCTTTCTCCCTGTATAGCTCAGTACTTTCTCCTTGGCTAAACTAGATTAATCAGTTAACATGTCTATTCATATAAACAGATCCCAGACCAGTTAAGGCACATGAAAGTTCACATGTTCAAGAAAGCATTTCGGCAATAAACACATATTTTTTCTTTTCAAACGGCCCTACTGTGAAGTAGAGTCCAAAGCCTCGGATGCTGTACCTAATCACATTTACAGTCAACATAACACCATCCCAGACCATGAAGAACAGTTCAGATATGATGTTTAATAAATACTTTTATTTTTTATTTCTTTCACCTTTATTTAACCAGGTAGACCAGATCACCTTTATTTAACCAGGTAGACCAGATCACCTTTATTTAACCAGGTAGACGCCAGATCACCTTTATTTAACCAGGTAGACCAGATCACCTTTATTTAACCAGGTAGGCCAGATCACCTTTATTTAACCAGGTAGACACCAGATCACCTTTATTTAACCAGGTAGGCCAGATCACCTTTATTTAACCAGGTAGACACCAGATCACCTTTATTTAACCAGGTAGACCAGATCACCTTTATTTAACCAGGTAGACCAGATCACCTTTATTTAACCAGGTAGACACCAGATCACCTTTATTTAACCAGGTAGACCAGATCACCTTTATTTAACCAGGTAGGCCAGATCACCTTTATTTAACCAGGTAGACACCAGATCACCTTTATTTAACCAGGTAGGCCAGATCACCTTTATTTAACCAGGTAGACACCAGATCACCTTTATTTAACCAGGTAGACCAGATCACCTTTATTTAACCAGGTAGACCAGATCACCTTTATTTAACCAGGTAGACCAGACCACCTTTATTTAACCAGGTAGACCAGATCACCTTTATTTAACCAGGTAGACCAGATCACCTTTATTTAACCAGGTAGACCAGATCACCTTTATCTAACCAGGTAGACCAGATCACCTTTATTTAACCAGGTAGACCAGATCACCTTTATTTAACCAGGTAGACCAGATCACCTTTATTTAACCAGGTAGACCAGATCACCTTTATTTAACCAGGTAGGCCAGATCACCTTTATTTAACCAGGTAGACACCAGATCACCTTTATTTAACCAGGTAGGCCAGATCACCTTTATTTAACCAGGTAGACACCAGATCACCTTTATTTAACCAGGTAGACCAGATCACCTTTATTTAACCAGGTAGACCAGATCACCTTTATTTAACCAGGTAGACACCAGATCACCTTTATTTAACCAGGTAGACCAGATCACCTTTATTTAACCAGGTAGGCCAGATCACCTTTATTTAACCAGGTAGACACCAGATCACCTTTATTTAACCAGGTAGGCCAGATCACCTTTATTTAACCAGGTAGACACCAGATCACCTTTATTTAACCAGGTAGACCAGATCACCTTTATTTAACCAGGTAGACACCAGATCACCTTTATTTAACCAGGTAGACCAGATCACCTTTATTTAACCAGGTAGACACCAGATCACCTTTATTTAACCAGGTAGACCAGATCACCTTTATTTAACCAGGTAGACCAGATCACCTTTATTTAACCAGGTAGACCAGACCACCTTTATTTAACCAGGTAGACCAGATCACCTTTATTTAACCAGGTAGACCAGATCACCTTTATTTAACCAGGTAGACCAGATCACCTTTATCTAACCAGGTAGACCAGATCACCTTTATTTAACCAGGTAGACCAGATCACCTTTATTTAACCAGGTAGACCAGATCACCTTTATTTAACCAGGTAGACCAGATCACCTTTATTTAACCAGGTAGACCAGATCACCTTTATTTAACCAGGTAAGCTAGTTGAGAACAAGTTCTCATTTACAACTGTGACCTGGCCAAGATAAAGCAAAGCAGTGCGACACATACAACAACACAGAGTTACACATGGAATAAACAAACATACAGTCAATAACACAATAGAAAAATCTATATACAGTGTGTGCAAATGAGGTAGGATAAGAGAGGTAAGGCAATAAATAGGCCATGATAGCAAAATAATGACAATTTAGCAATTAAACACTGGAGTGATAGATGTGCAGAAGATGAATGTGCAAGTAGAGATACTGGGGTGCAAAGGAGCAAGATAAATAAATAACAATATGGGGATGAGGTAGTTTGATGGGCTGTTTACAGATGGGCTGTGTACAGTCTTACTAAAGACTTCTAGATGCCTAATAAAACAGAACTGGACCACAGCAGCATCAACCCCCCCAATATAACTCTGTCTTATCTCTGTGTTGTTCAGCATCAACCCCCCCAGTATAACTCTGTCTTATCTCTGTGTTGTTCAGCATCAACCCCCCCAGTATAACTCTGTCTTATCTCTGTGTTGTTCAGCATCAATCCCCCCCCCCAGTATAACAGTATAACTCTGTCTTATCTCTGTGTTGTTCAGCATCAACCCCCCAGTATAACTCTGTCTTATCTCTGTGTTGTTCAGCATCAACCCCCCAGTATAACTCTGTCTTATCTCTGTGTTGTTCAGCATCAACCCCCCAGTATAACTCTGTCTTATCTCTGTGTTGTTCAGCATCAACCCCCAGTATAACTCTGTCTTATCTCTGTGTTGTTCAGCATCAACCCCCAGTATAACTCTGTCTTATCTCTGTGTTGTTCAGCATCAACCCCCCAGTATAACTCTGTCTTATCTCTGTGTTGTTCAGCATCAACCCCCAGTATAACTCTGTCTTATCTCTGTGTTGTTCAGCATCAACCCCCCAGTATAACTCTGTCTTATCTCTGTGTTGTTCAGCATCAACCCCCCTCTGTCTTAGTATAACTCTGTCTTATCTCTGTGTTGTTCAGCATCAACCCCCCAGTATAACTCTGTCTTATCTCTGTGTTGTTCAGCATCAACCCCCAGTATAACTCTGTCTTATCTCTGTGTTGTTCAGCATCAACCACCCCAGTATAACTCTGTCTTATCTCTGTGTTGTTCAGCATCAACCCCCCCAGTATAACTCTGTCTTATCTCTGTGTTGTTCAGCATCAACCCCCCCAGTATAACTATGTCTTATCTCTGTGTTGTTCAGCATCAACCCCCCAGTATAACTCTGTCTTATCTCTGGGTTGTTCAGCATCAACCCCCCCAGTATAACTCTGTCTTATCTCTGTGTTCCTCCAGACACATTCTGGATCAACCCCCCCAGTATAACTCTGTCTTATCTCTGTGTTCCTCCAGACACGTTCTGGATCAACCCCCAGTATAAGATCACTCTGCTAGAGGAGGACGACGACCCTGAGGATGACGAGGTGGCCTGTAGCTTCCTGGTGGCTCTGATGCAGAAGGACAGGAGGAGGTACCGGGGACAGGGACAGGACATGCACACCATCGGGTTCGCCATCTACGAGGTGAGAGACAAGCAGGCCATCATTATAAATGATTAGATCTTAACTGACTTGTCTGGTTAAATAATGGTTAAATAACCTGTTCACAGACATTCATTTTTTTGATGTTTCCAAAGCTTCATGATTTTTCTCTTTTCGTTTTGCAGATTCCAGAAGAGGTATGGAAGCTATATATTTCAGGAATTTGCTTCATGCAGTTTCATGCATTGGCGCCCATTGTACGAATGATCACTTCCCAGGGTATGGCTTAATTATTAGTTCATTTGAACGATACACACTTAAATCACATCTAGTTGAGCTTCAAACCCGCGTCTATCTGTCTCTGTTTCCTACCGTGATCCTCTGCAGTACAAGGGCTGTCAGAACGTGCACCTAAAGAAGGACTTCTTCCTGACCCACTCATCCTGCGCTCGCTCGGAGACCTTCATCAACCTGAGAGAGGTCAGCAACCGTCTCAGTCTGCCTCCGGGAGAATACCTCATCGTCCCCTCCACCTTCGAGTCTGGCCAGGAGGCCGACTTTGTCCTGCGAGTCTTCACTGAGAAACAGTCCGAGACAGAGTAAGTGTGTATTGTGGGGGTCTGTGGTCTGTGTGTGTTGATTTTCATTGTGTCTGTTTTCTCATTCCAGAGAGCTTGATGATATCATATCTGCAGACCTGGAAGATGAGGTGGGTTTTCTCAACACCTGCAGTCACTCACTTTCATTTGGTCCCCGAAATTGTTTAGTAAAACAAAATAAATATATTTTACCTTTATTTAACTAGCAAGTCAGTTAAGAACAAATTCTTATTTTCAATGATGGCCTAGGAACAGTGGGTTAACTGCCTGTTCAGGGGCAGAACGACAGATTTGTACCTTGTCAGCTCGGGGATTTGAACTTGCAACCTTCCGGTTACTAGTCCAACGCTCTAACCACTAGGCTACCCTGCCGCCCATATATACACTATATAGACAAAAGTATGTGGACATCTCTTCAAATGAGTGGATTCGGCTATTTACAGCCACACCCGTTGCTGACAGGTGTATAAAATCGAGTACACAGCCATGTAATCTCCATAGACAAACATTGTCAGTAGAATGGCCTTACTGAAGAGCTCAGTGACTTTCACTGTGGCACCATTATAAGATGCCACCTTTCCAACAAGTCAGTTTGTCAAATATCTGTGCTGATAGAGCTGCCCCGGTCAACTGTAAGTGCTGTTATTGTGGAAACGTCTAGGAGCAACAACGGCTCAGCCGCGAAGTGGTAGTCCACACAAGCTCACAGAATGGGAGTGCTCACAAAATGTGAAAGAATCTCCCAGCCTGGCAAGCCACCTTAAGGACATTGAAGAGATGGAGGTTGAGAGTCTGGTCTGGGGGGTGCTGAAGGGCATAAAAATGATTTGTCCTCGGTTGCAACTCTCACTACTGAGTTCCAAACTGCCTCTGGAAGCAACGTCAGCAACAAGAACTGTTCGTGAGGAGCTTCATGAAATGGGTTTCCATGGCCGAGCAGCTGCACACAAGCCTAAGATCACCATGCGCAATGACAAGCGTCATCTGGAGAGGTGTAAAGCTCACCGCCATTGGACTCTGGAGAAGTGGAAACACGTTCTCTGGAGAGATGAATCACGCTTCACCATCTGGCAGTCCAACGGACGAATCTGGGTTTGTGGGATGCCAGGAGAACACTACCTGCCTCAATGCATAGTGCCAACTGTAAAGTTTGGTGGAGGAGGAATAATGGTCTGGGGCTGTTTTTAATGGTTCGGGCTAGACCCCTTAGTTCCAGTGAAGGGAAATCTTAACGGTACAGCATACAATGACATTCTAGATGATTCTGTGCTTCCAACTTTGTGGCAATAGTTTGGTGTAGGCCCTTTTCCTGTTTTAGCATGACAATGTCCCCGTGCACAAAACAATGTCAAAAACAGGATTTTCAAATACAATCTCTTTTTGGGCTTAGTTGTGGTCAATTAGCATCTCCGACAAGAGGCTGAATCTGGTCGATGATCCCTGATGTAGACATTATCATGTTATTGAATAGTTGAGGGGAGCAGGTAGCCTAGTGGTTAGAGCGTTGGACTAGTAACCAGCAGGTAGCCTAGTGGTTAGAGCGTTGGACTAGTAACCAGCAGGTAGCCTTGTGGTAAGAGCGTTGGACTAGTAACCAGCAGGTAGCCTAGTGGTTAGAGCGTTGGACTAGTAACCAGCAGGTAGCCTAGTGGTTAGAGCGTTGGACTAGTAACCAGCAGGTAGCCTAGTGGTTAGAGCGTTGGACTAGTAACCAGCAGGTAGCCTAGTGGTTAGAGCGTTGGACTAGTAACCAGCAGGTAGCCTAGTGGTTAGAGCGTTGGACTAGTAACCAGCAGGTAGGCTAGTGGTTAGAGCGTTGGACTAGTAACCAGCAGGTAGCCTAGTGGTTAGAGCGTTGGACTAGTAACCAGCAGGTAGCCTAGTGGTTAGAGCGTTGGACTAGTAACCAGCAGGTAGCCTAGTGGTTAGAGCGTTGGACTAGTAACCAGCAGGTAGCCTAGTGGTTAGAGCGTTGGACTAGTAACCAGCAGGTAGCCTAGTGGTTAGAGCGTTGGACTAGTAACCAGCAGGTAGCCTAGTGGTTAGAGCGTTGGACTAGTAACCAGCAGGTAGCCTAGTGGTTAGAGCGTTGAACTAGTAACCAGCAGGTAGCCTAGTGGTTAGAGCGTTGGACTAGTAACCAGCAGGTAGCCTAGTGGTTAGAGCGTTGGGCCAGTAACCAGCAGGTAGACTAGTGGTTAGAGTGTTGGACTAGTAACCAGCAGGTAGCCTAGTGGTTAGAGCGTTGGACTAGTAACCAGCAGGTAGCCTAGTGGTTAGAGCGTTGGACTAGTAACCAGCAGGTAGCCTAGTGGTTAGAGCGTTGGACTAGTAACCAGCAGGTAGCCTAGTGGTTAGAGAGTTGGACTAGTAACCAGCAGGTAGCCTAGTGGTTAGAGCGTTGGACTAGTAACCAGCAGGTAGCCTAGTGGTTAGAGCGTTGGACTAGTAACCAGCAGGTAGACTAGTGGTTAGAGTGTTGGACTAGTAACCAGCAGGTAGCCTAGTGGTTAGAGCGTTGGACTAGTAACCAGCAGGTAGCCTAGTGGTTAGAGCGTTGGACCAGTAACCAGCAGGTAGTCTAGTAGTTAGAGCGTTGGACTAGTAACCAGCAGGTAGCCTAGTGGTTAGAGCGTTGGACTAGTAACCAGCAGGTAGCCTAGTGGTTAGAGTGTTGGACTAGTAACCAGCAGGTAGCCTAGTGGTTAGAGCGTTGGACTAGTATACAGCAGGTAGCCTAGTGGTTAGAGCGTTGGACTAGTAAACAGCAGGTAGCCTAGTGGTTAGAGCGTTGGACTAGTAACCAGCAGGTAGCCTAGTGGTTAGAGCGTTGGACTAGTAACCAGCAGGTAGCCTAGTGGTTAGAGCGTTGGCTAGTAACCAGCAGGTAGACTAGTGGTTAGAGCGTTGGACTAGTAACCAGCAGGTATCCTAGTGGTTAGAGCGTTGGACTAGTAACCAGCAGGTAGACTAGTGGTTAGAGCGTTGGACTAGTAACCAGCAGGTAGCCTAGTGGTTAGAGCGTTGGACTAGTAACCAGCAGGTAGCCTAGTGGTTAGAGCGTTGGACTAGTAACCAGCACGTAGCCTAGTGGTTAGAGCGTTGGACTAGTAACCAGCAGGTAGCCTAGTGGTTAGAGCGTTGGACTAGTAACCAGCAGGTAGGCTAGTGGTTAGAGCGTTGGACTAGTAACCAGCAGGTAGCCTAGTGGTTAGAGCGTTGGACTAGTAACCAGCAGGTAGCCTAGTGGTTAGAGCGTTGGACTAGTAACCAGCAGGTAGCCTAGTGGTTAGAGCGTTGGACTAGTAACCAGCAGGTAGCCTAGTGGTTAGAGCGTTGGACTAGTAACCAGCAGGTAGCCTAGTGGTTAGAGCGTTGGACTAGTAACCAGCAGGTAGCCTAGTGGTTAGAGCGTTGGACTAGTAACCAGCAGGTAGCCTAGTGGTTAGAGCGTTGAACTAGTAACCAGCAGGTAGCCTAGTGGTTAGAGCGTTGGACTAGTAACCAGCAGGTAGCCTAGTGGTTAGAGCGTTGGGCCAGTAACCAGCAGGTAGACTAGTGGTTAGAGTGTTGGACTAGTAACCAGCAGGTAGCCTAGTGGTTAGAGCGTTGGACTAGTAACCAGCAGGTAGCCTAGTGGTTAGAGCGTTGGACTAGTAACCAGCAGGTAGCCTAGTGGTTAGAGCGTTGGACTAGTAACCAGCAGGTAGCCTAGTGGTTAGAGAGTTGGACTAGTAACCAGCAGGTAGCCTAGTGGTTAGAGCGTTGGACTAGTAACCAGCAGGTAGCCTAGTGGTTAGAGCGTTGGACTAGTAACCAGCAGGTAGACTAGTGGTTAGAGTGTTGGACTAGTAACCAGCAGGTAGCCTAGTGGTTAGAGCGTTGGACTAGTAACCAGCAGGTAGCCTAGTGGTTAGAGCGTTGGACCAGTAACCAGCAGGTAGTCTAGTAGTTAGAGCGTTGGACTAGTAACCAGCAGGTAGCCTAGTGGTTAGAGCGTTGGACTAGTAACCAGCAGGTAGCCTAGTGGTTAGAGTGTTGGACTAGTAACCAGCAGGTAGCCTAGTGGTTAGAGCGTTGGACTAGTATACAGCAGGTAGCCTAGTGGTTAGAGCGTTGGACTAGTAAACAGCAGGTAGCCTAGTGGTTAGAGCGTTGGACTAGTAACCAGCAGGTAGCCTAGTGGTTAGAGCGTTGGACTAGTAACCAGCAGGTAGCCTAGTGGTTAGAGCGTTGGCTAGTAACCAGCAGGTAGACTAGTGGTTAGAGCGTTGGACTAGTAACCAGCAGGTATCCTAGTGGTTAGAGCGTTGGACTAGTAACCAGCAGGTAGACTAGTGGTTAGAGCGTTGGACTAGTAACCAGCAGGTAGCCTAGTGGTTAGAGTGTTGGACTAGTAACCAGCAGGTAGACTAGTGGTTAGAGCGTTGGGCCAGTAACCAGCAGGTAGACTAGTGGTTAGAGCGTTGGACTAGTAACCAGCAGGTAGACTAGTGGTTAGAGTGTTGGACTAGTAACCAGCAGGTAGCCTAGTGGTTACAGCATTGGACTAGTAACCAGCAGGTAGACTAGTGGTTAGAGCGTTGAACTAGTAACCAGCAGGTAGCCTAGTGGTTAGAGCGTTGGACTAGTAACCAGCAGGTAGCCTAGTGGTTAGAGCGTTGGGCTAGTAACCAGCAGGTAGACTAGTGGTTAGAGCGTTGGACTAGTAACCAGCAGGTAGCCTAGTGGTTAGAGCGTTGGGCTAGTAACCAGCAGGTAGCTTAGTGGTTAGAGCGTTGGACTAGTAACCAGCAGGTAGCCTAGTGGTTAGAGCGTTGGACTAGTAACCAGCAGGTAGGCTAGTGGTTAGAGCGTTGGACTAGTAACCAGCAGGTAGCCTAGTGGTTAGAGCGTTGGACTAGTAACCAGCAGGTAGACTAGTGGTTAGAGCGTTGGACTAGTAACCAGCAGGTAGCCTAGTGGTTAGAGCGTTGGGCTAGTAACCAGCAGGTAGACTAGTGGTTAGAGCGTTGGATTAGTATCCAGCAGGTAGCCTAGTGGTTAGAGCGTTGGGCTAGTAACCAGCAGGTAGCTTAGTGGTTAGAGCGTTGGACTAGTAACCAGCAGGTAGCCTAGTGGTTAGAGCGTTGGACTAATAACCAGCAGGTAGGCTAGTGGTTATAGTGTTGGACTAGTAACCAGCAGGTAGCCTAGTGGTTAGAGCGTTGGACTAGTAACCAGCAGGTAGCCTAGTGGTTAGAGCGTTGGACTAGTAACCAGCAGGTAGCCTAGTGGTTAGAGCGTTGGACTAATAACCAGCAGGTAGGCTAGTGGTTAGAGTGTTGGACTAGTAACCAGCAGGTAGCCTAGTGGTTAGAGCGTTGGACTAGTAACCAGCAGGTAGACTAGTGGTTAGAGTGTTGGACTAGTAACCAGCAGGTAGACTAGTGGTTAGAGCGTTGGACTAGGAACCAGCAGGTAGCCTAGTGGTTAGAGCGTTGGACCAGTAACCAGCAGGTAGTCTAGTGGTTAGAGCGTTGGACTAGTAACCAGCAGGTAGCCTAGTGGTTAGAGCGTTGGACTAGTAACCAGCAGGTAGCCTAGTGGTTAGAGTGTTGGACTAGTAACCAGCAGGTAGCCTAGTGGTTAGAGCGTTGGACTAGTATACAGCAGGTAGCCTAGTGGTTAGAGCGTTGGACTATTAACCAGCAGGTAGCCTAGTGGTTAGAGTGTTGGACTAGTAACCAGCAGGTAGCCTAGTGGTTAGAGCGTTGGACTAGTAACCAGCAGGTAGCCTAGTGGTTAGAGCGTTGGACTAGTAACCAGCAGGTAGCCTAGTGGTTAGAGCGTTGGACTAGTAACCAGCAGGTAGCCTAGTGGTTAGAGCGTTGGACTAGTAACAAGCAGGTAGCCTAGTGGTTAGAGCGTTGGACTAGTAACCAGCAGGTAGCCTAGTGGTTAGAGCGTTGGGCCAGTAACCAGCAGGTAGACTAGTGGTTAGAGCGTTGGACTAGTAACCAGCAGGTAGCCTAGTGGTTAGAGCGTTGGACTAGTAACCAGCAGGTAGCCTAGTGGTTAGAGCGTTGGACTAGTAACCAGCAGGTAGCCTAGTGGTTAGAGCGTTGGACTAGTAACCAGCAGGTAGCCTAGTGGTTAGAGCGTTGGACTAGTAACCAGCAGGGAGCCTAGTGGTTAGAGCGTTGGACTAGTAACCAGCAGGTAGCCTAGTGGTTAGAGCGTTGGACTAGTAACCAGCAGGTAGCCTAGTGGTTAGAGCGTTGGACTAGTAACCAGCAGGTAGCCTAGTGGTTAGAGCGTTGGGCCAGTAACCAGCAGGTAGACTAGTGGTTAGGGTGTTGGACTAGTAACCAGCAGGTAGCCTAGTGGTTAGAGCGTTGGACTAGTAACCAGCAGGTAGCCTAGTGGTTAGAGCGTTGGACTAGTAACCAGCAGGTAGCCTAGTGGTTAGAGCGTTGGACTAGTAACCAGCAGGTAGCCTAGTGGTTAGAGTGTTGGACTAGTAACCAGCAGGTAGCCTAGTGGTTAGAGCGTTGGACTAGTATACAGCAGGTAGCCTAGTGGTTAGAGCGTTGGACTATTAACCAGCAGGTAGCCTAGTGGTTAGAGTGTTGGACTAGTAACCAGCAGGTAGCCTAGTGGTTAGAGCGTTGGACTAGTAACCAGCAGGTAGCCTAGTGGTTAGAGCGTTGGACTAGTAACCAGCAGGTAGCCTAGTGGTTAGAGCGTTGGACTAGTAACCAGCAGGTAGCCTAGTGGTTAGAGCGTTGGACTAGTAACCAGCAGGTAGCCTAGTGGTTAGAGCGTTGGACTAGTAACCAGCAGGTAGCCTAGTGGTTAGAGCGTTGGACTAGTAACCAGCAGGTAGCCTAGTGGTTAGAGCGTTGGGCCAGTAACCAGCAGGTAGACTAGTGGTTAGAGTGTTGGACTAGTAACCAGCAGGTAGCCTAGTGGTTAGAGCGTTGGACTAGTAACCAGCAGGTAGCCTAGTGGTTAGAGCGTTGGACTAGTAACCAGCAGGTAGCCTAGTGGTTAGAGCGTTGGACTAGTAACCAGCAGGTAGCCTAGTGGTTAGAGCGTTGGACTAGTAACCAGCAGGTAGCCTAGTGGTTAGAGCGTTGGACTAGTAACCAGCAGGTAGCCTAGTGGTTAGAGCGTTGGACTAGTAACCAGCACGTAGCCTAGTGGTTAGAGCGTTGGACTAGTAACCAGCAGGTAGCCTAGTGGTTAGAGCGTTGGACTAGTAACCAGCAGGTAGCCTAGTGGTTAGAGCGTTGGACTAGTAACCAGCAGGTAGCCTAGTGGTTAGAGCGTTGGACCAGTAACCAGCAGGTAGTCTAGTGGTTAGAGCGTTGGACTAGTAACCAGCAGGTAGCCTAGTGGTTAGAGCGTTGGACTAATAACCAGCAGGTAGGCTAGTGGTTAGAGTGTTGGACTAGTAACCAGCAGGTAGCCTAGTGGTTAGAGCGTTGGACCAGTAACCAGCAGGTAGTCTAGTGGTTAGAGCGTTGGACTAGTAACCAGCAGGTAGCCTAGTGGTTAAAGCGTTGGACTAGTAACCAGCAGGTAGCCTAGTGGTTAGAGTGTTGGACTAGTAACCAGCAGGTAGCCTAGTGGTTAGAGCGTTGGACTAGTATACAGCAGGTAGCCTAGTGGTTAGAGCGTTGGACTATTAACCAGCAGGTAGCCTAGTGGTTAGAGTGTTGGACTAGTAACCAGCAGGTAGCCTAGTGGTTAGAGCGTTGGACTAGTAACCAGCAGGTAGCCTAGTGGTTAGAGCGTTGGACTAGTAACCAGCAGGTAGCCTAGTGGTTAGAGCGTTGGACTAGTAACCAGCAGGTAGCCTAGTGGTTAGAGCGTTGGACTAGTAACCAGCAGGTAGCCTAGTGGTTAGAGCGTTGGACTAATAACCAGCAGGTAGCCTAGTGGTTAGAGTGTTGGACTAGTAACCAGCAGGTAGCCTAGTGGTTAGAGCGTTGGACTAGTAACCAGCAGGTAGCCTAGTGGTTAGAGCGTTGGACTAGTAACCAGCAGGTAGCCTAGTGGTTAGAGCGTTGGACTAGTAACCAGCAGGTAGCTTAGTGGTTAGAGCGTTGGACTAGTAACCAGCAGGTAGCCTAGTGGTTAGAGCGTTGGACTAGTAACCAGCAGGTAGCCTAGTGGTTAGAGCGTTGGACTAGTAACCAGCAGGTAGCCTAGTGGTTAGAGCGTTGGACTAGTAACCAGCAGGTAGCCTAGTGGTTAGAGCGTTTGACTAGTAACCAGCAGGTAGCCTAGTGGTTAGAGCGTTGGACTAGTAACCAGCAGGTAGCCTAGTGGTTAGAGCGTTGGACTAGTAACCAGCAGGTAGCCTAGTGGTTAGAGCGTTGGACTAGTAACCAGCAGGTAGCCTAGTGGTTAGAGCGTTGGACCAGTAACCAGCAGGTAGTCTAGTGGTTAGAGCGTTGGACTAGTAACCAGCAGGTAGCCTAGTGGTTAGAGCGTTGGACTAATAACCAGCAGGTAGGCTAGTGGTTAGAGTGTTGGACTAGTAACCAGCAGGTAGCCTAGTGGTTAGAGCGTTGGACTAGTAACCAGCAGGTAGACTAGTGGTTAGAGTGTTGGACTAGTAACCAGCAGGTAGACTAGTGGTTAGAGCGTTGGACTAGTAACCAGCAGGTAGTCTAGTGGTTAGAGTGTTGGACTAGTAACCAGCAGGTGGCCTAGTGGTTAGAGCGTTGGACCAGTAACCAGCAGGTAGCCTAGTGGTTAGAGGGGGAGCAGGTAGCCTAGTGGTTAGAGTGTAGAGGAGGCAGGTAGCCTAGTGGTTAGAGTGTAGAGGAGGCAGGTAGCCTAGTGGGTAGAGGGGGCAGGGTAGCCTAGTGGTTAGAGTGTAGAGGAGGCAGGTAGTCTAGTGGTTAGAGTGTAGAGGAGGCAGGTAGTCTAGTGGTTAGAGTGTAGAGGGGGCAGGGTAGCCTAGTGGTTAGAGTGTAGAGGAGGCAGGTAGCCTAGTGGTTAGAGTGTAGAGGAGGCAGGTAGCCTAGTGGTTAGAGTGTAGAGGAGGCAGGTAGTCTAGTGGTTTGAGCGTAGAGGAGGCAGGTAGCCTAGTTGTTAGAGTGTAGAGGAGGCAGGTAGCCTAGTGGTTAGAGTGTTGGACTAGTAACCAGCAGGTAGCCTAGTGGTTAGAGCGTTGGACTAGTAACCAGCAGGTAGCCTAGTGGTTAGAGCGTTGAACTAGTAACCAGCAGGTAGCCTAGTGGTTAGAGCGTTGGACTAGTAACCAGCAGGTAGCCTAGTGGTTAGAGCGTTGGACTAGTAACCAGCAGGTAGCCTAGTGGTTAGAGCGTTGGACTAGTAACCAGCAGGTAGCCTAGTGGTTAGAGCGTTGGACTAGTAACCAGCAGGTAGCCTAGTGGTTAGAGCGTTGGACTAGTAACCAGCAGGTAGCCTAGTGGTTAGAGCGTTGGGCCAGTAACCAGCAGGTAGACTAGTGGTTAGAGTGTTGGACTAGTAACCAGCAGGTAGCCTAGTGGTTAGAGCGTTGGACTAGTAACCAGCAGGTAGCCTAGTGGTTAGAGCGTTGGACTAGTAACCAGCAGGTAGCCTAGTGGTTAGAGCGTTGGACTAGTAACCAGCAGGTAGCCTAGTGGTTAGAGCGTTGGACTAGTAACCAGCAGGTAGCCTAGTGGTTAGAGCGTTGGACTAGTAACCAGCAGGTAGCCTAGTGGTTAGAGCGTTGGACTAGTAACCAGCAGGTAGCCTAGTGGTTAGAGCGTTGGACTAGTAACCAGCAGGTAGCCTAGTGGTTAGAGCGTTGGACTAGTAACCAGCAGGTAGCCTAGTGGTTAGAGCGTTGGACTAGTAACCAGCAGGTAGCCTAGTGGTTAGAGCGTTGGACCAGTAACCAGCAGGTAGTCTAGTGGTTAGAGCGTTGGACTAGTAACCAGCAGGTAGCCTAGTGGTTAGAGCGTTGGACTAATAACCAGCAGGTAGGCTAGTGGTTAGAGTGTTGGACTAGTAACCAGCAGGTAGCCTAGTGGTTAGAGCGTTGGACTAGTAACCAGCAGGTAGACTAGTGGTTAGAGTGTTGGACTAGTAACCAGCAGGTAGCCTAGTGGTTAGAGCGTTGGACTAGTAACCAGCAGGTAGACTAGTGGTTAGAGTGTTGGACTAGTAACCAGCAGGTAGACTAGTGGTTAGAGCGTTGGACTAGTAACCAGCAGGTAGTCTAGTGGTTAGAGTGTTGGACTAGTAACCAGCAGGTAGCCTAGTGGTTAGAGCGTTGGACCAGTAACCAGCAGGTAGCCTAGTGGTTAGAGGGGGAGCAGGTAGCCTAGTGGTTAGAGTGTAGAGGAGGCAGGTAGCCTAGTGGTTAGAGTGTAGAGGAGGCAGGTAGCCTAGTGGGTAGAGGGGGCAGGGTAGCCTAGTGGTTAGAGTGTAGAGGAGGCAGGTAGTCTAGTGGTTAGAGTGTAGAGGAGGCAGGTAGTCTAGTGGTTAGAGTGTAGAGGGGGCAGGGTAGCCTAGTGGTTAGAGTGTAGAGGAGGCAGGTAGCCTAGTGGTTAGAGTGTAGAGGAGGCAGGTAGTCTAGTGGTTAGAGTGTAGAGGAGGCAGGTAGCCTAGTGGTTAGAGTGTAGAGGAGGCAGGTAGCCTAGTGGTTAGAGTGTAGAGGAGGCAGGTAGTCTAGTGGTTTGAGCGTAGAGGAGGCAGGTAGCCTAGTGGTTAGAGTGTAGAGGAGGCAGGTAGCCTAGTGGTTAGAGTGTTGGACTAGTAACCAGCAGGTAGCCTAGTGGTTAGAGCGTTGGACTAGTAACCAGCAGGTAGCCTAGTGGTTAGAGCGTTGAACTAGTAACCAGCAGGTAGCCTAGTGGTTAGAGCGTTGGACTAGTAACCAGCAGGTAGCCTAGTGGTTAGAGCGTTGGACTAGTAACCAGCAGGTAGCCTAGTGGTTAGAGTGTTGGACTAGTAACCAGCAGGTAGCCTAGTGGTTAGAGCATTGGACTAGTAACCAGCAGGTAGCCTAGTGGTTAGAGCGTTGGACTAGTAACCAGCAGGTAGCCTAGTGGTTAGAGCGTTGGACTAGTAACCAGCAGGTAGCCTAGTGGTTAGAGCGTTGGACTAGTAACCAGCAGGTAGCCTAGTGGTTAGAGCGTTGGACTAGTAACCAGCAGGTAGCCTAGTGGTTAGAGCGTTGGACTAGTAACCAGCAGGTAGCCTAGTGGTTAGAGCGTTGGACCAGTAACCAGCAGGTAGCCTAGTGGTTAGAGCGTTGGGCCAGTAACCAGCAGGTAGACTAGTGGTTAGAGTGTTGGACTAGTAACCAGCAGGTAGCCTAGTGGTTAGAGCGTTGGACTAGTAACCAGCAGGTAGCCTAGTGGTTAGAGCGTTGGACTAGTAACCAGCAGGTAGCCTAGTGGTTAGAGCGTTGGACTAGTAACCAGCAGGTAGCCTAGTGGTTAGAGCGTTGGACTAGTAACCAGCAGGTAGCCTAGTGGTTAGAGCGTTGGACTAGTAACCAGCAGGTAGCCTAGTGGTTAGAGCGTTGGACTAGTAACCAGCAGGTAGCCTAGTGGTTAGAGCGTTGGACTAGTAACCAGCAGGTAGCCTAGTGGTTAGAGCGTTGGGCCAGTAACCAGCAGGTAGACTAGTGGTTAGGGTGTTGGACTAGTAACCAGCAGGTAGCCTAGTGGTTAGAGCGTTGGACTAGTAACCAGCAGGTAGCCTAGTGGTTAGAGTGTTGGACTAGTAACCAGCAGGTAGCCTAGTGGTTAGAGCGTTGGACTAGTAACCAGCAGGTAGCCTAGTGGTTAGAGCGTTGGACTAGTAACCAGCAGGTAGCCTAGTGGTTAGAGCGTTGGACTAGTAACCAGCAGGTAGCCTAGTGGTTAGAGCGTTGGACCAGTAACCAGCAGGTAGTCTAGTGGTTAGAGCGTTGGACTAGTAACCAGCAGGTAGCCTAGTGGTTAGAGCGTTGGACTAATAACCAGCAGGTAGGCTAGTGGTTAGAGTGTTGGACTAGTAACCAGCAGGTAGCCTAGTGGTTAGAGCGTTGGACTAGTAACCAGCAGGTAGACTAGTGGTTAGAGTGTTGGACTAGTAACCAGCAGGTAGACTAGTGGTTAGAGCGTTGGACTAGTAACCAGCAGGTAGCCTAGTGGTTAGAGCGTTGGACCAGTAACCAGCAGGTAGTCTAGTGGTTAGAGCGTTGGACTAGTAACCAGCAGGTAGACTAGTGGTTAGAGCATTGGACTAGTAACCAGCAGGTAGCCTAGTGGTTAGAGTGTTGGACTAGTAACCAGCAGGTAGCCTAGTGGTTAGAGCGTTGGACTAGTAACCAGCAGGTAGCCTAGTGGTTAGAGCGTTGGGCTAGTAACCAGCAGGTAGACTAGTGGTTAGAGCGTTGGACTAGTAACCAGCAGGTAGCCTAGTGGTTAGAGCGTTGGGCTAGTAACCAGCAGGTAGCTTAGTGGTTAGAGCGTTGGACTAGTAACCAGCAGGTAGCTTAGTGGTTAGAGTGTTGGACTAGTAACCAGCAGGTAGCCTAGTGGTTAGAGCTTTGGACTAGTAACCAGCAGGTAGACTAGTGGTTAGAGCGTTGGACTAGTAACCAGCAGGTAGACTAGTGGTTAGAGCGTTGGGCTAGTAACCAGCAGGTAGACTAGTGGTTAGAGCGTTGGACTAGTAACCAGCAGGTAGCCTAGTGGTTAGAGCGTTGGGCTAGTAACCAGCAGGTAGCTTAGTGGTTAGAGCGTTGGACTAGTAACCAGCAGGTAGCCTAGTGGTTAGAGCGTTGGACTAGTAACCAGCAGGTAGCCTAGTGGTTAGAGGGGGAGCAGGTAGCCTAGTGGTTAGAGTGTAGAGGAGGCAGGTAGCCTAGTGGTTAGAGTGTAGAGGAGGCAGGTAGCCTAGTGGTTAGAGCGTTGGACTAGTAACCAGCAGGTAGCCTAGTGGTTAGAGCGTTGGGCTAGTAACCAGCAGGTAGCTTAGTGGTTAGAGCGTTGGACTAGTAACCAGCAGGTAGCTTAGTGGTTAGAGTGTTGGACTAGTAACCAGCAGGTAGCCTAGTGGTTAGAGCTTTGGACTAGTAACCAGCAGGTAGACTAGTGGTTAGAGCGTTGGACTAGTAACCAGCAGGTAGACTAGTGGTTAGAGCGTTGGGCTAGTAACCAGCAGGTAGACTAGTGGTTAGAGCGTTGGACTAGTAACCAGCAGGTAGCCTAGTGGTTAGAGCGTTGGGCTAGTAACCAGCAGGTAGCTTAGTGGTTAGAGCGTTGGACTAGTAACCAGCAGGTAGCCTAGTGGTTAGAGCGTTGGACTAGTAACCAGCAGGTAGCCTAGTGGTTAGAGGGGGAGCAGGTAGCCTAGTGGTTAGAGTGTAGAGGAGGCAGGTAGCCTAGTGGTTAGAGCGTTGGACTAGTAACCAGCAGGTAGACTAGTGGTTAGAGCGTTGGACTAGTAACCAGCAGGTAGACTAGTGGTTAGAGCGTTGGGCTAGTAACCAGCAGGTAGACTAGTGGTTAGAGCGTTGGACTAGTAACCAGCAGGTAGCTTAGTGGTTAGAGTGTTGGACTAGTAACCAGCAGGTAGCCTAGTGGTTACAGCTTTGGACTAGTAACCAGCAGGTAGACTAGTGGTTAGAGCGTTGGACTAGTAACCAGCAGGTAGACTAGTGGTTAGAGCGTTGGGCTAGTAACCAGCAGGTAGACTAGTGGTTAGAGCGTTGGACTAGTAACCAGCAGGTAGGCTAGTGGTTAGAGCGTTGGGCTAGTAACCAGCAGGTAGCTTAGTGGTTAGAGCGTTGGACTAGTAACCAGCAGGTAGCCTAGTGGTTAGAGCGTTGGACTAGTAACCAGCAGGTAGCCTAGTGGTTAGAGGGGGAGCAGGTAGCCTAGTGGTTAGAGTGTAGAGGAGGCAGGTAGCCTAGTGGTTAGAGTGTAGAGGAGGCAGGTAGCCTAGTGGTTAGAGGGGGCAGGGTAGCCTAGTGGTTAGAGTGTAGAGGAGGCAGGTAGTCTAGTGGTTAGAGTGTAGAGGGGGCAGGGTAGCCTAGTGGTTAGAGTGTAGAGGAGGCAGGTAGCCTAGTGGTTAGAGTGTAGAGGAGGCAGGTAGTCTAGTGGTTCGAGTGTAGAGGAGGCAGGTAGTCTAGTGGTTAGAGTGTAGAGGAGGCAGGTAGCCTAGTGGTTAGAGTGTTGGACTAGTAACCAGCAGGTAGCCTAGTGGTTAGAGCGTTGGACTAGTAACCAGCAGGTAGCCTAGTGGTTAGAGCGTAGGACTAGTAACCAGCAGGTAGCCTCGTGTTTAGAGTGTTGGACTAGTAACCAGCAGGTAGCCTAGTGGTTAGAGTGTAGAGGAGGCAGGTAGCCTAGTGGTTAGAGTGTAGAGGAGGCAGGTAGCCTAGTGGTTAGAGTGTAGATGAGGCAGGTAGTCTAGTGGTTAGAGTGTAGAGGAGGCAGGTAGCCTAGTGGTTAGAGTGTAGAGGAGGCAGGTAGCCTAGTGGTTAGAGTGTAGAGGAGGCAGGTAGCCTAGTGGTTAGAGTGTAGAGGAGGCAGGTAGCCTAGTGGTTAGAGTGTAGAGGAGGCAGGTAGCCTAGTGGTTAGAGTGTAGAGGAGGCAGGTAGCCTAGTGGTTAGAGTGTAGAGGAGGCAGGTAGCCTAGTGGTTAGAGTTTAGAGGAGGCAGGTAGCCTAGTGGTTAGAGTTTAGAGGAGGCAGGTAGCCTAGTGGTTAGAGGGGGCAGGGTAGCCTAGTGGTTAGAGTGTAGAGGTGGCAGGTAGCCTAGTGGTTAGAGTGTAGAGGAGGCAGGTAGTCTAGTGGGTAGAGCGTTGGACTAGTAACCAGCAGGTAGCCTAGTGGTTAGAGTGTAGAGGAGGCAGGTAGCCTAGTGGTTAGAGTGTAGAGGAGGCAGGTAGCCTAGTGGTTAGAGTGTAGATGAGGCAGGTAGTCTAGTGGTTAGAGTGTAGAGGAGGCAGGTAGCCTAGTGGTTAGAGTGTAGAGGAGGCAGGTAGCCTAGTGGTTAGAGTGTAGAGGAGGCAGGTAGCCTAGTGGTTAGAGTGTAGAGGAGGCAGGTAGCCTAGTGGTTAGAGTGTAGAGGAGGCAGGTAGCCTAGTGGTTAGAGTGTAGAGGAGGCAGGTAGCCTAGTGGTTAGAGTGTAGAGGAGGCAGGTAGCCTAGTGGTTAGAGTTTAGAGGAGGCAGGTAGCCTAGTGGTTAGAGGGGGCAGGGTAGCCTAGTGGTTAGAGTGTAGAGGTGGCAGGTAGCCTAGTGGTTAGAGTGTAGAGGAGGCAGGTAGTCTAGTGGGTAGAGCGTTGGACTAGTAACCAGCAGGTAGCTTAGTGGGTAGAGCGTTGGTCTAGTAACTGGAAGGTTGTAAGATCGAATCACCGAGCTGACAAGGTACAAATCTGTCGTTCTGCCCCTGAACAGGCAGTTAACCCACTGTTCCCTGGTAGGCCGTCATTGAAAATCATAATTTGTTCTTAACTGACTTGCCTAGTTAAATAAAGGTTAAACATTTAAAAAAAATTAAGATCCCTGATGTAGAGACTTCATTATCATGTTATTGTCATTTTTACATTGTACACTTCTGATGAAATGGTTTAAATGACAGGACCACATCAGTGAAGATGACGTCGACGACGCTTTCAAATCCATGTTTGCTCAGCTTGCAGGAGAGGTAGGTTTCCCTCATTGATCTGTTCGCTAAGTTACAGATGGCCATCAGCTATGCTATATGTCGTTTAGCTAACAAATATGCTTAAATCTCTTAAGATCTATGTCTGAACCAGGGTTTTCTCATTGTCCCTTCTGTGACTATAGGACATGGAGATATCTGTCCGTGAGCTCAGGACCATCCTGAACAGGGTGGTGACTAGACGTGAGTACAGAGGTTTCCTTTCGTTTGAACCCACAATGTCCTCATACACTATTGACCCCAAAACCACAGGACAAGTGGTGTAAGCTCCTCTTCTTAGGAGAACAAGGGGTGTAGTAATCCTTGTGGGGTTCTGCTGTAGTAAGACTCATCAGTTTGAATGTTTGGCGGGTTGTGTGCTTTCAGACAAAGACCTGAAGACAGACGGTTTCAGTATGGAGTCCTGTAGGACCATGGTCAATCTCATGGATGTATCCTCTACGGTCTGTCTGTGTTGATCAGGGTCCCCACCAAAGACATAGAATGACTAGAATGGACATTCCAATTCAGGTCAGTTGGGGAAGAGTTCTAGTCATTCTCTTTCTATGGTGGAGACCCTGATCAGTGTTTCATTAAGACAGACAGTCAGTTACTGAGTGTTTCAGTCAGACAGTCAGTTATTGGCGTGTTTCAGTCAGACAGACAGTTACTGAGTGTTTCAGTCAGACAGACAGTCAGTTACTGAGTGTTTCAGTCAGACAGTCAGTTATTGGCGTGTTTCAGTCAGACAGTCAGTTATTGGAGTGTTTCAGTCAGACAGTCAGTTACTGAGTGTTTCATTCAGACAGACAGTTATTGAGTGTTTCAGTCAGACAGACAGTTATTGAGTGTTTCAGTCAGACAGACAGTTATTGGAGTGTTTCAGTCAGTCAGACAGTCAGTTACTGAGTGTTTCAGTCAGACAGTCAGTTATTGGAGTGTTTCAGACAGACAGTCAGTTATTGGAGTGTTTCAGTCAGACAGACAGTCAGTTATTGAGTGTTTCAGTCAGACAGACAGTTATTGAGTGTTTCAGTCAGACAGTCAGTTATTGGAGTGTTTCAGTCAGACAGTCAGTTATTGAGTGTTTCAGTCAGACAGACAGTTATTGAGTGTTTCAGTCAGACAGTCAGTTATTGGAGTGTTTCAGTCAGACAGTCAGTTATTGAGTGTTTCAGTCAGACAGACAGACAGTTATTGAGTGTTTCAGTCAGACAGTCAGTTATTGGAGTGTTTCAGTCAGACAGTCAGTTATTGGAGTGTTTCAGTCAGACAGACAGTCAGTTATTGAGTGTTTCAGTCAGACAGTCAGTTATTGAGTGTTTCAGTCAGACAGACAGTTATTGAGTGTTTCAGTCAGACAGACAGTTATTGAGTGTTTCAGTCAGACAGTCAGTTATTGGAGTGTTTCAGTCAGACAGTCAGTTATTGAGTGTTTCAGTCAGACAGACAGACAGTTATTGAGTGTTTCAGTCAGACAGACAGTCAGTTATTGAGTGTTTCAGTCAGACAGACAGTTATTGAGTGTTTCAGTCAGACAGTCAGTTATTGGAGTGTTTCAGTCAGACAGTCAGTTATTGAGTGTTTCAGTCAGACAGACAGTTATTGAGTGTTTCAGTCAGACAGTCAGTTATTGGAGTGTTTCAGTCAGACAGTCAGTTATTGAGTGTTTCAGTCAGACAGACAGACAGTTATTGAGTGTTTCAGTCAGACAGTCAGTTATTGGAGTGTTTCAGTCAGACAGTCAGTTATTGGAGTGTTTCAGTCAGACAGACAGTCAGTTATTGAGTGTTTCAGTCAGACAGTCAGTTATTGAGTGTTTCAGTCAGACAGACAGTTATTGAGTGTTTCAGTCAGACAGACAGTTATTGAGTGTTTCAGTCAGACAGTCAGTTATTGGAGTGTTTCAGTCAGACAGTCAGTTATTGAGTGTTTCAGTCAGACAGACAGTCAGTTATTGAGTGTTTCAGTCAGACAGACAGTCAGTTATTGAGTGTTTCAGTCAGACAGTCAGTTATTGGAGTGTTTCAGTCAGACAGACAGTCAGTTATTGAGTGTTTCAGTCAGACAGACAGTCAGTTATTGAGTGTTTCAGACAGACAGTCAGTTATTGGAGTGTTTCAGTCAGACAGTCAGTTATTGAGTGTTTCAGTCAGACAGACAGACAGTTATTGAGTGTTTCAGTCAGACAGACAGTCAGTTATTGAGTGTTTCAGTCAGACAGACAGTCAGTTATTGAGTGTTTCAGACAGACAGTCAGTTATTGGAGTGTTTCAGTCAGACAGTCAGTTATTGGAGTGTTTCAGTCAGACAGACAGTCAGTTATTGAGTGTTTCAGTCAGACAGTCAGTTATTGGAGTGTTTCAGTCAGACAGTCAGTTACTGAGTGTTTCAGTCAGACAGTCAGTTACTGAGTGTTTCAGTCAGACAGACAGTTATTGAGTGTTTCAGTCAGACAGACAGTCAGTTACTGAGTGTTTCATTCAGACAGTCAGTTACTGAGTGTTTCAGTCAGACAGTCAGTTATTGGAGTGTTTCAGACAGACAGTCAGTTATTGGAGTGTTTCAGTCATACATACAGTTACTGAGTGTTTCAGTCAGACAGTCAGTTACTGAGTGTTTCAGTCAGACAGTCAGTCAGTTACTGAGTGTTTCAGTCAGACAGACAGTCAGTTATTGAGTGTTTCAGTCAGACAGACAGTCAGTTATTGAGTGTTTCAGTCAGACAGTCAGTCAGTTATTGAGTGTTTCAGTCAGACAGTCAGTTACTGAGTGTTTCAGTCAGACAGTCAGTTATTGAGTGTTTCAGACAATCAGTCAGTTATTGAGTGTTTCAGTCAGACAGACAGTCAGTTACTGAGTGTTTCAGTCAGACAGACAGTCAGTTACTGAGTGTTTCAGTCAGACAGACAGTCAGTTACTGAGTGTTTCAGACAATCAGTCAGTTATTGAGTGTTTCAGTCAGACAGACAGTCAGTTACTGAGTGTTTCAGTCAGACAGACAGTCAGTTACTGAGTGTTTCAGTCAGACAGACAGTCAGTTACTGAGTGTTTCAGACAATCAGTCAGTTATTGAGTGTTTCAGTCAGACAGACAGTCAGTTACTGAGTGTTTCAGTCAGACAGTCAGTCAGTTATTGAGTGTTTCAGTCAGACAGTCAGTTATTGAGTGTTTCAGTCAGACAGTCAGTTATTGAGTGTTTCAGTCAGACAGTCAGTTATTGGGTGTTTCAGTCAGACAGTCAGTTACTGAGTGTTTCAGTCAGACAGACAGTCAGTTACTGAGTGTTTCAGTCAGTCAGACAGTCAGTTACTGAGTGTTTCAGTCAGACAGTCAGTTACTGAGTGTTTCAGTCAGTCAGACAGTCAGTTACTGAGTGTTTCAGTCAGTCAGACAGTCAGTTACTGAGTGTTTCAGTCAGACAGTCAGTTATTGAGTGTTTCAGTCAGACAGTCAGTTATTGAGTGTTTCAGACAATCAGTCAGTTATTGAGTGTTTCAGTTAGACAGACAGTCAGTTACTGAGTGTTTCAGTCAGACAGTCAGTCAGTTACTGAGTGTTTCAGTCAGACAGACAGTCAGTTACTGAGTGTTTCAGTCAGACAGACAGTTATTGAGTGTTTCAGTCAGACAGACAGTTATTGGAGTGTTTCAGTCAGACAGACAGTTATTGAGTGTTTCAGTCAGACAGTCAGTTATTGAGTGTTTCAGTCAGACAGTCAGTTATTGAGTGTTTCAGTCAGACAGACAGTCAGTTATTGAGTGTTTCAGTCAGACAGTCAGTTACTGAGTGTTTCAGTCAGACAGACAGTTATTGAGTGTTTCAGTAAGACAGACAGTTATTGAGTGTTTCAGTCAGACAGACAGTTATTGAGTGTTTCAGTCAGACAGACAGTTATTGAGTGTTTCTCTTTATTCCTCTACATTCTTTGACCCGGAGATCCCTCAGAAAGATGGCAGTGCCCGTCTCGGCCTGATAGAGTTCCAAATCCTCTGGAATAAGATCAGGAAGTGGCTGGTAAGGTCTGGTTTCTCTCTCTACCACACAACTAGAAGGAGATCATATTTACGTGTCTGGAACCTGCTGTTGGTGAGAACTAAGGGGACTGTAATTCCTTAGGACCCTGTTTTGTATTTCGCTCGAAGGACCACAATACTGATTAAAGGAATATTACTCTGCGTTCATCTCCATCTTTTGTAACAGAAACAACAGAACATATATATATATATGTATACATACAGTATGCATAGAATGTACTTCCACTTTCAAATCTGTATGGTGGGATTCAATCCAAGGCACAATAAAGCTGACAGTGCGTATTTTAAAGTCATTTTCATGGTAAGCCCTGTGCATGTTGACTGCGCTATAGAGAATATGATATCTGTGTGTTTATCGGTAGGTCATCTATAGAGAATATGACATGGACAAGTCAGGATCCATGAGCTCCTATGAGATGCGACTTGCTGTGGAGTCGGCAGGTATAGTTACACACACACACACACACACACACACACACGTACACACTACTGACTCTGTCGTCTCCCTCATAGGTTTTAAACTGAACAACAGGCTGAATCAGGTCCTGGTGGCTCGCTATGCTGAGAACGAGGCCATAGACTTTGACAACTTCATCTGCTGTCTGGTCAAACTGGAAGCCATGTTTAGTAAGTACTGTCATTTCCTGGTAGTACTGTTATACGGTATAGTATATTAGTCATGATGAATGTATGATTAGTGCCATCAAACTAGAATTACTGTACAGTCAGTGTGGCCGCCGGCCCTCCTGTCACGGCACATTGACTTGAATGGAAATATTTGTTGTGGTCGTTAGTCTAGTATTTCAATGATTAATGGTAATGCCTTATGAAGCAGAGAGCAGGTAATATCCTAGCAAAGGTTTTACACGAGACATTCCATTGTGTTTATATACACTGAGTGTACGAAACATTAAGAACACCTTCCTACTATTGAGTTGCACCTCCTTTTCACCCCTCAGAACAGCCTTAATTCTTCGGGGTGTGGACTCTACAAGGTGTCGAAAGCGTTCCACAGGGATGCTGGCCCATGTGGACTCTACAAGGTGTCGAAAGCGTTCCGCAGGGATGCTGGCCCATGTGGACTCTACAAGGTGTCGAAAGCGTTCCGCAGGGATGCTGGCCCATGTGGACTCTACAAGGTGTCGAAAGCGTTCCACAGGGATGCTGGCCCATGTGGACTCTACAAGGTGTCGAAAGCGTTCCACAGGGATGCTGGCCCATGTGGACTCTACAAGGTGTCGAAAGCGTTCCACAGGGATGCTGGCCCATGTGGACTCTACAAGGTGTCGAAAGCGTTCCACAGGGATGCAGGCCCATGTGGACTCTACAAGGTGTCGAAAGCGTTCCACAGGGATGCTGGCCCATGTGG